>NC_133824.1:42288233-42597112 GCF_047830755.1 Zonotrichia albicollis
ATAGTCTCCCAAATTATCAAATCAGAACCAGGTGTAAACTTAAAGCTAGATGAAACTCCATGACAAATTTCCATGCTCCTGTGTACCCTTGAAACCAAACAAGGTAAAGCCTAATTATCATCAAGGCATGTATTAGCTATTTTAGGAATTATTTTCTTCCTAAGAATGATTAAACAATGCAGAAAATAAGGGAAAAGAAAAGTTACTTTATGTACAAACATAAATAACTTACTGGGTGGTCCACATTTCATACTGTGAATTCTCCTGTCCCAGGACAAGGACATTGCTGTAGGTGAAGTGTTATAAACTGCCATTTCAGACTCCTTTCAGAAAGAACAAAGAAATCAGCAGCTATAAACAAAACACCTAAAAATCACCTCTGTCTGTCAGTAAATTCACCATTTTCAGTAAGACTATTGCTTTGTATTGGCTTTCTATTAAGTTCTCAAAAAGCACCATTGTAAAGTAAAAAAGTACACTCTAATGCCAATGCTTTTTCTTCTTCTTTCCTCCTAAACCGTACCCCTTACTGAAGATTTCCGCTCAGTAGGCTAGCCCAGAAAGAAACAAAAAGTTAATTTCTATATTCTGAATTCTTGGTGGGAGAACCTAAATCCAGGAGCATTCAGTATTATTGGTGGTTGATTTGGTTACTTGTTTGCAGTTTTGTGACACTTTTTCTTGCTGAGCTTTTCCCAGAAAGAGCAGGGAGAAAGCAGAGAGAAAGGTGACTCCCTCTGAGGAGCCGGGGACAAGGGCTACAAAGCAATCCTGCCTTTTCCCACCCTCGAACAAGGGAGCGGGAACCACACACCCTAATTACATTTCAGCAACGTGCCATGAGCGACACAGCTGAGTTGCCAAGACAAACCACATCCAAAACCCTGAGTGCTGAGCTCCAGTGACCCGATACTGCCAGCTCGTTTACCTCTACCGAGAGGCAGAAAGGCTCCCACAAAGCAATTGTTGACCTCAGACCCCAGCTTTTCCTCGAGCAAGGACACTGTACAGCACATAACTTCTTGAACAAGCTGAAGCTCTAGATACAATCACAGAGCTTTTCTCACTCTTCTAACACTAAAGTTGCATTCAGGATTGAGAGTCCTTGGGGCTGGGATAAAATACACACTCGAAGGCAAATCCTGAAGAATTACCAAGGGTGAAACAGCCACCGAAAATACAGATGGTATCACAGCAATATACAGGTATATTATTGAGGAGCACATTATCCTGACGCCAACCAGAACACGCAGCCCTCTGTCCCTCACCGCCAGCCCCCTCAGAGGGATCTCCCTAGGCAGCAGCGCTGAAAACCCGGCACCACCTGGATTTATAAACCCACAAGCCCTGGATGCAGTGTGGTGGATGCTCTCTTTCCGAGGCCTGCCTGGTGGGAAGCTGCCCATCCCAGCGGCCCGGTGTCCCCTGTGAGGTGCAGTGGTGCCCGGTCCCGCGGTACGCGGCCGCATCCTCACCTGCACCGCCGCGGCCAGGCCGTCCCCGCTCCGGGCTCCCGCGGCGCTGCCTCGGCTGAGGGGGAGAAAAGAGCAGGTTTGGCTCGGTCCGGGCAGCGCAGTACCCACCCAGCCCGGAGAGCCCCCGCCGTGCCCGGGCCAGCTCTTACCTGGGGAGCGGCAGGTTCCCATCGGCCGGGAGCTGCGCCCGGGCAGCCCACGGAGACAGAGCTGGAAGGCAAGGGCGGCAGGTTAGCGATGGCCGGACTGCCCTGGCCGCCCTCCCATAACCGTGCCGTGCTATGCTATGCTATGCCACGCTATCCCATCCCATGCCATGCCGTGGCCGGCGGGATGCTCACCTGAGGACAGCCAGGCGCCCAGCAGCGCTCCAAGGAGGAGCCGGGTCTCCATGCGGGCAGCAGCAACTTCCCGCGAAGCTCCAGCCGCTACCTGCGCCCTGAGCTCATCCCGCCCGGGCGGGCGGGGTGGCCAGGGGGTTTATCCGCCCCCGGCCCGGCCCTGCCCCGGCACCCGCCCCGGACACCGCCCCTCGCTCCGCAGCAGGTCCAGTCCGGCCATCGCCGCTCCCGCTGTGCCCAGCGCTCAGCTCGCCGCCTCCGCGCATTCGCTTCCATTTGTCCGCTCTCTGGGCTTTTGGGAGCTCCGTGTGCCGGTGTCCTGGCAGCAGCAGCAGCTGGGAGCGCCGCTCTAAGCGCCCACTCCGGGGCCGGCGGAGCCGGGGCTGCTCCCGCAGCTCCTGCGTATGAATGGGCACTGACCGAGCGCTCAGCGCCTGCCCGGCGCGGCAAATCTTGTCCGTGTTCAGCACGGAGCAGCGGCCCCAGTGAAAGAGGTGTCAGGGCTTGAATAGCGAGGGCATAAGTGAGACACACACTGAATGCAGCATACAGCTAACGTAGGGATGGTGTCCATAGCTTCTGATAACCTTTTAATTTACTATAAATTCACACTCTGGAACTCTCTTTGAAGCCTTTTCCATGTTTATTCCTCCTCTTTTTTCTTTCCTTATTTCACCCTTTATGATTAAATTTGCTTCCTTCTATTATGTTTTTTCCCCCTTCTCTCCTCCTATTTCTGTTACCTTTGCTGTTATTTTCCCTTTCCCATCTGCTGCTGTCTCTCTCCCCATCATTCTTCAGGTTTGCATATCTTATGACAGAAGCTTTAGAAGCTGCCCATACCAGGTGAGAAACTGTCTCAGATAAAAAGGGGCCTTTTCTGACTGCTTTGGGAAGTCTGTTAACAGTAAGTCATTAAAAAGATCTCTTTTCTGCCTTTGTAATTTGTCCCTGTGGATTGTGTTTCATTTCTAATGAAATGATGGAAAACTAGTGATGTTTTCACTGAGAATTCTGTTCCCTCCTGTAAGTGTTGGAGGGAGAATGTGCTTGAGAGAAAAAAACCGTGAGGAATAAAAGATATCCCTTAACTTTGACACAGCCTTTTCCAAATAACCCCAAACAAATTTTTAGAACTATGTGCAAGCCTCAGCCTATATCTGCTCTGAGGGCAGCAAGTGCTTGGCTTTGGTGCACTTTCACTGATCCAAGTTACATTAATGGAAGTAGAGAAAGCAGATAAAAGCAACAGGGATCAGGTTACACAACACACACTTTAATGTATTTCTTTGCCTACTAAATGAGCTGCTCACTTTGTTCATTTTCTCTTTGCGCCACAAGTAGCAAACAAGAATCGAAGGTAATTTAGAACCAATTTAGATGCAATTCGATTTCTTGCTAGGAAAGATTTCATTATCTAAAAATATTAAACAGTCATAATTACACCATTTTTTAATATATGGTGCATTTGAAGCAATGAAAACTTCAGAACCATCTCATAAATTAACTGGTTTACTTCCAGTTTTGGAGCATGAGTTAGCTTTGTGGATTTGTTTTCTTTGTATTTACACACAGTAGAGCACAGGAATTCATGTAACAGCAGACTAACAGCCCACCAAGTTTGTCATCCTTCCTGCACTGTGTCCTTTACACGATGATTCGGAGCAACTTGCACATCACCAAGTGAAGTCAATTTCACAATTCTTTACTACATGGAGGAGGAGTTTCTGACTCTTGGGAAGTTTATCTGTATTATAAAAGCCAGTTACTTTCTTTCAAATGTACATAGCTTTGAGCTTGGATAAGATCTATTCCTGTAAAGCCTTCTAGAAATGATTGATAGATATCAATGATTGTTCTAGACTATAAGTAAATTTAAAGGCTCGACATGCATGGGTTATAATGCGTGCTTAAAAAATTTTGTTTTCTTCTTTCTCTTTTCAAATACAGGATAGTTTTGTTTTGCATGTGCATGGCAGAAATTCTGTATCTCTGTGTTTAATTCCATATCTGTGTGGAGAAACTAGCTTTTTGGTATTGTGTGGTGCTGGAACCTGGGTAAAAGTGATTTATGTATTAATAGCTGCAATTTTAAGAGCAAATTGGTTTCTGAAAACAACTGTATTTTTCTATTTTTCTGTATACAGGCTTAATATGCACTCCTCTCGTATTCCTGACACCTGATATGATAAATGGGTAGTGTACATACGGCTGAAATGTTCCAACATAGCAAAACCATCTGAAAAGGCTAAGAGCAATTTCTAATGAGCCAATAAAGCTTACAAAAGTTATCTCATAGAAATAATAAAATAGAACACATGGGCGTTTATGGCAGTATGGATTTTTTTTTTTTAAATCACGCTTTTATATGTATTCATACAAGTTTCCAGTCGGCTGGAAGGAAGAGAGGTTAAGCTATCTGTCCTTAGGTAAACTCTGCTCTCTCTGGAGTTATGTGGTTAAAGGTGATTCTGCGAGGAGACCAAGAGACTTGGGTGAGCAGGTGTCTTCCACTCACTGCCTCCTGATTGAGGAAATCTATGATCTTGAACCACAGCAGGGAAAGTGGGAGAAGAACCAGCAAGACAAAAAAGTATGAAAGAGATTAGTCCAAAATAGATTCCTCTTCAGGTGCTCTGAGCTTGATTCTTGTGCAGTTACTCACAGCAGCCACGTCAGAGGCTGTATTTGTAAGCAACAACATTGTGGGAAAGGCTGGGGGAAGTCTGATCTAGACAATGATGCATTAGCTTCACTCTGCTTACCTAAAAACAAAGAAGTTGAGATTATTTGCCGTACAACAATTTATTGAAGCAGGTTTTTTCTGCTTGTTTGGGCCTAGATTGTTTTTTATTTGATTGTTTTGCTTTTAACCCGGGTGTTAATATGCTTTAAAGTTCACATATTCGTGCTTTCCTTAACTATTAGAGTTACTGACATGCATGCATACCTACAAATAGAGGAGAGAAATTGGTATGGGAGCTAAATGCCCTTGTAGCACACCGCGGGGCAGGGGCCGTGTATGGATGCATGTTTATTTTGGTTTTACTTTCTCGGCCGTTCCGGCAAGCCCAGAGCGGGTAGCGGCGCCCGGCTGCCCGTGCCCTGCGGTCTCGGGGATGCCGGAGGCGGGCGCGCCTCTCACCGCCCCGGGGCGCGGCCTCGCCCGCGCAGCCGCCCCGCGCAGCGCCCGCACCCGCGCAGCGCCCGCACCGCTCCCGCAGCCGCAGCCGCGCCATGGAGCGCCGCGTCGCCCGCGAGTTCCGGCACAAGGTGAGGCGGCGGAGCCGGCCGGGGCACGGAGGCTGCGGGTGGCACGGCTCCCCCGGCCGGGCACGGAGGCTGCGGGCGGCACGGCTCCCCCGGCCGGGCACGGCTGTGCCCCGGTGAGCCGCGAGGAGGGAGGGAGGGAGACGCTCGGGGACTTTGCACTGCCCTGACACCGGCGCGGGTGGCAGCCTCCGGGGACGGGATGGGTTAAAGACCTTAGAAAGAGAGAGAGAGAAGAGTAGCCTTCCCCAATGTACCAGCTTTTTCAGGGCTTGGAGCAGTTTGCTTTGTGTTTAGTGCCCCGTTGGAGCCGGTGCCGGCTCCAGGCGCCCCCGGCGCCCGCTCAGCCCTGCGCGCCCCCGGCGGGGCTCGGCCCGCGCCGGTTCCACCTTAACGTTCCCCGGCGCGGTTGTGCGCTCATGGGCAAACGCGCTTGATACACGGAGCCGCTCGGCTGCCTGGCGTTTTGTCGTTTTGTCATTTATCCGGTTAAATAGGTGCTCGGCAGAGCGCAAAATTGTATGAGCGAAGAATGCTCAGAAAGCTCTAATTAAGGAAAGGAGGAGGAAAATAGTTTGCATGTGTAAAAGATGTTTTTGCCAAGCCGCTTAGGACTCTCTCAGATTAAGGTTTTCTGTAATGCTCTGTGGGGATCGTTTTGTTTTGTGAAGAAAGTTGTGGTTGGTTTGGTTTTTTCTGGTTTTTTTTTTGGTTTTTTTTGTTTTTTTGTTTTTTTGGTTTTTTTTTTGTTTTATCAGCTAGGACACGCAATTTCCACAAAGCAATGTAATGTTTTATAGAAGTGTCTGCCACTTGGTAATAAACACATTAACCAAAGGATTGTTAGGATGAATTAGAGGAAGTGCAAAAAAACCTTCTGTATGTCAAATTGGAGTCCAAGAACATTAAGGACCTGGATAGTCAATCATGATGACTGTAGACATCGAGCACATTGTTTCTGCCTTGCTCCCTATTACTGTATAACTCAGCAGTGGGTTGTGCAACGTTTCTGGAAAGACTCTTGTTTCTAGGAGGGTGTCGTGAACTTTAAACCTTCTCCCTTTCATTGCTGCTATAATTCATAAATCATTCAAGCCCCACCCCTGACAACGTGAGATGTATTGTCAGTGTTGCTGCAAACAGCTGGGATGCAGGTATCAGTGACAGCTTTATCAGAGCTAGAAGACATTGAAATAGGTATTTTCTTTTTTTTCATTTTGCATCATCCTGCTTCTAGTGACCTCTGCAGCACCCAGTCTTGGATGCTTACTTTTTCTGTGACATACCAGTGAAGATGCTCACTACAAGATCTAAATTTTCTCAGTTAATGGCAGTTATCTTAGTTAACTTTTTTTTTCTTAGTTTCTTTTTTCTTAGCAAATTTATTCAGTTGCCTTGTCAACCAAGCAGCAATGTAAAATATGTTATATATCCGAACCAGTTTTTCCCTTTCCTTCAATAGTTTTCCAAAATCTGGCTAGCTTAAACAGGACTTCATACTCTTCTTTGAAATCTGGCAGATTGGAATAGTGCTAACATATTGAATTATTGTCATCTGAACTTTTTCCACACCAAAAAAAGTGTTTTTTCCTCCCCACAGCTTCTATTCCACTGAATAAACTTAGGTAGACTTCTTGACAGACTTCATTTTTTTATGTATGTAGGTGCAGATTGTGTGATGACTTTTTATTCATTTCTGTAGGGGGATAGAATGTAAGAAAATAGTGTAGAAAGTAATCTTACCCCTAAGGAGTTGCAGCTGGGCCAATTAGCAAAGATTAGGAACAGGCCTGGCTTTACCAGGCCACAGCTGTAACCAGTGAGAAGAAGATGTTCTAAAAGAGTCGGGTGGGTGAGAGGGGAGCTGGGTTGGGTCGGGGGTCAGTGGCTGCTTTGTGAAGGAGAAGGAGTCAGTGCTCTGAGGAGCTGCCCACGAGAAAACACCCAGAAGGTGTGGAACTTTTGCCATTAGGAGACAATAGTATGGAAATCCTACAATAAGATGACAACAAATTTCTATGAAAAACAGTGCAGTGTACATAGTGAGAAATGGAGCATAATCAACTCTGTATTCTAGGATTATCAATGATACAACTACTATGAAGACTCTTTAAATAATCACTGAGGGTGGAAGAGACACCTAGAGGCTGTCTGCCCCAGCCCTATGCTCAGGGCCATCAAGAGCCTATTGTCCAGGGCTGTGCCCAGAGGGTTTTTCTAAAATATCCTTGGTTTAAAATGTGTGAAATCTCCTATCCCATGACTCTACAGTAATTTTCTTGAGAAATAGATCCTAAAATATTTCTGTGATCCAGGTTAAACCATGTCACTGCTAATTTATTTTTTTATATAGTGGAGGGATGATATTTTAGAATTTATGAAATTAGAGCCAGTTTTTAGAAGCTGATGATAAGTCCAGGTAAAGCATATGTTTCCAGTAAGATTTAACCTCAAGGAGTTAAAGAATTAGGAAAATGGCATGAAATGCAGGTGGCTATGATGCAGTGATAATTGATGGAAGAGAAGGCAGCAGGAAGAGAATGACCTATTAGTAGGAGTGGCCCAGGATTATTAACCCAGCTGTAGCATTCTGAATATATTAGAAATCACCGGGTGTTGGGTTTGCTCAGATGAGAAGGAAGTTGTTGGTGTAGGATGAGAAGTGCAGGAGTCAAACAGACTGAATATTTTGTTAGAAGAAATAGCAGAATTTAGATATAGTCCTCCATTTTCTGAGAGGAAATGAGGATGCATCTACCAGCAATCATTTTAGGAGAAAAATTGAATGTTTTTAATCTTTGCTTTCTCTGTCAGAAAAAAGAGATGATGATGGTTTTGCCCTTTGCTGAGTAGGATTAATAAACATTTAATGTTCTTTGTGAGGCACTGCTCATACAGTATCTTAGCTGGCATTGGGAATTGAGCTCTGTACTTTACCTGTTAGGGAAGTGAAAAATGGATGCTGGAATTAGTTTTACCTTGAGTTTTACTTTCACAATTAGCCTTGCCTCAAGTCTGTGCAGAGTATTGCTGAAGTTTTGATTGCAAACATTTTATTTCCTTTTAAGACAGATTGTATGCGATGTGTGCCAAAATTCACTGTGAATAAATGGTATTCACTGGTATAACTGTAAAGCAATCTTGACCTGCATGTAGCTTTCTGGCCTTTAGGTGTTTTGGAAGTGTCTTTTTCCAGAGGAGACAAGTAACAGAAAACCACCTGAATACGAAGTCTTGCTGGCTTTAGAGAGCCAGGAGGTACAAGTAATAGAAAACCACTGGTATGTGAAGACTTGCTGGCTTTAGAGAGCCAAGTGGGACAAAAGGAATATGAAGCATGTATTTAGTTTAGAACATAATACAAACTACTGCAAACCTGGAAAGAAAGGGCCTTTGTTTAAGTATGCAAATTGCTTCTCAGTCTTCACGTCACAGTAATATTACCCTTTAGGTCAGATGTAAATTGCTTTCCTAAACATCAGGCTTGTCCAGATGTAAAACTGATGTGATGTGACCTCTCACTACAATCAGGATTAGTGGAGGTCTCACTATCACTGAATATAAATTGAACTCCTCATGTAAGAATTTGGGTTTGGTTTTCTTTTGCTTCAATTTACTGTCATTATCCAAGAGCGGGCATAGTAATATGACACTGGTTTAAGTAAAGGTACTATTAGTGGGGGAGGAAAGAATAACTAGCAAGTTCTATCAGTTAAGAGCTGGAGCAGAGATGAACAGAGGTGTAGCAGTTTGCATAATGCTATAAGTGAGCTCCTGAAATCGGTGGTTTGGACGACAGCACAGAGATTGTATCTCAACGCGGTGGTTTTATCTGTGACAGCATGTGCTACATTAATGAGTGGCCAAAAAGGTTTCTGAAGACATTTATTCAGCAGTTCAGTGATTATCAGGTAAGACAAATATGATATTACTGTAGTAATACTACTGCTGAGGGGAAATCTAGCATACAGAGTATATCAGGATTCACCACCTTGTCTAATTGTTGTCATACTAATTTTAGATAGTCTCATTGTAAGTGTGACACTGTGAGGTAATGCTCTGTTGCAAACATATATTTATCTTTAAAAAATTCTTTTTCCTTAATGGAACTTTTACTCTGTGGCTTAAGAATCTGTGGAAGTCTCTCATGTTCAGCATTTGGGCTATTAAGTCAGAGATTAATGATAGTGTCCTTGGGTTTTCAGGTCAATCTATTAATTGACAATGAAGCGGAGAAGGATTACCTTTATGACGTGCTGCGGATGTACCACCAGTAAGATCTAGCTTTATACATCTTGGTGTGAAATTTTACTAATGTTTTTATATTTCAAGAATTAATATTCACAGTTATTTAAATAGTCTATGTGCTACTAGAAAAGTAATTGAAATGAGAGGTTTTTATCTTGTTTAATGAAATCTTGTGGTTTTGAAGCATAACCTGCAGGCAAAGAAGCAGCATGTCTGTAATCACTTATAAAGTTACTTGGGTTTTATGACTTGGCAGTTTTTTATAAGAGTTTGGTAGATTCATATCTGGGGCTGTGTGGGGGGAGGCTCCTGCATGATAAAGCTGTTCTTAGAAACAGGAAGAGAGCACTAATAATGTTCATTAATATTTCCAAAGAGTGCTTATTTGTTTGATACAAATTTTTTCGCTGACATCACTTTTCAAAGATTTTTTGCTAACTCTTCAGATCAAAATTTTGCAACTGTCCTTTGCAAAGCTGGAAAAATATACTCTCGGAATTTGTTTGGCATGTTTAATGACTCTGGCTTATTACAACACAATGGTAAAAAATTGGAAAGGTGATAGGCCTGTTACTAAGCCTTTTGCTGAACTGATTTAAACCACAGTTGCCTCAGACTTGTTTAGTTGCAAATTACATCAGCCCATGATCCATTGTTTTTCAGAGAAGATAAGAATATATTTTCCACTGATCATAGGCAAGTGGCTCTTAAAGACATTGTTTCCATTCATATTGTAATTAAAAGCTTCTCAGCTGAGTGAAATGTATAAGTTTCCATCTGATGTTTGTAGTTATGGGGGTATTCAGCTGCATATCTGATTCAGTTTCACTCTGGTCTGTCTAATTGCTTTTTCATTCATAAAGATTGTTGTTTGGAAAGCCAGTTGGTTCAGCAGGTCTGAATTATTTAAAATCTTCTTACAGTTACAAAATTAACAATGCATACGGCAACTTTTCTTCAATTTCCACAACTGCAATGTCTTGGGCAAAATTTTCAATATCTCTGTGAACATATAATGATGATGTATCACTTCCTGGGAATACATGATGAAATATCCCAAAGCAAAAATATGTGCATTTGCTGTTGGAGTTAGCATTTTATTTCTGCTTCACTGTGAATAGTACTTCCAGAAGTATTTGACCTCTAATTCTGCATAGGTATTCCTGATCTGTATTTTCAGTGCCCATACCTCAGAAATATTGCATCCCAGGAAACGTAAATTTAAAGAAAGGGAACAGTAAATAATACAGGAAAAGTTTAACTGAATATTTTATAGGAATAGCTCTGTTGAACCTTAGCTGTTCCTCCATTCCTGCAGTTGTACAACAAAGTATATTTTGTACATAATAACCATCTCAGTGCTGACGATTTCAAGGAGACCACTTTGCTTAGCTCTCATGAGAGAGATGTTTACAACAGTTTAACTTCTGTAGGTTTTGTGGATTAGTTAATCATCCTTCAAATTTGATTTTGATCAAAATCTGGAACTTAAAGTGTTTGCTCTAGCTGCTGAATATTGGGATAGTTTTTTTGTCCTGGATTGAAACAATTTGTCAGTACTCTTAAGTTCAGGGAAGGAGAGAGCTTGTAGCCTATATTTACTTACAAGGATCCCTAACTAATGGAGAAACAAAAATCCATTAGGCAGGTGGGTCTAATCTGTAAAGTTATTTTCAAATGGTTCCATAAATCTTGTAGGTACTCTGAGACTGAAGTTGGAGATGCCGTCTATGAATGTGATGTGCATGACCTTAAAATATTAAGTGAATGTATAGACGACTTCACATGTTTTGAAGCAAATGTTCTTTATTTACAGAAGGTCTCCTTTCTCAGGGGTTAGTGTGCTTTCATCAAACCAGTATCTGCATAAATATCTCTTTTGGTAGCTTGAAAGGACATGCAAATATTGAAGCCATGTGCACAACAACTTATAAAATGAAACTTGTTGTTGGTGTGTTGTTTACCTGTGTTTGTTTTGTCACTGTGTTTTTGCAGGTCTATGAATCTCCCAGTGCTTGTGGGGGACCTAAAACTGGTGATTAATGAGCCAAGCAGGCTGCCTCTGTTCGATGCTATCCGCCCACTCATCCCATTAAAGCACCAGGTGGAATATGATCAGCTTACACCCAAACGATCACGGTGAGACAATGCAGAACAGCAACAAAACAATGCAGTTAACTTAAATAAAAAACAAGAAATACTGAGTTTACTGAGGTAAATTCAGAGTAAAATATTGTCCATCTGTGTAGATTTGGGCATAGTTATTTTACTTTAGCTGTATTTGCTAGAAGTACAGCTACATGTACTGTAACTAAATTGTTTGGCAAGCTACCTGTACTGTACCTAAATTACCTGCTAACTATCTGTACTGTACCTAAATTGTTTGCCAAGTGGTTTAATCTAGTAACAGCAAAGCAAGGGAGTCAAAACCAATATTTTCTCATTTTTCTTGAATTTCATAATAGAAAAATCTCATCGCTCTAACCTTCTAAAAGCAGTTTCAGTGATTGCAAATATCTTTTCATATGAATAAACTTGATAGTTTAGCTAACACACATCCATCCAAACTTCAGTGAACTTGCTTTTTATGCCTAAATTATATAAGTGAAAAATAATGTCTAACTTGCATATGAAACATTATTGAGACAAGGTGTTATGCAGCTGAACACTCAAGTGTGTTCCATTTTTGCAGAAAGCTGAAAGAGGTGAGATTGGATCGATTGGATCCTGAAGGGCTCGGATTAAGTGTAAGAGGTGGAGTGGAATTCAGCTGTGGCCTCTTCATCTCCCAGTTGGTTAAAGGAGGGCAGGCAGACAATGCTGGACTTCAGGTAAGATATTTCTATTCATGTTAGGTGCTAATGGTTGTTCTTTAACATTCAGAAGTTGATTTTGCCAAGATGCTCTTTGTCACTTCAAATCGAATTCCTACATGTAAAGTAATGCCATGGTAAATACCATTATACCAGCGGTGAATCAAGTCATTAAAAATGTTTATTTTGCTGTTCTTAATTATATGTAAGCCTTCTTTTTTTCTTGTTTGGGATATGCTAATTTTTGAAGGCTTAAAGTTTTCCTGGAATGCTTATACTTCATGAGTAGCAACAGTTATGTGTAAGCAGAGGGAAAGAAGGATTTCTAGACTGTAGAAGAATGCTTTAAGTTCCTAAGTTTTGATTAAATGTAGAACAGAACATATAAATGCTAAGCGTTAATTCCATCTTGCATAGATATCATTTGTGTAATGAAATATTTACTTGAACTTTATGTATAGATTTTGGGGGTTTTGGTTTATGCAATAAAATAACTTATTTTTTACTATTCCCAGTATCCTCTTTACTGCATAGAATTGCACTTTCTGTGATTGAATTTTGGATACGTGAAGTTGCCAACAAGATATGCAAAAATAATTCTGTGTAGAAACACTGCAATGCTCGTGTAATTTGCATTAATAATGTTTTGGGTCTCTGTTTTCTTTTTGAATGTGGCATTGCTTAGTGAAGAGAGAAATAAGAAATTGCAATAAGAAATAAGTGGCAAATGTCTGCATCTTTCTATCAGACATTGAATCTGATAAGGTGTACTAAAGGTCTGAATTTCTGACTGGAAAGGCTAATATATATAATATGCCTGGCTACTTTTAATTTGTCAAGTCTGAATATCTACTGCAAGTATTGATGGCTAAGCATTGTGTTTAACACTAGTCCAAAATATATTAGACTAGTATGATTCATTATTGTAATTAAGTTTAATTAAACTAGCATTTTTTTTTTTTAGATATGCTTCAGTATTACCTCACAAATCTCTTGGATGAAAAAAATAAATATCTATCAACAAAGCAGATGAAGTTAGGTTTCCCTGTTTATGTCACTCATGCCGAAAACTTTCTAGAATTTAAACTGTTCCTCTTTCTGTTTCATGTATGTGCATGCCCTTCTGTTTGTGCATTCATACCTATATATCTCATCCAGAATTGCCTTTGAATTGGTTCCACCTTCTGTCAGCCTGCTCTGCACAGGTGCATCCAGGGGGATGCTTTACAAACTACTTGGGACAAAACCGCGAGTTCTGTGTGTTGTTAGAACTGAGAGGGTGTTGTAGCTCAGCACAAACCTTGTGCTCTGTCCTCAGCCTAATTTAAGCATGGGATTTGCCAATGGGCAACTGCAGAAAAGGACATTGATGCACCCTCTGTTTGCACTACAAAAGGTCATGTACCTCATCTTCTGTATTACACAGCAAGAATGTGAAGTGTAGACAAGGGAGTTGTTCCTGGGCTGTGGTGAGCTCAGTAGGAGAGATTCCCTCTGCTTCCTTGCTCGACTGCTAGAAACTTGAGAAAAAGATCAAGACCAGTCCCTTATTTGGCTTTTGTAGACATCTTCTGGAAAATATTGGGAGGCACTAATGATGCTGATCAATAAAGGACTTACTAGCCACTGCCTTAAATACATTCTAATACTTTGGTGTTAAGGCTGTGTTGCAGCTCTGCATCTCTGCTTCTTTCACAGTAACATTTTGACACAATCACTGCATAAGGAGTGATGTTCAGCTGTTGTGCTCTTATTAGGATGTCAGTTTTCCTGCTTTCTCTGTACACAAAAAGGCCCCTTGGCTTTCTGTGACCAGGGTCATTGTTGGACATGTTGGTGTCAGTCAGGGGTTTGTAAAGGATCTTTGGGCTGGAGTGTGCGAACTCTCTTGCAAATCAGAACATTGTTAGGGTTTAGCTGACAAAGTAGGGACAGTAAGGGGGAAGAATGCTTCACACTGACTCTGAACTTGTTAGGGATTAATGAATTCATATGGGCAGATGGTGCTTTGCAGCTCCTGTAACTGCCTGGCTTCTGGTTTTTGATACGTGGTGTTAAAGCTCAGCCTGAAGTCCCTGGATAATAGGTGGCACTAGGCACTTTCTGAACCTCACTGAATAACAAGACCTGACAGGCAGCCCATTGTTCTAAATTGCTGTCTCTCAGTAAAGCCAACTGCTTCTGAAATTTCACCCACCTGATTTATTTAACAAAATCTCTACACATTTTCAATCCCAAAAATGCAGTCTGAGAAAGGTATAATGATTTTCTGTTATACCATCAATTTTACATCCTGCAGCTTTTAAAATTTCCGGTTCAAATTGTGTGTTTTTCCTTGAGGTACTTTCCAAGTTACATTAAAATGACCAAATAATAATGAAAGTTCTCTGTGATACTTGTAGGTTTGACCCTTTTATGACTACAGTTTCTCTAAAAGGCACAAGTGTTTTGTCCTTCCATTAAGGAATGGACTTCATCTCTCCCCCCACCACCCCTCACTGCTTTTTGATACTTGTATGTGAGGATTCTGCTGAATACAAAGAGATTGGGTGAATGATGAAAGTGGTAGCAGTATACAAAATGGGAAATTTGAAACGGTTGATGTTATTATATGAAGCCCTTCCATTTTCTAGAAGCACTAAATATTATATTTCTCATGTTAAAAGTTAGAAATAATAGTCATTTTACTTGAGAAAAAGTTAGGTTTGCATCTTTTTTCTAAAGTCTGTCATCTCTTGGTTGGATAGGGAAAGGGGAAACGGTGATATAATACCAAAATAATTGTTACTGTTCTACTCTGCTCATTCCCACAGACTTTTATCTCTACAGCTCTGATTCATTAGCATGGTATACAGTGATACCTGTACAAAAGTAACAAAATACATGAAAACAGCTATTAATTACTCCAATATTAGATACCATTGTTCAGGAAAAGCTGATCAAGTATCCTGAAGAGAAGCAGTTTGCTGTATGTCTATAGGTCTTCTGTAGTTCAGCCTAGATTGGGTTATTTGTAAAGCAACCTCAGTCATTGTCTGTCAGCAATACAAATGTCATTACGTTGAGTGAAGGGTGTTGAGTTTGAGAAATAAGATGACAGTCCAGTAGAGGAGAGTATTAAAAATACCTGTATGGGAAAAGCTTATTCCCATACTGGGGGGAAAATAAAATATGCTCTTGTGTGCATTTATAATTTTGCAAGTGCTTCTTGGGGAGATGAGAATAGATTTGATTCAGTGAATGCTGATATCCTCAGAACGATGTGAGTTCTGCTGGTGCAGAAACCCCAGGATGGCACTGTCATTTGCAGCCCTGAAACTGGGGGTTTCTGTGTGTTAAGGCATTGCAGCCAATAACAGGATGAGAGGTTACCCTTTTAAAGAGTCAGGTTTGTGCAAACCCAGGCTCCATGCTCTGTTAGACTCTGCATGATGTGGAAGATGTGAGTAAAGGGGGGATCTTGAACTAAAAGAAAACCAAACAAAAAGCCCACCCGCCCCCTTTACTACATATGTGAAATCACCAGAAGATGGATAGGGTGGATGGATGTGGTTTGGAATGTTTGGAACTGTTAGTCGGTTAAGCGAGTGACGGCAGGAGCTGTCAGGGATGTAGCTGTAAACTGCAGACCTCATGTGCTCTTCTTGTCTGATTCTGTATTTTACCACAGGTTGTATGTTCAAAGGCCTTAATTACTGACCTATTTCTGCTGTTACTAAAGATAATTTTAAAAATCTGACTGTCAAGCTCTTAGGAGTGCAGGCCATTGCCCTGGATGAGATTTTTTTGGATGCCCAGCAGAGGGAGTGGATGTCCCACTGGTCAGGAGCTAGGGACCACGGTCCTGCTTTGCCTCTGAGTGTGTGTTCCTTTCTGCAGGACAGTTTTCTTTGCTTTCGTAGCCTTCTGATGCTGTGTTGTGTCAGACAAAAATCCTCAGCTTCAGTAGAAAGTGGGACCATGAGCAATGCTGGTGTAGTGGACATGTTAATGTTTTGTGTAGTGTTGCAGAGCATGAGACACTTCCCAGAAGAAATAAAAAGATACATTTTCGGATTTTTGTTTGTGATTTGGTTTTTTGGGTTTTTTTTTTTTTTTTTTTTTTTTTTTTTTTTTTTTATTTGCCAGATCACAGTAGGAAGATTCAAGGAATCATTACAATATGAAAAAAGGCAGAAGGTGATAGCAACCCTAATATCCTGTCACACAATGTCGTGTCTTTTTGTGTGTTAAAGTCTCTAGAACACAGGCTATGTTGAGGAATTTCTACTTCCAATTCCACTCAGTCCTCTCATATAAAGGGAAAGCACAGAGCCTCTCTTAAAGTAATTGTAGAAGTTTTTTTAAATGAGCTTGATAATGCATTCCACCTAAGTTTTCTTGAATACTTAGCTTTGCTGAAAACTGAAATCAGCCTAATGCAGATACCAGCATGGAAAGCTTAAGCCTAAAGTGAACTTTGGAAGCTTGACGCTTGAGTCTTTAAATGGAACATTTTTGGTAATCATTAACTAGGGATAATGCTGCCATGAAACTAGACACATTTGTGAGGAGGCACCCAAAGTTTCATTGACTGAGAATAAAGTCCCATGCTGTTGGTGTTAATGAGAAAAGTCTCATCAAATACATTTTTCATAAAAAATATTCACAATAGTTGAGGGGAAATGCTTCTAGAAAGGACCCAAAGTATTTGGCTTTGTCCACGTGGAGATCAGAGGTATAAGATGATATGGTGGATGGTTTAAGGTAATTTCATGGTAATCATTTGTATATTTTACTGTGCAGTGGATTGATCTGCATTGATAATGAAAGAAATCATGCACTAATTTTCATACAGCCACATCACGTGGTTCACATCAAGTAAAAGTTTTTGTTTATGGTGCTCCTGCCGGGACTTGGAATTTTTCATTGTAATCTTGGGCAGATAATAAGGCACTACCTAAAATGAAGTAGGCAATGCCTTCATCACTGATTCCTCCTCAGCCTGGCTGGGTAAGAGGATCATTGGGCAGAGTTCATAAAAACTTGGAAAATTCTCTCTAGTCATAATAGCATATCAAATTTGGATTTATATTAGAGGAAGAGAAACTTTTTGATTGTACTTTGATAAATAAGATTTGAAATTTTATAGAAGTGGCTGAAAGCATGTTATCTGTTCTACACTATTGAATTGAACACTGCCAGGGAATGTCCTTAGGGTGCTGCCATTGGATTGGCAATAAATGTTAGTGGAGTCCCAAACAAATGAAAAAAAGGTAAAATCCCTTAAAATAATGCATTTTCTCAATCCAGAATCAGGCAAGATAATAAGACTAAGCTTAGTTTCCTATTGATCAAATATATTAAGGAAGGTATCTCAGAAAATATATGGTAAAAGCAAACTTTAACTTCTAAAGTATAAAAGAAAGTAACTCTAAAATTATTTGAATTAAAACACAGGCTTGTTTTTAAGGTAATCTGTGGAATACAAACTGGATGTATAGTAGACAGTGTTTATAAAATTGTTATTTGGCCATTAATTTTTTCGTTTGGGTGTTATTTCAAAACAATTACAGGTAAGTCTGATCTGACATTACCTGAGATTCAAAAAGTATTCATGAATTGACATGATCTAACCTTTGTAGCAAAATGACTGCCAGATTACATTCAATCTTAAAAACTTCTAAAATTATTAACTCTAGCTTACTTTTTCTTTTCCCTTCTGTTTGTGAGGTTGGGGATGAGATAGTGCGCATCAATGGATATTCCATTTCATCATGTACACATGAAGAAGTCATCAACCTCATTCGTACAAAGAAAGTTGTGTCCATAAAAGTTAGGCGTAAGTAACACAAAAAATGACCTCTATCACCGATGATTGCTGTTAATGGATTGTTTGTGGTCTGCAGAAACATAACAAAGTATTTTTCTTTTTCAGATGTTGGCATGATACCTGTCAAAAGGTAATGGCTTTGCTTTTGAAAACAGATGCATTTTTGCACAGCCTCTTCTATCCCAAGAATCTGTGTTTAATTATGAAAATGTGTGAATGCTGATTAAAATGTCACATCCTTTTTAATGAACAGAGAGATGTCTTGCTTGATGAATCTGATATTATGCCAGTTGCCTACTTAAATGAACCAATTTCTATTTCCTCATTTGTCACAGATATATCATGGAAATTTAATTATCACTGCACCTAGCATAGCAGAGAGCTCCACTGCTTCTTTGTATATGTAGCATTTGATGATGGCTTCAGAGTTTAGAAAAATTTAAAATTGTTTTGGTCTTGCCCTTTTCATTGAAAAGCTGAATATTTAGGCAGAATGTTTGACAAGTGTTAATGACAGGAGGTGTCACTCTGCATAGATATTTCTGTAAGATGTTTGAGTGGTTATGGTTCATTTTACAGTTTTCCTCTGAGGTTCCTAAAATTGTTTTACCTGAGAGGGCTTTATCTATTTTATATTCAACCTTTACTAGCCCCAATAATTGTACTCTTGTTTAATGTTCTGTTTAAATTGCTGGAAAATAAACCAAATGTGAATGGTATCCAAAGAAAGTTGTGAATGCCGAACAGAAGGCTTCATTCCAAAGTAGCTTCTGGAATACATTGACACGTATTTTGTCCCATTATTTAAAATTATTTTTTCCTTTCAGTTCTCCAGATGAACCCCTTAAATGGCAGTATGTGGATCAGTTTGTGTCAGAGTGTGGGGTAAGAGATCAATATTTTGTTAAATGTCTTCTGGGGAATCTGTAATGGTTCTGAAACACTTTCTCCTCTGACCTTATCAGAGAAGCTATTGATGCATTACTATAATCCAATATCTTGTTGAAAGTATTCTGTGAGGAACATCTTTTGTGATATGAAATTATTCTAGAGCTATTAGGTAAGGAAAGGGCAGGACACAAATGAAATGGCTTTTACTCATTAATTGCTTCTTCATTTTGCTTGAGCTTAATAGCTTCCCAGGCTGTAGTTCTACTGCATAAATCTTTATCAGATTATTTGGCCTATTTTAGGCATATTAGTGGAGGAATTACAACTTTGAATGCAAGTGACTTCTAAGGGTTGCAGAAGTGAAAAGAAACACCACAATTACTGTTATTTTGCTTTCAGGAAGAAAGACATACTTAAATAGTGAACCTTATCATGTATTTCTCCAACCCTTTTGTCAGGAAACAATAATCTAAATTATTATTATTTTTCCATATCACTTTCCTCTAATTTCCCTCCACCCTTTTCTGAAGACCAAATTTGACTATTTAAGTAATGTTCTGCAAACAGATAAGTTCAGTCTTTCACCTCAGCCATGCAACTCCACTGAAATGACTCTATCTCACTTTCATTTCCAGCAGGATAGGACCTTGGAGCCTTGAATAGGACCTTGAATCTTACCTTGATGCTGGCTGGGATTCATCCTGGCTACATGAAATTTTATAGTAGTCTTGATATGAATTCAAGACAGAATTAACATCTGCAGCATTGTTTAATCCCTCTGCAGGAAGGAAAGGGCAGTGTGGCTGGACTTGCTTCTTCTGGAGGGAGAGACAGTAAAGAGAAGAAAGTCTTCATTAGCTTGATTGGTACAAAAGGCATGGGATGCAGGTGGGTACATGTTTTTTATTTAATGTCACTGTTTTTTAAAGGAAACACTCAAGGCAGTTATTTCCATCCTTCTTGGCTATGTTGTCAGACAAATGAAGATCCATGCTGGATCAGGAAGGCAAACTAACAGTAGGGTATCTGTGGCACATCTTACATATTTTTAGGCAAAGTGTAAGTAGCTGTGTTAAAATTACTGTCATGAAGAAAAGAACTTTAAAATTCAAAAATAAGAATGGACTGAAAGTGCCTTAGTACAACTTGTCATGGAATTGGATCTTGTAAATGCTTTTACATTTTTAAATACTTAAAAGTGCTGCTCAGTGACATAGCAAATTCCAGCACTGTCCACTGTCAGGTTTGCTCTCTGCAGTCTCTGACCATTTCAGAGCTAAAACATCATCACAAAGCTACATCCAGCTTCTAAAATCATTCTTGAATTTACAAGATATTTTAGAAATATGATTCTGGGGTTCTTGGACTCCTTGCAATACTTAGGGAGATTTTGGAGTAGAAAGGGATATTGTAGGATTTCTTATATATTTAGAAATAGATAGTTGTAATTATCAGGCCTCTTTTCTCCTGTAATTTGGAGGATGTCAAGGTTTTTAAAAAATAATTTACAAACCTGGAGAGGTGGCTCAGTATCACTCATTGAATGTATAATCTACAAAATAGTTTCTGTATCTAGGCCCAGCTTAGATTGCAGCTTAAAGTTCCTGATCTAGATGTTGGACCCTGGATGAAACATCCTTCTTGTTCCTAATAAATAATCCTAAGAAAATAACAATGTTTTATACATAGAGGGTCATGCAGTTCAGCAAATAAATCTTCATTGCATTGCTTGTTCACTTTCAGGTACGATTAGTGCCCCAGTCCTTTAGACAGTGTAAGTCGGCATACATGTAAGTTTCAGCATGTAAGGCAAAATACAGATGATTATTTTTCTTGTAGGTTTTTCTTTTAAACCAGTTTTGTGGGGTGGAGAGTAGGAAAATAGGATGATAAACCACTGTGTGTGTACTGGTAAGTTTTGGTATTTGTTTCAGAATTGGCTAATAATTTAATTATTATTCAAGCAAAAAACTATGAAGAAACAGCTAAAACTACTCACTGTGTTACACTGTATTTGTCATAAATATTATTCTACAAATATTATCCAATTAATGTTTGGGATTTTCTACATTTCCAGTATTTCCAGTGGTCCAACACAAAAACCAGGCATTTTTATCAGCAATGTTAAGCCAGATTCTCTTTCAGCAGAGGTGGGCTTAGAGGTAAGTTTACCACCTTGCAAGGTAGGTGCCATAAGGAATTCTTGTTTTGTATTGACAACTCCAAGGATTCGGGGGGTTTTCTTCCCCATAGGAAAGAAATACCTGGTGATTACATTTCAAACAAAGCTAGTTTTCTAAAGTGTAACAGCAGGAGTGACCTGAGTCAGACCAATATTCCTTCAAGCTCAGGATTTGATCCCAAGCAGTGGCAATGGCAGATCCCAGTGCAGGAGTATGCAAACCTGACAAGTTTCCAGTCTGTTCCCCTTGCACTCTGCCCGTACCCATGATTGTTGTGTGAAGGGTGTTAGAGAGCACATTTCTTTCTGTTTTCATTGAATGTGTGTACTAACTTAGCATCAGTACTAAAATTTGCATTAATCCCTTTAGGTTGGTGATCAGATTGTTGAGGTGAATGGAGTGGACTTTTCTAATGTGGACCACAAAGAGGTAAAAGTCTTCTTAATTCCCTGCATTTGTAGTTGTCAGCTTATTAAGTATGTGTCCTGTTTTCCTTTGCAAAAAGTATGTTCTGATTCTGGGCTATTAGCTCAAGGGGTTATGTATTGAACATGGATTTTGCATATTTGCATACCTATGGCTATTTAGTTCTGGAAATTCCAGTCTTGGTAACTAGCATTTTACTGGCCTTTTATCCCTTCCTTCACATTCCTTTTTGTTTTGTTTTAATTTTCAGGCTGTCAGAGTGCTCAAGAGCAGCCGTACTTTGACTATCTCTGTGGTAGCAGGTGCTGTAAGTAGTGTATTTGTAAAAGCAGAATATTTGTAAGCAGAAATGAGTAAAGCTATGTCAGTAAATAAATGGTAAAAATAAATGGATAAAAACAAAAGCTGTGTTTCTGTATAAGATCTATACCTCAGTCAAACCAGCACAGTTTTGAGTGGCATGTTAGTCTTTCATACCACACCAAGTATTGTCAAATAAAACATGGTTGTGGGCCAATGCAAAATCATTTCCTTCACAAGGAATGGAAATTAACATTATTGTAATGGTCTCTAATGTTTGAGAGCTTCTGTTCTGTTCTGTTCTGCTTCTGCTGAAACATGAATTGGATTGGAGACAAATAATTTTTAATCCTGAATAGCTGATGCCTTAGTCTTTATTCCAAATGGGTTCCTTTTGTAACAGTTTATCTGATCTCATTAGTGTATTGACACACTGAAAATTGCTCAATTTTTCCTTTCCACTGTTCTATGCAACAGAACTGCAAGCCTTTGAGATCTAATATAAAGCCAGCTGAAGTTAATTAAATCTTCACTCTGACTTCAGTGTGACTTTCAATAAATGTTTTAATGTTTTTACTGCTTTAATCCTTATAGAAAGTGTGTAGTTGTATACAAGAGGATAATCAAGTTCCATAGACTAATCAAAGACCATGTTTTCCAGTTGCCCTGAAACTGAGTTAAATAGGGAAAAAAAAGATTTAATAAGTCACTTCAGCTACTTCCTAAGGGCTCATGTATACTGTGTAGCTACATTAAGGAATTAATAGTTTATTTAAACTACTTTTAGAGTAAGAAAAGATGAAGTTGTCCAGAGGTGCTGTAGAGATTACTTAAACAAATATTCTGGGTTAGTTGATGAGGCTTCATGAATTCAACATCCTAAGGACTTCGTTTCAACTCCCAGTTACGTTAACAGCTTTAAAAATACGAGATCTACCTCAGCATGCATCACTGGGGTGGTATCCTTAAAATGGCAAATTGTTGCTATGGAACTCCTCTGTTCCTCACTCCTTCCTCTTGCATCATCTTCTCAACAGACATCTTTGACTGGAGAACAGATAGCATAAGGAAACAGTTTCCCTACTATGATGCAAAGCATTCCTCAATGCCTGGTTTTGTTCAAGATGTGTACTTTGCACTTTAGAGACAGGAAAAATCCTACATTCCTAATTAACATGGGATTTTTCTTTCAGAAATGAAAATTAGATTCATGTTATCAAAGTGTTCTATAGCAGTATAGAAATGGCTTTCTTGAACAGAAAATAGTGCTAGTGTCTTAATTGTAAAGCAAATGAAAAGTGAACCAACTGAAACACAAACTGAACAAACTGAAATACATAAAACCAACTGAAATACATGAACTGCAGTGTGTTTTGGGGATGTACATTCCCTATATTTGGGGTCCAGAATGATGACACGTTTCTGCAGCAGCCAGGCATTAAGAGCATTAAAACACAGTAACTGTGTAGTTCTCTTCACATTGGGAATCATTCAGTGTTCTGTTTTCTGGCATTTCATTGCCCAGTGAAGTTTCAAGAAAGTATAATGTGAATTTTTTTTTTCTGAGTGACACTGAGCATAAATTTGGCATGACCCCTATGGTGTTATTGCTGGCTTCAGTAGTTGCAAACCTTGTCTGAAGTGTTTTGTGCATAATAATTGAGAGGCTGAAACTAGAATAGCCCCTTGGAGTAACCAGTCAGGTCTTTGAGGATCTTCCAGGGTGCGTTCCTCAGGAAGAGCAATGTGAGGAAATGGCAGATGTGCTGTGGATTTTCTCTCTGACAGTCTGGTCAGAGAGAAAGTCAGATAAA
The DNA here is from genome assembly GCF_047830755.1 of Zonotrichia albicollis. Taxonomy (NCBI): domain Eukaryota; kingdom Metazoa; phylum Chordata; class Aves; order Passeriformes; family Passerellidae; genus Zonotrichia; species Zonotrichia albicollis. The sequence continues at coordinate 42,311,807 of NC_133824.1, forward strand.
CTTTCTCAAGCTCCCCTAGAATAATGTCTGGGAAAGTTTATCTGACCAGACTGTCAGCATCCACAGATGTGCTACTATGTAAATGGGTTTGAATCATCTCCTAGAAGAACTGCATTAATGAGTTATTTTCACAGGTGATGCGAGTGGTGTTTTTGATCGCAGGGCAAGGAGCTGTTCCTGACTGAAGAAGAAAGGCAAAGAGAAGCACGTCTCCGTGAGCTGGAGCGCCAGGAGTTAATGCATCAGAAGCGGCTTGCGCTGGAGACCAACAAAATCATCAAAGAGCAGCAAGAGAAAGAGAGATTGTGAGAACTCACTATAGGACAGCCTGAAAAATTTAGCTTGGCTTTGGAGAGGGCATGGAAGACAGGAGCACATAATTCTTTTTGTGATATTTCTCACCAAAGTGAGAAGATTCTCAACTTAGATTAACATTGTTTTGCTTTTGCAGAGTCTCTGTTCATAAAATGTTTGTCCTGTGATGCTCTTGATATTCTGAGCTTTCAAAGCTGTTAGCATTTAAAGCCATCTTGAGTAGAAGAGCATGCTGCTCTCTGACTCTCATACCCCAATGTGTGGTATTCATTATTTTCCTGATGCTATTCACTCATGCTTTATTTTTAGCAAGATAGTTAGAAATTTTCAACTCATACAAAAAAACACTATAGTCTTTTCTCAGAAGAAGGTAGTGACTCATAGAATTAAGTAGAGTATATTCCCTTATTATCCATGTGGTCAGGAATGTCCTTGGGGTTCCTAGGAAACCGTACTGAATCTTTGGTGTCAAAGATGACTTTTAAAACTGAGTGTTTTCCCCCAGTACAAATGTATTTACTGTATTTAACTTTTAACTGTATGCTGACACACATTGTTCAGGTTCTTACTCAGAAAATACTATTTTTATCATGTTGTCCTAATTCCACTCATTATAGAAGAAAGCTGGAGATTTCCCAGAAGGCTGCAGAGGAAGAGGAGAGATATCGCAGAGAAATAGAGCAGTGAGTAAAAACCTTAGACAGGCAATGTGCCACCTGGAAGAGGGTTCCTTGTGTATTAGATTAGATCTGGCTGAATACATTCTGCATGATGCTTTCAAATAAAATTGTGTAGTATTTCCATTTAGCTAAATGTAGGATCCAGTACATATTAGTAAGTACACCACAGTTAAAGAATTGGAAACTGATCTGAAAATCAGTACCTGTAAACATGAGGATCATAAATTAACATGAGGCAATAATAAATTTTGTGGAGTTCACTGTGAAGTTGAAGTTGAGAACTTATTTTAAAAGTATTATTAATATATAGAGAAACTTGAGATTAAGGAAATTCTGTGCCCCAGAACTTGTTTACTTTGTCGTCACTGAAACACTACATTAATTCTAAGAGAAAAAATGCAGTTCTGCTAAGAAACAGATCAGTACTATATTTTTGACTGAAGCACTTTTACATTTGCAAGTTTGAAATTAACCAGTTGTTATCAGAGTAATTAACTTCTAAATGATGCTGGGAAATTGCATGAAAATGCAAATTGCAGAATAATACCTATTTTGATTCAGCCTTCTAGGGTCAAGATTGACCCTCAAGTCTTTGGCTTTGCTCCTTTGATGTTATTAAGGGTTTTTAATTAATTTAATTCATTTAACTCTCTTTTCATGTATCTGTATTAGCTGAAATTTAGTGATAGAAAAAGAGCAGGGAATTCTGAATTTGTAAAGTGCATAAAGAAATATATTCCCCAGCTGTCACAAGAGAAAAATCTTCTGGCAGTCCTGCTGGGGGCTCTACAGCAGCACATGGATGAATTCTTAAGCATTTCCCTTTTCTGGTCCCAGGCAGTTGATAACATCCTGTTCTTTATTTTGTGGCCTATATAGAAATTCCTGCAATAGCCAAAAGCTGCTATAAAAGCAGGCCATTACAGGTGAAGGATGTTTCTGTTCTCCAAATCTAGATTGCCCGTCTGTTATAACGGATGTTGGATGTCTGCTGTGTTGTTCTGCACTAAGAGTGTCTTTACTCACTCAGGGAAGGCTTTCTTGCCCTGAGGGCTGCTCAGTGTAAAGTCTAGCACAGCTTTATAGCTGCCTGTATAATTTTTAAGTGTTGCTCAGCCATTTTTAAGCTTTTCCATATCACAATCCAAACTGTTAAGTTGGTGTCAGTCTCCTGGGTGAGGAAGAGGGAGAATGGTAGCACAGGAACCTAGATGAAATCTAAAGCTGAGATTTAATGAGCAGTTGTGGCAGGCTAAAATACAATGTTTTTCTGTATTAATTGTTTTTGAGTATCATGCCTTGCCTTCTTTTAAGAATCCTTTCTGCAGGAGTTCCTTGTATAGTCACTGTGCCCTTTTTTGGGATCTTACATTTGAAAAAAATTTCATATGAGCCTAAATGGCAGAGATCCCTAACTCCATGTACTGCAAGTTACATTGTAGCACTGACTTTTAACAACTAAAATTAAATTTAAAAACATTCTGTCCATTGTTCCCTGACAATGCCTCTACATTTAAATAGTGAGCTCAGCTACGTATTTAGGAGTGTTTTGAAACCATGTGAATATTTTTTCAACTTACTTTAGCTAATTTAGAGATGCAAAAGGTAATCCAAATATAGATTCATATGTATCTAAGACCTGGTAAATTTTGGCACCACATTATTAGTTCAAGGCAAGCTGTAATCAAGAATAGATCTTGGATCATTTAAGGCAACATATATGAAGCTACATGTTGTCAGGGTATTCAGCACTTCTGCTGTGACATACTTGGTACTTGCTGAGTTTTTGCTTGAAACATCTTTTTTCTCTGATCAAAGTGCAATGCTAGGTAATTTACTTCTCTTGCATGCTCTTGTCCTGAATTGTGACACTCCCTGCAGCATCCCCCATTCTCTATCCGTACCTTTCTACCTCTTCCGTACTTCTTCCTCTATCCGTACCCCTCTCCTCTCTTTTTTTGATTTTTTTCCCGTTTTTTCCTAAAATACAGAATTTAATATGGCTTCTGTTCCAACAGTATTTATTTCTTGTGGGGAAGAGTCACTTTTTATGGCAACCTTGAACTATGCGTTTAGGAAGCAATCATCAAAATAGTTTTAAAGAGAGAGGAGAGTCACATATTTTTTTAGGTATAATTTGCCATTGTGACATCTGATTTACATGTATGGTAGATATTCTGTCATTCGGTGTTTCAGTTTTTCTAGTAAGTAATTCCAGTCCTAAAAATGAAAAAATTGCTAAATGAGAGACTTTTTTTTTTACTTCTTTTAAGGTGATAGTACTGTAGTGTGTCACTCATGGTTTATTATCTGTGCAGGTGTTATATAACAGGCCTTAAAAGTCTAAATATTAAATAAGAATATCTTCTTGCATTGTAGTTTACAAATTGTCTTAGTAGTTTAGTAAATTAAACAGATTGATTAATTCAGTTATGCGGAAGGAGCAGCTTTTTCTGCTTTATATTCAAGAGAAAAACAAATATGCTGAAAAATTATAATGGTAATGAATTTATACTGATGTTGTTCATTTTGTACTCAGAATGTTTAACTGCATTTGTTTCCTCTAGGATAACAGCAGAGGAAGAGAAATTTAAAAAGGAGTGGGAAGAAGACTGGGGTCCTAAAGAACCACCCAAGTCTCTAAAAACTGTAACTGCAGAAGTGCACTCTCCCCCTCGTTCCAAACACAAAAGTAAGTAATTGATGTCAAATTTCCTCCTTGTATTTGTCTAAGACACATCACTGAGCTCTATTAAAAATATACTGCTAGTTTGTTTGGTTAAGTTAAGATTGCTATGACTTGATTATTTTTTGGAAGACTGGAAGCATATGATAAATCAGTTAAATAATTCTTATTTAACAGGTATCTATCTTGCAAAATCTACATCCATTCACATAGTCATGGTTTTTAACAATCAGCAGCAGGAAAAGTAAGAATAAGGCTTACTAAGAAACGGTCGGAAGCATCAACCTTGGGGATTTGGTGCATTGTTTTGCATGTTGTTTCTGTCAGCCTTTTCTCAGTTTGGCTTGGGATATTAAAGATCACTTAGTTCCAACCCCCTGACATGGGTGGGGACAATTTCCACTAGACCAGGTTGCTCAGAGCCCTGTCCAACCTGGCCTTGAGCACTGCCAGGGATGGGGCATCCACCACCTACCCAGGGGAACCTGTTCCAGTGCCTCACAGTAAAGAATTTCTTCCTAGCATCTAATCTAAATCTGTCCTCTTTTAGTTTAAAGCCATTCTCCCTTGTCCTGTCACTACTCGCCCTTTTAAAAAGTTCATTTTCATTTTTCTGGTGGCCCCTTTTAGGTACCAAAAGGCTCACCTGAGGTCTCCCAACATCCTTCTCTTCTCCAAGCTGAACAGCCCTAGCTCCCTCAGCCTTTTGTCATAGCAGAGGGGCTCCAGCCCTCTGATCATCTTCATGGCCCTCTGCTGGATCTGCTGGACCCATTCCGACAGGTCCAGGCATTCCATCTTATATTGGGAGCTCCAGAACAGGATACAACACTCCAGGAGGGGTCTCATGGAAGCAGAGTAGAGGGGCAGACCTCCCTCCCTTGCCCTGCTGCTCTTGATGCAGCCCAGGATGCTGCTGGCTTTCTGATTTACTTGTCCAAAGGGAATTCAGAGAGTTGGAGCTTAGCTGGCAGTTACGAAGCTTAATTGGAAGCTGAAAATTGTATGTGGAGAGTGTACTAAAATTGTATTGTAGAAAGAAATTGTTGCATATTTGTCGTTGCAACAATAAATAGTTGCATAATTTATAGGAGACCTGGGCCAATTCCTTATCTGATATTATTTTATTATATTATTTTGTGTGTGGCTTTGGGGAGTTGTGCTGATGGTTCTGTTACAGGAAAAGCCACCAAACTCTTCAGGCTTCCCTTCACCACATAGTAGACCAGTTGTCCACATGCAGATCCTATCAACTCTTCAGGACTGGAGGAGGTTAGAGATTATTTTAAGTAGAGCCTTTTTTTTTTTTTTTTAACAATTCTGTAGAAAAACATCCCATCACTTAGTGCGATTTTTGTTTCACAGAAACTTCTAGTCACACGTTACTGATCTCTTTTTCATTTCATGGGAACCCCCAGCTACTGTCACTTCTGTCTCCTCACCCCTTTCCTCCTTTGTTTCTCTAGAAGATTTAAAGGGAGTTGCACATGACCAACTTGAAACAGATGACATGGATGAAGTGAACATGAAGCAGGACAAACAGGTTTGCCGCTCAGCCCTGACTTCCTATCCTGATTCAGATTCTTCCTGTGTCTCACCTCCTGACAGTCAGTCTTGACATTCAGCTGACCATTTAGTTTTCCTAGGGCAATATGTGTGGTCCTTTAGTAAATGATGAAAGATTTTGACACTGCTGTTGTCATTGCATCTAAAGATACCTTGATATGAGATCTAACAACCCTACAGAAACATGGATTATACTGAGTGCTCTGAATTAGCAGTATTTCATATATAAAAGTTATGGTAATATATTCTTTTGTATGTTTTTACTTAGCAATATATTTTACAATATTTATGCACTTGGGGCTTGAAATATTTTGGCCTGGGAAATGGAGCTTTTCATATGTCCTCAAAAGCAGTGTTCTGCCACAAGCTTGAATGAGTTTGAATACCTGGTTAACTTTCATAAAGCTTGCTAAAACTACTGTAAAGTAGGAGTGTGACCATAAAAATCCTAGCAATGCACATGGCATGTGTGGTTCTGTGTAAAGAATACTTGTTGCATTTTCTTTATTTGGCATAAAATGTGTATCACTAAAATAAGGGAAGCCTATGACTAAATGTTCTAGAACCATTTATCAAGAACTTAGCTAAGAACTTGTTATGTAATATCAAACCTCTGGTGTTGTGCCTCCAAATAAATTTTAAGCAGTTACACATATCAGCATGGATTGGTCTGATTATGAGCCTGTCCTTGGCTTTTCTTCAAAAAACAACTTTTCCTTTACCTTTTGTAGCTTTTGGATGGTTTTATCGGTATGAAGGGAAATTTCCCACAATCCGTAAGGTACAGCGTTTAAAATGTCAATTTGTTTGCTGTGTGTGTTTGGATTGGAATTCCTCATTTTTCTTCTTCTCTGCTATTAGTAAGCATTCTTTATAGTCAAATGCTCCTTCTTTTAATGTGTGCACAAATTAAGATGCCTTTGGGATGCGTGTGTCTAGGACTTTGTCCTTTTGAGTCCTTCAGGCTCTGGGTTCTGCCATGTGCAGAGGGAATTGTATAACAATACTTTGCAGATGTTTATTACAGGTGGGCAATGCATGTCTTCATGTTCTCCAAAAGTCCTCAATCATGTGTATATAAAAACAGTAGAGACAAAAATTATCCACTTATACCTTTGCAAATCTCCCTGTGGGAGGAGTGCTGAAGGCGAAAGGCTTTTAGGCATGCAGATATGAGCAAAAAAAACAGTTAACAGTCTTTAGGCTGATAAAATATTTGTATGGAATGCTGCTGAAGTATTGCAATTTCAATTTATGAGAGTTTCAAGTAATATTTTGTACTTGCTGCTGCTTCCTTTTCTTTATTTCTTGCAATGTATATTAGCCATATTTTAGGGGATTGCTGTTGAGTTGTGTGCTTTAGTGGTGGTTTTTTGCTAATTAACAGTGGTAAAAGTGCCATGAAGATTTGGTGTGCGTATCTGGCAAGAACTCAGGGTTTCAGAGGAGGTCAGGATTGCTTCTGACGGATGAAGTATTTGTGTCACTGTTCAGGACTTTTAATTTGACCTTCTGTGTGCCCAGGATATACCTGTTCCCCTTAAATGAGATCAGGAGAAGATGGTGCATTCCAATAGCTTTTTGTACTGCTAGTGACTGTAAATCATCATGGATCTGTAACCTGTGGAAAAACCAGGGCAGTTGGGATTTTTAAATGAAAATTATAAACACATGCTGTGGAAACTCTTCACACAAAGAGGGTAATATTTGGGGTTGCTGCTGAAAACTATAGTTTAGGAGAATGCCTAACTACCTCTTTGTATACTAATGATCTTAACATAATTCCTGTTGAACTTCACCACACTCTGTGCACTGGAAGTTTGAAAACATTTCCTTTTCAAACATTTGCTTTTGGCAGTGGTGAATTTCTATCCTATTCCCTATTGCTAATGATTTTTTTGTTTGTTTTAAAAACAATATTTTACTCTGTACTAAAAATGTCTATAATAGGAAGTAAACTGAATCCATGGGGAAAATTGTAGGAAAGGATGAATCATCCTCTTGCATCTGAATGCTGTGACTGCAGCTAAGACACTTAGATATATGTTCATGTTCTAGAAGACTTTGGCTTGTGTACTGCTTAGTGGGCCTTTGAATTCAGTAGTTCTTCAAATGTTGATACCTAGCAAGTTGACCTGCCTGATGTTACATTTGGCACTGTCTGCTAGATGTATCTTTGAATTTTTAAGAGGATGATGTTGGCAATTGTTGTTAAGGTAAAAACTAATTAACCCTGAACAAAATAGACCGCAGAATTAGGTTTATGTTAAAACATTAGTGTGAAAAGCTAGGTTTTTTAGTTAAGCTTTATTTCCAATGTTTTTGGGGTTCCTTTCCCCCTGTTCCCCTCCGTAAAACACCACCACCACATAACCATGAAGCAATAGACCACATCCCACTGAACTCAGCAGTACAAAGTTCCAGTTAATGGCTTGGCTGGGGGATTTGGCTTCTGTAGCTGCCAGGGAAAACGTCTGTTTTCTAGGGCTTTGTTATCAATATTAATATGCAAAAGGTGAAAGGAAGACAAATAATGCTATTTAATGTGAAGCAGTTTGTGGTGGTTTTAGGAATTCAAAGCAAGAAAAGTCAATAGCTGATGATGATGAGAAGAACAAAATCAAACCTGAAGCACAGCCTTTGTGTCTGTGGCAGTAATTGTCTACAAGTGGCCACCTGCTCCTCTGTTTTAGTTTTCATAAATAGAGCAAGAACATGGCATTTCCAAAATGAACTAAGTCCTACCTGTACAAATGTGAAAGAGCAGCAGAAATGTGACATAACAAAAGAAGAAATAAGGAGCAGTGTGTGTTTTGAGGACAACAGGAACAGAGGCTTCCAAAAGACTATGTAGCTCTTCCCTTTGTTTGTGTCCTACATCTAAAATTTTAGAGTCACTTTGTGCTGTATTATTTAACTCATCTGAGTAGATTTTATCTAGTGCTTGTAGGAGCTACATGGTCTTTGTGATGCAGTGTTCCTTCTTGGAAGCAACTCAGTTTCTGCACTGATGTAAACCTTTCCTTTACAATTCCTTATTTCAGTTTTATTAGGGGATGCAATGCTGATTTTAGGGCATGTGCATGAAGCTGTTGTATGCATGGACTATGCACATCTACCTATACATGAGCATCTGTCACCTGAAAGCAATCATTCATATATTTATATATAAATGCCAAAACAGAGAGATGGCAATTTAAGACACAACCAAATCTCTTTGAATATTCAAAGTTTTGTAGTGGGCCTGTGTGCCCTGAAGTTGTAACTTTGCAGAGGAACAAAAAAGTTGAATTCTCTGATCTCATCCAGCTTATGTTCGGGGGCACAAGCCCTCCAAAAATCTTGAATTTCTTGAAAATTACTGGGTAAAGGAACTTTGGATTTTCTTTTAAAGAACCATCCCCATACTTGCGTAGACTGTAATTAAGTTTTCAAGGCAGACACTCATGTTCCAAGATTGAAGTTTCTGGTGGTTTTAGCTGATGTAAAAGTTTTTCTTACAAAACCTTCCCAGAAAGGGAAAGAACGAAAGAAGTCAAAAAGCGATAGCTTTTGTGAACAGAAGAAGAACAAAAAGGAAATGGAGTTTGAGCAAAAACTTGCCAAAGAGAAGGAAGGAATGCTGGAAAGAGAAAAACAATTGAAAATAAATCGTCTTGTGCAAGAGGTATGTTGTCACCTATCAAGTGCAAAGCTATATTGAAAGAAAATTAAATGGATTTTTAATGGAATTATTTTAGCAGGACACTTGTTTACTTATTTCAAAGATAGTGAAATTTTAAAAACTGTCTTACTGTTGCTGCATTTTCTTATTTCTAGTCAGCTTTTGTCCAAATGAGGATACTTCTGCAGTTGTGTCCATGTGTAGTGATGAATTTACTGAAAAACAGCAAAATAGGAAATCCTTCTTAAAAGTATTGTTATTTTTTGTAAACTCTTTTAGGTGAAATTTCATACTTTTGAAACATAGTTGTCTTGTGACCACACCTGTAACCTTTTCTAATGTACCAATGTTATGGTCAAGGTATCTGAGACAGAGCGAGAAGACCTGGAAGAATCAGAAAAGGTTCAGCACTGGGTGGAAAGACTTTGTCAAACACGGTTAGAACAGATCTCCTCTGTGGAGAATGAGTCTCCTGAGGTAAAATTATAGCTTTTCCATATATTGCATGATCTCTAAATAACTGGAAGTTGTCTCCTAAAAGCAGCAGGTTTTACCAGTGAAAAAAATCTGTTTTTCTTTCCCCCTCAGTACTTTTGAAGGGGAGGGGGGGAAAAGTCAGTAATTGATACTTACAATCTATAGCATTTCTTTTCCTATATTTTATGAAAATTTAAACATTATTGGAATGAGCTGATTTGTATTTTGTCCTCTTTAACTCTATTATCATGACTAAATTAACAGTTTTTGTTGCAGTGTGAGCTCTTCCAATAAGTTTTATTGTCTCATGAAATATTTGGACTAGATGGGACATGCTGCCAGTAACAAAAGCTAGATCCATCTATATTTATTAGCATCATGTGAATATAAGAACATCATTGATAAAGAGCTCTTGGAAGCTTCCTTGTATTGTGTGAAATAAAGGAAAAGGATAAGAAAATTACAGAAAGATAGAAAACTCACAAGGAATAGGGTTTGGGCTTGTACTTTAAATAGTCCCCTTTAATCAGGGGAGCTGCAGAAAGGGATTGTTCCTTAGAGCCTGATGGTTCTAGACATGGGGTGAGGCTTTCCCACCATCCTGTTGCTCTGGCTGTCTTCCAAGGAAAGCCACTTCCAAGAGGAACACTGCAATCTACTGAGCTCTCATGGGATCCCCCGAGAAACTGCAACCACAAAAGGGGCCTTGGGGAACGCTCTCACATGATTTTCCTTCAGGTCAGCCTGGAGCAGCTCTGAAAAAAGCAGCTGATCTTTTGTTCCTCATGGCCCTAGGCTCAGATCCATGTGGTTTTTCAGTAGAGGTCTTTAGTGGAATGATTATGCAGAGGTTTTCTCTCACTATCCAAACTTGGCAGCCTGTGTTCTGCTAGAACTTTGTCCTCCTTTGTAAAGTAAGAAGGAACACAACAGATTACAAACAGCATTGTATTTTCAGAGCTCAACCTGGATTTAAGACCAGCACTCTGTTGTGTTTGTTCCATCATTTTTTCCATTATGTTGTATATGACTGCTCTACTGTGATTTTTCTACAAATCTGCCCAAGCAGTTAAAACACATAAAACACAAAACCTGAGTGCTCCTTAGGGGTAAATGCAGCTGAAAGATAATCAGGTGCTACAGGTTGAAACTGTTTCTTGGGAGCAAGAGCATTCAAGATCTCCTCTGCCAAAGAAATAGCAATTTTTCAGCACAAGGAGGTGAGCATGTTAGATAAGAAGAATGTGAAAAGTGTCACCCACTGAGGGACATGTTGCCATATTAGAGCAAGATGAATGTGTCTGTCAGACAGCTTATCTATGTAAGGTTTCCTCAGCTGAGTCTACAAAATAGCACGATGACTGAATTTTCTCAATTACTCCAGTTGGATCACCAACAAAAGAAATGTTAGCAACTCTAACAGCATATGTAGATGCCTTCCTCGCACACATCCTTATTTTTTTGGAAGAGTTGCTCATTGCATTCTGAAGTTCTTTAGTACCCCAATAGATCTGGTGTGTATTAACATGAATTATAAAATCACAAGCCCCTTGTGGATTAACGTAGATTATAAGATATCAAGCCCCTTGAGGTTCTGAATTTAATAGCACACTAAATTTTTGTTTTGATAGCTGCTTAAGCTTAGTTTCCTTTCTTGTACTAATGTGTGGTTATGTTTACACAACTTTAACCCCTTTCCCTTTTTTAACAACATAGAATCTCAAGGCCTGTGTTTGATTATTTTCCTTCAAATAATCACCTTCGTGAGGAGCAATTCTTGCTTTCTCCTCATAAGAGCCAGAGAGGCAAAAATTGTGTTGTCTTGCTTTGTCCTGTGATTTTGCCTTCTGAAAACTGTTGTTGGGGTTTTGTGGGGTTTCTTTTGTCAACCCCTTTACCCCAACAGTTGCTGTCACACCGCTCCTGGTATTTTTTCTTTTTAAACGGGAATCCCAAGGAGTACTTTTGGAAAGGCTTTCAGAGAAAACGTTGGTGTGTATTCTGTGTGGGAGAAGCAAAGCTCTCTTGTGGAGGAGCGGTTGGCCTGAGCGGCGTCCTAGGGTTGCCCATCCTTTGGAAGTGTTGAGGCAGGTTTCTGTTCTGTCACCTGTAGCTGGCGAGCGGCCGTCCCTCTCCCCCGGCCGCCTCCATGCGGCGCTTTGCCGGGGGCCTGCAGCTGCACACCACCGACCTCGATGACATCAACTTAGACGAAGTTGACAAACCCAAACAGCGCGCGCCGCTGCCACCTCCGCCACCGCCGCCGCTGCCCACTGTAACCCCAACACCGCCAGCTCATCCACCTCCTGCCTCAAATGCCCCACGAGGCCCAGCCCTGTTGGTAACACCAGCATCCCAGGTGACCTCGGGATCTGTTTGGATGCATGCGCCTTTATCATTCCCCTGAGTGCCTCCCTGCCCTGATCCATCACCCTCTTTGTCTGCTCGACATACCCTTCTGCCCCTTGCAATGTCAAAGGAGAGAATTGGGTGGTTTCTTCATTTTTATCACTAGTGAATGCAGTCTAGAGGTAGATTCATTTCAATATTTTTTAAATGTAAATCAGGAGGAGTTTGCTCTCCTGCTTGCATACCTTGTAACCCTGCAGATGTACTAAGCAGAATGTATCAGTTTAAAAAAAAAAGATTGTTTAGACTTCAGTGATTAAAAACTTTAAAAAGCTATTGCAGGCAGCAGATTTAATTCATTGTTAAGTTTGAGAAAAGTATCCCTGTAGTGGAAATTACTTGTAGAAGTTCTTTAAATGTGTCATCAAATTGCTTTTTTAGGTGAGAAGAGTGGACAAAGAAAATTGGCCTAAAGTCAGGAAGCCAAACTTTTAAAAGGCCAAAACTGTGAAACAAAAAAGCAAGAGCTGGTACCCTGGTTTGACTTTCTGGACTTTGAGAAAACATTGACTTTCTCCTTATTGCAATCTGAGTTCAAAAGAGGATCAAATAAAAGAAATTGTGTGCCAAATCTCACTTTAGGAAAGAAATGGCAGCTGATTCATCATAATTCCCTTTGCTAAGCACTGTAGTGAGAATCATGTAGTTGTTCTTTTGGCAAAAGCTGCTTACTTGTTTCAAGCAGCAGAAGAGGATCCCATATGGTCACTTCTTTCCTATACAGTTTTCTGCATGGGTTGACTGACTGCACTATGGGGTTTTGGGGGTTTTGCATGTTTACTAAATAGGCTTTGTGTTTGCATGATTCTCCTTGGGTGGGGAAAGATATGCACATTTATCCCTTTTTGGTAAAAACTGGTAGATTCTTTCTGTGAATAATTGCCCTGATTTGACCCATGAATCTCTTGCAAACTTCTGTGGACCTCTGATAGTGTTTGATCTATTTGGTTCATACATTTGAAGTGCCAAGAATGTGCTAGATCTACTGAAATGGAAATATCATATGTTCTTATGGATAGCAGATTTCCCAAGTTATTTGCAAAATAAAAATGACGAGAAACGACACAAGTGTACAAAATACTTATGTTGAGACAAGAAATACACTCTTTTAAAGAGAACAGAGACTATTCAGACAGGAGTAATATAGGAACTGCTGTACTTATCTGACCCCAAATCAATGTAATCTAATATCCGCTTCTGGCAGTTTGTCACTGCTAGCTGTGTTAGAGAAAATAATAATTAAGAAAAATATGTTGGGTAACAACAAATAACCTAGTCTTTGAAATTGATGTCAGTTTTCACTGAATATAATTACCGTATATGAGGAAATAACTAGGCTCTTAGTAAAATTAATTGAGCCAAGGCTGCTTTGTTTATAAATAGATAATTCAATATATCTGATGTCATTTCAGAAATTGAAGAAAAATCCAAAGCTTGACAATTTATTCTTGCTACCTTTTACAAAGTCAGTTTTTAACCCCAAAGATAAGCAAAAGCAGTATATTTGTGTGGCTGTGGATTAAAGATCTGGTGTTTATGCCTGCTAAAGCCAAAAAATAAGACAACTGTAGTTGTCCCGTAAGTTCATTTCTCTAATATTACTCAAGCTGGTACATACTCTCTATATTGCTCCATTTTTGGTTTCAACTCAGATAATTTAATTTCCAATTCAGCTTGAACAAGACCTGACAAAAGGAATAAAATCCTGTCAGAGACATTCTTGAGAACTAGCTGTTAAAATATCTAGTATAAATTATCTGTTTCTGAAAAAAATTATTATTAGCTTTACACTTTATATGAACCCAGTACTAAGTGTGTTGCTGTTTAGGTTGCAAGAAACACCTCCCACGTTGGCAAAGCGTCCCCTGTGTCAAGCAACCCGCTGGTATGTCACGAGCTGTTTATCATGGCTGTGGTTTCATGAACTTCCCATGTAGTGCTGATGACAAGGAACTGCCAAAGGTTTCGCTCTGCAGGGATAATTTATTTAAAATTCAGCACAGGGAATCATCTGTGTGGATATGTTGCTGTGCTGAAAGTACAAGTGATTGGAGTGACTTCTAATGGTCCAAGGATTTTGTATTTCAACAGTTTAGCAAAATGAAGTCAATATTTGCATGCTGTGAATGTCTGTATGTCACAGCACATGTGCTTTGTTCTTCCATCAAGGCAAAAATTGCTAGGTTCAAACTACCTTTTAAATATAATGGGTGCTAAGATGCAAGTTTCATCTTAGAGCCACCATTTGTTATCTCTTTGCACTGACTTTGCCTGAACAGAATGATCAGACATCCATTCTGCCCTCTAGAAAAATCTGTTGCTAAATTATGCAACTCCAGGAGAAATCATCCAGTTCCAGTGCAGCTTAACAAGTTGGTATCTGTGAATCTGTTGATTCTGATTCTTCTGAGTTCAGAATGTTTAATATATTTTGCAGTGTGGAACATTAGTTGAGTGATAGCCACAGGGACTTTAAAATATCTGATTCAAACTTTTTTAAAAGTTGTTTAAGAAAGGAAAGAATGGGGGAAACAAGCCCACAGGGGAAAAACATGCACACACGCACAAAAAATAACGAACAAAAAACCAAATCCAAAAAGTGGCTTAACCCATTTGCTGGAAGCAGATAAATAATTTCAGAGGTTACAGCTTGTACCATAAGAATGATCTCTGTAATACATCACATTTCCTATGAGAAACATTGAGAAAAGTGTCCCAAGAGTTGCTGGGGCTAAGTCAGAAACTGAACCCACGGGACTCAGTTTTGAACTCTTTTCTTGAATAAAACTGTACTTGCTGTCAGTGGGAGTTTGGGCTGAGTGAAAAGTGTAGGATTGGACTAGGCCATGCTGAACGATGAGGTTTCTGGGTATCTCTACTTTTTGGTCAATTCCCTGCCCTTGATTCCACACAAACCCTTGCTGTTAAATCAAGAAAATTTAGCTTGAAATTCCTTATGGAAAGCTGTTTGCTGCAGCCGTGCTGAATTTCATCTTAAAAGATTTATTTAGCCATGGATTAGTTAAAATCTTTTTGTTTGGTTCACTGTGTTCTTACACTCAACTTTAGCAGTTTGGGGGTTTTTCTCTCTAACTTCTCATTCAGTTTGTTGCCTTTATGGGAAAAATGCCAAAAGCAGCACTGAGATTATGGAAAAAATCTTTCTTGTGAAGCCAGACTTTAGGTGAAAAGCTACTACTTGGATATAAGAGAAATTGTGTTTTGGTTTGTTGACTTTGTAAGCCTTAGTTAAAATAATTCTGTCAGCTCTGTTTTGGATTAGTGTCCTTAAATTCATTATGATAAACCATTTGAATTGAGGAACTCTTGGTGAAATGATGGATTTGCACAAATTAGGTTGTAAACTGTAATTTTCTTAAATTAACTCCATAGCAACTTGCTCCAAGTCCACCTACCCAGCGTCATCCAGGGGTACCAATAGTCTCTAAACCAGTTATGCTGCATCCTGACCCAAACTTCGTGGTCAGGCCAACAATCAAATCAGAGGCCCTGGTAAGCCTTTTAATATCCTTTTTTCTGAGTGCTCCAGTACTGTGAGGGTTTGGTTTTGATATTGTTCTTTGAGATGTCCTCAAAGAATCAATCCTTGTCTCATTTCCTCATGAGACAAAGATTGATTTTTCTCATTTCCTCATTCCTAACTAAAATTCCTGTGTATTTTCAAGCAGTCACTAATGGTAAGTACTAAACAGTAGTTTTCCATTTTTTTTCCAAGGTGGAAAAGCTACGTTTAGTGACAATTTTTGTACAGAGGTGCATAATTCCAGAGCAGTGTAAAGCCCTAGAATTTGTACATATTACTTCTCATTTACTCAGATACTAGGATTTATTTTTATAAATTCTGAATTCATCAGAAATTAAATAAAAATTAAGTCAATTGCCTTTTTCCTTTGTAAATAGTCACGAACATACTTAAAGATATATGCCTTATGATATAATTTATCCTATATATAAATATAAAAATATAGAATTTAAATGTATCTTTTAATTTCCAGGGGAAAAAAAGTGTGTCATTATATTAGACTCTAATATAGTAGTCATGCAGAGTTACTGCAAAATTCAGTTATCAGCTTCTTTTTCTTCTTTTCCATTTCTGTTTCAAATGCAAGTGAAGGGGAAAGTCAGAGGTTAAACATTTCAGGACCAACCATGAAGCATCCTTAGGAATTGTAGTTTATAAAGGAAGTGAGCAAGGCTTACTGAGAAAAAAATAAAAGGAGAAATATTGCTTAGACAGGTGATAACTCCCAGCTGACAGTCCTTGAAATTCACCTAAAATAGCTGGTGAACTAGTTGGTAGTGTTTATTCTTGAGGGTCATTATGACTTAAGCTTTTTGTGTCAGAGTTCTGTGTTTTTTGCATGCATGTGTGTGGATACATGTATATATGTATTTGTAAGACAGTAAGTGACAGAAAACCCATCAAATTTGTGTTATATTTAATTAAAAGCTATTTCTGGCAGTAAGTTATGTGCACAATATTCCTAGCTGTGTTTCATTAAAACATGATGGATTTCTTTGTCATTTTTTGCTTTAATAATTTAGATAGTCTTGTTTCCTTATTTTCCCCTGTTACACTTTGAAGAAATTTAAGTGATACTTAGTAACCACTTTTCACACAGCCAGAGTAATCTTGAAGCTTCTACATTATAAATGAATTGAATGGTAATTGGAAGCAGTTTTAATAAGTTGCTTAAGAGAAGGCAGGCACATGAGCTAAAAATAAATTCAGATCCCTCCAGTGGAGATGTTTCCTTCAGTTGGAGCTCTCATTTTGATTGTGTTCAGTAATTTAACATCTCTAAGCAATATGAAATCCCTTAGGAGAGGAATTAACAAAGTCATAATCTGCAGTTAATATCATCTAGCTTTTGAAAAAGTGTATATATGTGAACTAGTTTGCAAAATGGATAATACCTTTATGTGTGATCCAACAGTCTTGGTACAAATTTTCAAAGGCCCTTTTTTTTACTGACTATATACAATTAGTTTGAGAAACTGGCAACAAGATCCACCTCCATGGGAAATGTCTTATGATTTGTTATGCATGCATGCACATTTTCCAAATCACAAGTCTGCTAAAATCTTTCAGATTCAATCATCTTCCTTCCCAAACTGCCTTATATTAGGTGGAAGATCAAAATTTCCGTGGGAGGAATATTCTGGTGGGACTTTGAAAGATCAGTCTATAAATTGGTTTGGTGGACCTTATACCTCTTACTTGCATTGACGACTTACTGCAGTAAAGAGTATTTATTCATCCTCACTGCAAGGAAGTCCTAAGTGGCATGTGAAATAAAACCAGCATGGATACTGAAGAGGAAGATTACTCCTATTAAAAAAAGAAAAGGCCACTGTATGACAAATCAAACAAGACAGTGCCTGCCTGTCTCCAGAAGTGTGTAAGAATCATAATTAGATTTCATGCAAAAGGGGAGTGGGGTTTGATTGGTTGCTATGTGTGGGTTTGTGCCTGTGTGTTGAAGTTCATTGTTCACATACAGGACCAGTCCCACTTCTCCTAGTGGAGGACAGTATCACCAAAGACAACATGTAGGGGGATAGAATATAAGAAAATAGATAGTGTAGGGAGTAATCTTACCCCTAAGGAGTTGCAGCTGGGCCAATTATCCAAGATTAGGAACAGGCCTGGCTTTCACAGGCCACAGCTGTAACCAGTGAGAAGAAGATGCTATAAAAGAGTGGGGTGGCTGGCTGAGAGGGGAACCGGAGTCAGTGGCTGCTTTGTGAAGGAGAAAGTGTCAGTGCTCTGAGGAGCTGCTTGTGAGAAGCACCCAGAAGGTATGGAACTTTTGTGATAAGGAGACAACAATGTGGAACCCTGCAATAAGATGACAACAACACCACACCATTTGCTTTCTGGTTTCTCATCTTCCTAGATTTTGCACACCTTGTGGAACTCCAGCTTTTGTCTTAATTTGACATAATGCACACCACTTTTTCTGCCTGGTTTTTACTTGGATTTCACTTTCCTGAGTCACAAGCTCAAGAAAATGAGGTTGATGGATTTATTTGATTCAAGAAACTAATCCAGTTGGCCTATATTCAAGCTATTAACTAGTAAAGATGAAAAAGTCTGTATTTAAGAATAAAATAGGGATGCAAAAATGGGTAAAATTCTCTTGTTACCTGGAAGGTAGTTGGGCCAGATAGTCTCTGTTGTGACTTAAGTAATCTTATTAATTAAATTCAGGTCAGAATTACAGGGTCTGTTAACAGTTGATGGATATGAAATTGTTTTCACTTATAAATAGGGAAATGATGGGAGATGTTTAAGCCTTAAGTGTGGCCTTGAACACTGAGGGCTGCTCTGAGTGAAAATCAGGGTGAGCTATACTAGAGTGAGCTGGAATACACCCACAGCTCAGAGAACAGGAGGGGATTGTTATGATTTAATGGTGAGATTGTCATAGATGCAAAACCACCAGGAATATAAGTCTCTGCTCTCCCATCTATCAAAACCATCCTGTTGTGTGAGTTACAAGGCTCTGTTGCACTTGCTGCTGCAAAATATTTTCCTCCCTTATTTGTTAGCAGCTGGAGGAAGAATTTCTGAAAGGAAAAAAATAAAATTTAAGCTTTCCTCTAGTTTGCAGGATTTGAAGCCTGTTTCTGCAGGACTGAAGTCGAGACAGGTGCTTAGATACCATGTGGCAAGTTGGGGAGGATTGGAAATTTCAGTTAGTGTTTGTTATAGCCATACCAAAACAATCTGTGTTGAAAGTGATTTTTTTTTTAAGAGAGGTTTTAAAGAAGTTTGTAGAAATTTTTTCCAAACTTGCCCTAAGTCCTTCAAGATAAAATTGTATTAATTAAGCATAAATTACATTTTATTAACTCTGTAGTAATGGTAGGAGTGTAGGACACTGAGAGGAACATTAGTAAAACTGATACGTAGTAATTGGTTTCAAAGCAAATTGAGTTTGTAAAGGTAGGTGCCAGGGTTTGGTGTGTAGAAAGTTTTTCTTGTTTCAGAAAACTCAGATATGTCACCTGATTTGCTGCAAGGTTTTGAGTGGAGGCTGGGGAACTGCCAGTAGTATTTTATTGGGACTCAGCCCATTCCATTTTTTAAAGTTTTTGTGGACTAAGAGGATATTCTGTGTTTTAAGTGATTCCAAACTACTGCATACCATTTTTTTAGAATAGTGGAAGTGACAGAAAAACAAAATTAATATGGAATTTCAGACCTTGAAGCCAAACAGAAGAAAATAAGATCCATTTAATTATAGAATTCACCTCCTCAATATAGGAAATCCTTGGTAAGCAAACCTTATCCTAAGAAAGCAAACCTTCAATGCATAAGCATATTTTTACTGTGACTTCTCAATATTTTTGAAATTATTGTCTACTATTTTGTCCATATTTACGGTTGGGGTTTTTTTCAATTTTCTCTTCTTATATATCATTGATCAGAGACCCAAGCACTGTTTTGTAGAAATGAGTTGTAAAAGCAGTCATGGAAGATATTTTTAAGAAATCTTGTGGTATGGAAATGTGCATTATTTATGTAGTTTTTCTAGAATTCTTTCCACTTTGCATTCAGTACTGTTTCACTCTGTGTGTTCTCTCAATTTGAAATTATACAGGGAAAAGCACTAACAAGTCCAAGTGTGATTCAGTCCCTAGGAGAGCAAAATAAGCAGTAAGATAATTTATGAGTAGGTAATAATTATTTACAGCAAAAAGTTAACACCTGGTTTGGCAATTTTCTTTCTTTTGCAGCCACAAGAGATGTTTAAAAGGATGGTGGTTTACAATTCATCATTTAGATCTAAGAAAAAACAAGTAAAATAACGTTTTCCGTGTTTTGTGTGGTACTTCTTGTTTGACTGATCATGGATTTAAAACTTTCCTTTCTAATTCTGTTTCTCAGTTTCTAAAACAGAAGATGCAAGACAGGCCTAGTGCATGAGTACTGCTGGTCTTTTTAAGCTTTAAGTGTGTGCCTGTGGCTCCAGCTAGGCTAGGCAGAAGAAGGAAAATAAATCCTTAAGGCTGAATCATCTGTAACTCCCTTTATGGTTAAGTGCAATCTTGAAGATAGTTGAATACTGGTATCTGATACTGATATTCCTAAGATTTCCTTGTTTCTTTTAGTGTCCAGCTGCAATGCTTTCAGTGATAAAATAATTTATCAGATTAACAAATAGAGCTATCATCATAACATAATTACTGGTAGAAAATTAGAACTGGTGGTGGAAAGCCTTGTTCATTCAGCCTTCCTGTATTGTGTAGGATTTTCCTGCTGCATTTTTGCTTTTGTTGCTTTCCTCTCTCATAATGATGAAGTTTTCATCTCTTTATCTTTGGTTGCCTGGTAGTTCAATAGATGGCTTCTTGAAGAGGTGAACTTTAGGCTAAACTTCTCCACTGCTATAAAATGTGCCAGTTTCTGTACAAACCCCCTTTGGTAGTGCATGCTAAGTTATATGCATTGACGTTATCTGAAAAGTTGGGACACATATTGAGCTCACAGTGTGAGATTGTGAGCGGTAAAACATTAAGATTAATAACAATTTTTTCTTCTTTTTAGTCAGTTTCAATCTATATCTAGAAGGGATAACTGACCAAGAAAGATCCAGCTTTGAGATTATTTATTTGCCAGTAAATGCCAGTATGTTCTGAATATATAACAATTGTGTTCTCAAAAGAGGTGTTTTTTTGAAAAGTTTGTTATTTCTTGTTGTGAGTTTCTCTTTCAATTATTTTTTGTTGTTGTAGTTGCTTGGGGTTTGTTTGTTTGTGGTTTGTTGTTGTTATTTCTGGTCTCAATTGCTCTCGACTATTGTTGTTAGAAACCAGTGAAGCAGTATCATTAGTATAAGTGCTGGTGTTTTGGAGGTTGTTTTTTCTTTAAATAGCGACTTCAGCTTTCACCTTGAAGTCCATACAGAGTTGTTTCAATGCAATCAAACATTTTAGTGTTCCATTTTCAACTTATGCTCAGTCCCCTGAATGTTTTTGTAAGTCAAAAAGGGATTTAAATGCTCCAAACTCTTTCACCTGAAACATCCTGAGTGGTGGGAGAATAGGCTTAGGACTGTGCTTTCCACTTGGTTTTCCTTGGTTCATTCATCCCTGCTTGGATATGGAGTGCACTCTCTGATCTCTGAATTTGTGGTGTCCATTTCAGGGAAGGTTTATTGCTGTTCAGTGCATGTCTTCTTTCTGTCTTAGCAATATTTGTACATTATTGGATTCAGATCATATCTCTGATACATAGTGACATGAACCCAAGGGGAAAAAGTTTAGGTTGAGTATTAGGAAATGGTTTTTCACCCACAGGGTGGTTGGGCACTGGAAGAGGCTCGCAGAGGCACCAGCCTGACAGCTCAAGAAGTGTTTGGACAGTGCCCTCAGGTGCATGGTGTCACTCTGTGCAGGCCAGGAGTTGGGCTTGGTGATCCTTGTGGGCTCCTTCCCACTCAGGATATTCTGTGTTTCTATGACTTCTGCTTGCAGATTGTTTTTTTAGTGATTTTTAAAATTTTTATTTTGTGTGTTTGTTTTTGTGGAGTTTTTTTTTGTTTTTTCCTGTTTAAAGATTATTTTCCCAGGGAAACTTCCTTCAAGGGCAACATCTGTTTTTCATGAGGACAACCTGGGACAAAGAGTTCACTGACTTCCTTTAGATTACATAATGACTTAGTGACTTGGCTGAGATTGGAGTTGTCTTCTCTAAATTACTTGCTCCAAACCCATAGCTATCTACTTTACCATGATTCTAAAAGGCAGTACTAATTCAGTTATTCAAAGTATTAATTGTTTGGGTAGCTTTCATTGCAAAATACTTCTCTTACAGTTTTACTTAAATGGTTCATAATATTAATACACTTTGTAAACTAATGAATGATTGATTGAAGTTTTTCCCCCAGGATGAAATTCTGTCCTTGCTGATGTCTGTGATGAAATTCCCATTTATCTGGTTAACAAATGTAATGCAGTGTAACAAACTTAATGTAGGGCAGTACTGTTATGGGTGAGATCAGAGCCCAGAAGGTTCACAGTCACATCAAAATTAGGCAGCCAGAGGAGGTGATCAAGAGTATAGCAGAGGAAGCATTAGTATTTTCTGCTGCAACTTTGCCATTTAACAGCCAGCCCTTAAATACACCAAAGGAATCTTAAGCTTTGTGTTTGGTTTACAAGTGGAAAGAGGCTTAGGTGAGTCTGGCAGTGGAATAGTCTTTGCTATTGAATGGATCCAGTAGAAAAGAGACAATAATGAGTATATTAACCTTTATCATGGACTGAACCACTGGTCTGTGTAAGGTATTGGCTTGCTTGCCATGTCTGCAAGGGGTTGTGTGGTTCTGTGTTCCCCTGTCCCCAGCTCACTGCAGCTCCCATGAGAATGGGAGCTGGGTGCCTCAGTAAAGATTTTCAGAAGTTCTGAAGTCCTTACTTTAGCATTCAGGGTTAAGTGCAGAGCTTTCATAAATCCCCAGCACAGGCCATACAGTCTCACCCAGCAGCTACTAATCCTTCTCAAGAAACTGCACTCAAACACCATTGACTCCCGTCCTTGCAGAAAAGGTAACTCCTGCTTTTCCCTGCAGTCTTGGTCTGACAAGGGTTAAGCACTACATTTTGTGAGTCCCCTCAAAGTTTAAAAATCTTGCTGTGCCTAACTGCAATATTATCTTCTGCATTTCAGACATTTTCTGACAAAACTTTTAAGTTCTCCACAGAAGTATATGAAAACAAAAATCATATTGTTGTCCTGCAAACTGTCTAACAAATTGTTGTCCTGCACTTGCCTGTGGTATGAAGCCAACTCCCTGAAACTCAACATCAAGAGGGAGAGAAGGGGTCTGAAAAAGAATCCTAAAACCCAGACAGAGTGGAGTAGTGTTGCTGACTACTGTGTATTGGAGCCTGTCATTTTCACCTGTTACCATCCAACATGTTGATAATCTCAGGAAATGTTGCTCCAAACATTGTGGCAGAGCATATCTGCTCATGGTGCTTTCAAGATTTGTTTCTGTTCTGCCAGGTGTAGAGAGGAACTATGGAGCTCATAAGTGGTAACTCTTCCTCTGAAATGCTCTGTTATATGACCAACTCAAATTATTGATCTGTCATGAGGTTTTGAAATGTCTTCTGACTGTCAGGATGGACTCTTTGCTGTCTCTCTGGACTTTTCTTCCTTTTCTGTCTTCTTTCATAGCTTACAGAATTACATGTTCTCTCACTAACAAGATGGAATTTCTGTGTTAAGTGTGTGAGTTGCTAGTTTTGCAATTAAATATCATTTTATTCTCAGGGCTTCCAGAAGTATGTGGAAGATTTTGATCCATATTCAATGGTAAGGAGAGAATTTTAATGTGCTTCACTGTTTAATATTAAATATTCTGGAAAAAAAAAAGCCAAATTCTTGATTTTGAGGACTCGGAGTAAGTAAAATTCTTGCTTATTGCTTTTCTGGGTCTTGTGTATTTGTTTTTTCTGGTCATGTTGAACAGAAGCATTCTTACAGAAAAAGGTGATGTGGTGTTCTGATCTCCCTCTAACACTATTTTAGAAAGGGGAAAGTTCCCTTTACCCCCAGAAATTACATAGATCAGCTTAATTGTTTTGTCTTTCCAAAGTGGAAGTGATTAATCATTATATCTTTTCACAGTTTACCCCAGACCAGATTATAGGAAAAGATGTACGGCTATTACGAATAAAAAAGGTAATTACTGTGTTGGTTGATTGATATTTAAAGAGTTCATGTAAGCATTTGATGTACAGCATCATTTACTAGGAAGAAGGAAAGATATTAGGCTCCTGTTAATGGCAAAAGTAAACAGACTTCTCTGAACTAGAACTGTTTTTTTTCATAGGAAGGATCACTGGACCTTGCAGTTGAGGGAGGAATTGATTCTCCAATTGGAAAGATAGTTGTGTCTGCCATCTATGAGGACGGTGCTGCAGATAAACATGGTGAGCAACAATGGGGAGTTTGAATGCTGCTGAAAAGTGTTCCCTTACACTGGTTGAGAATGGTTGGCTGATTTCATTATCTGGTACTGAAATGCTCACTTAGTTTGCCCAAGGACCCAAGTTCTGTCTCAAGTTTAAGGGCAGCCCACATGTGTTGCTAAAATTAATAGTTATGTAAAATTTGTGAATACCAACACCTGATTCTCCGGTGTATTCTTTAGTCAAGGAACGTGTTCTCCATTATTTCACAAATTCTAATGACATTTGTAATACTTCCACATGCAAAACCATTACCTGACCATAGCTACACTGCGCTGCTTAGGTTTGTTCTTTATGCTGCTATAAATAGTAATTTGCTAGTTAAGTAGCTGGCTGTTAAAACCCCAACTAAAACCCAACTTGAGCCTCTGAAGCTTAGCTCTTGAAGGCACAAGAACATGCTTACCACTTCATGTGGACTTTGCACCTGGTGGGAAGTATCTGCCATCCTTTTCTTGAGAGCTCTTGTCATGACCAGGTCAACAGAGAGGGCAATATTCCCTTACACTGTCTTTGCTGTCCTTGTCCCAGCCTGCACCTAAGTTCAAGTTGCTGTGAAAACATTTCAGTCATTTGATGTCCTCAGTGCACTTTTTGGTCCTTCACTCTTTTTAGGACCTCTCATAACTAAGGCTGTCCTCTTATCATCCTCTTCAAATCCAGTTCTGGTTAACTGGTTGTGCTTCGTTCCAGATTGGCAAGTCAAAATCAGTTCTAAGGAGCAAACACTACACCATAGACTTGCAAAGAAATGACCATCATGAAAACCCTTGACAAATGCCATTTTATTTCTTCAGGAATTTAATTAATTTTGCCATTTTTATGGACTCATGGAATTTTTGGGGTTGGAAGAGACCTTACAGATGATCCAATTCCAAGCCCCTGCCATGGACTGGGACACCTCACCCTAGACCAGGTTGCTCAAAAGCCCATCCAACCTGGCCTTGAACATTTCCACAGGGTTGGGGCATACTAGTAAAGTTCTGCAGTCAGTCACAGTTTGTAAGCTGTATAGCTGGATTACCTAAACAGGCAAACTGTAGAAAATGATATTGAACTAGTTTCTTACTGGTCATGATCAATAAGAGATTAGTTTGGCTTTGGCATGCTTAAAAATTCCTTTTGTGTTTGCCTGTGCCAGACTTCCTACAATTTTTAGTGCAGACCTTTGCATCCAGTGAGAACACTTTTCATTACAGTCACTACTGCACAATTATGGCACAGAAGAGGCCCCAAGAATTTTTTTTTTTTTTTGCTTATGTGTATTTGACACATTTGTCTTTTCCCCAGGAGGCATAGTGAAAGGGGATGAAATACTGGCTGTAAATGGCAAGATATTAATTGACAGCAAGCTGGCAGAAGCACAGGCAACTCTAGCAAAAGCTTGGAACATGGGTGGGGTAAGTAACCTGGAATGCTACTTTATTCTACCTACAGAGCTCATATCAGAGCTGCTTCTCTGACAATCATGACATTGTCACCTCAATACAAACAAGGTTACAAACGTGAAAAGTAGTGGGTACATGAGGTACTCCCAAAGTAAGCTAGAATCTGCAGAAGACGTTGGTATGTAGCATCTCTGAAAACCATGTGTGTAATTTACTGGGAAATTTGATGGTGTTTAGCCACATGTCAAGATTGGTATTTAAACACATTACATTCTTTGTGTTTCTAGTACCTTTGCATGTAAAATCACTCTTTGATGTTGAAAATTACTTCCAAGTTGATTGGAATTTTCTGATAATAGCTTGTCTTTGATTTCTTGATGTACAAGCAACATTACCCTTCAGCTACAGTGAGTGTTTCCACAGCAAGAAATCTTCTCATTGCTCAGAGGACTAATACAGGATGATTGTTAAAATAACTTTTTTTTTTAAATGTTGTTGCAACAGTAGATTTTTCTTTAATTTCAAGATACAAATCAAACAGCTCAATCTTTAAATGGTCTACCAATAGAAGTTTTTAATACAGACCTTACTTCTTCTCCTTATGGTTTTCCAGGAATAGATAACCTCCTAGATTCTCTGACATTCCATGGTGGTGCACTGGCCACCTCTAAAAGCAGTATTTAGTGGCAGATGTTTACCTCTGCTTTTCTTTTTCAGGATTGGATTGACTTAGTCATTGCAGCATCACCTCCAAAAGAATATGATGATGAAATGTAAGTGCATAAGCTTTTTTCTCTGGGGATTAAAAGCTGAGTAACAATAGCCAGTTTGCTTTTTTTGTCACACATTTTTCAATTATCTTCTTCTTCTTATGAACTATATAACCTTCTTCATTACATGGTTGCTAATTTGATAGTTATAAGTAGATGTCATGCATTACAGCAGTGGTTCCCAGACTGCAAAACTGTAATTCTCAGAATTGGTTGTACATGACTACACACTCATACTTTAAGTTTAAAGTTTGAGGATTTGGGGTTTGTTTTTTCTTTAGAAGTTCACTTAAATTCAGTCTGAGTCATTTACTACATTCCCATAGATCATAATTTAGGGAAACAAATCCCTGTAAACATTCTGCATCACAACCAGACATTTAATTCTATTGTTTGGTTTGGTTTTGTTGTTTTGTTGTGTTTTTTTTTAATTAGATTGCAGTTATTGTTCTTGTCTAAGCAAGCATATATAATATTTTCAGAAGAGATTAAGGGGTTTGGGTGTCTTGGCAATGCTCACAGGATCCTTGTTTTAAAGATAATCAGCACAGGTGTGAAACAGAAGAATCTACAGCTACAAGTGTGTTAGAGGTATCAGGATTATACAGTTTGCTTTACTTTGGACAGTTTCAAAAGCAAGACCCATGTTTTCTAGTTTGATTGAGGGAGATTTGAAGATATCCTTACTACCAAGTAAGATGGCAGAGCAAGGTTTTGTAGTCACTGTTAACCTGGGCTCTTGCTCTGTGCAGAGTACTGGAGTATTAGGTGCTGTAAATCAGTTTTACTGCCTAACACCAACTGTAGATTGATGTGAAATTTTGTTTAATACCTGTGCATAAACTAATGGGCAAGAAAATAACTATTATTTTTGTTTTTATATTTTGTGTATTTAGCCCTACCATTCCCTCCTCAGCAGTCAGTCCCAGCACACACAGAAAGGTTTTTGAAGGCAGTGCACCTGTGTACAGACAAGGGTATCTCCTGCAGCTGTAGCCACTGCAGTGTCCCTCATGGTGAATAGCACACCTGGCTTAACATGACTGGCCATTGTGAGGCTGTGTTATTTTTTCAGCATGTGCCTGCCTGTGCATTGCTTGCCATCCTTGGTTTTGTTCCTGGCATGCTGGAGCTGGAGTGTTCTTTGGGCTTTTGCCATGCCTGTGCTACTAAAATATAAGTATTTAGTTTCTACTTCATAAAGTCCCTCAGAGATGCTCTGCAGAATTGGTTTATCACCTGCCAGACTATTAAATAAATAGGCCCTTTCTAAAGAAGTAGGATTAACCTAAGGTTTTGTTCCTTATCTGTGGACCACTGCTATGTCTTTGTGCGTTCATCAGTATATAAGCAACTATAAATTATTTTCTTGTGAAGGCTTGTCCAAAGAACAAGTTTCCATTTGGATTATTCAGTGTGCCTGTAAACAAGTATTCATGAGTGTTTGGTTTCAGTGAAGTTTGTTTTTTTGTCATATACCTTTATAATGGGTTTGTTCTGAAATTACCCTTGTCCCTGAAATTTAGTTTACCCTGGTTGTATGGTTTCTCTGTGGCTGTAATCACTGAGAGTACAGTCACAGATCTCTAGAACTACCAAGGTAAGATTTCTTGTTGCATGTGGGTCTTCTCAATTATTACTTGTAATACAAATCAAAACTACTTAAGTTCCAGTTTAAAAACTGTGCTTACTAGAAAGATTAAAAGCTGCACAAGAGCTAACAGCATGTTTCTCATTATCTTTTTTTCCCCCCCACAGGACATTTTTTTAAGGAAGACTACAAATCTTGAAATGGAACCTCTTCTCACCAGAAATCTGCTGCTCTGTAAATTAATAGGAAATCAATAACCATGTGAAATGTATCTTTATTGACTGACATGTAAATTGAACTAGAGACATCAGGTTCTTCAGATAACTTGAATAATTTATTATCATTCTATAGACATACAGCAAAACTTTTTTTGCATGATGATTTAAAAGAACTGCTGACCAGCATAGTTCAGACTGTGAACACTCGATCTTATTTGCTATTTTGAGGGGCCAAATTTTGCATCTTTCAGTTTTCCTGGAAATAGATTCTAAAATGACAAATGAAGATAGAACACAGATGTCTGTTCCCACATGGAACACTTGTGAATACACATTCACGGGCCAGTTTGGGTGTGAAAAGAATTATATTTTTACTTCCTAGATAGTGATTTTCATGGGGAAAATGAGAAAGTACGCAGGTAACTTCTGTTCTCATATGCTTTTAGCTTTCTTAATATCCATTTTTATGTCTCAGTTGTGAGGGTTTTTTCACCATAAAAACCCTGCTGGTAAAAGAACTGGGAATACCAGGAATGCAAGCATTAAAATCAAATAATTTTGGTTGTGTTGCTCATACAGTATGGAAGATCTTCTGCAGCAGCAGAGTAAATAACTAGCAAGTAGCTTAGATAAAATCATTATGTGCAGTCACATCCATACTCCCAAGTATTTGTATTGTTGGCAAAAATTCCTCCCTCATCTAGTCATGGGTGGGAAATTTGGGTGTGATTCACAGTCTGCTGTTTTGTACTTTGTTCTCAGTGAGCCTATATATGTGACTAAACTGTGCAGGAAGCCACCAAGTGTAACTTTCTGCTCTTGGTGACTCTGTGCCTTAGATTTAAGTAAATTCCTCAAGACCATAAAATTGATGTTTTGCTAGTGCTTGGTTTCAAGTACTATTATAGTTGTAGACTTAGTAAATATATTATAGAGACACCTCATAAGAAATGTCATGGTCTTTTTCCTTTCTTGCACCTGCCAGCTTGTGCTGTGTTTTCCATGTTGTGTTTAGATTTTTCTCACCTGTTCTACTGAGAGAGACAGTTCATTGGCATATCATTTTCCCACTGAAGTCTTGCCTTTCCAGGGTTTGGAGCCCTCCTCTTCTCCAGCATATAAAAATAACAATTAAATTCATGAGAACTCTGGACTTATATGCAGATGCTTACTTATGTTGACTTTATTTACAGTATTCTTCCAGTATGCCAATTAATGTGTGTGTCACGGTACATATGTTAGAATATTTAAAATGTTGGACTCTTACAGCTAATCCAGAAATAAAATTGCATTTGCCAAATGGAAGAAGTCTATTTTCCTATTTGTCTCTGGGTTTGTACATCATAGTAATAGTTAATCTGCTAAAGTACACAGATTTCTGAATTTTTCTTCAATTACAGACCCACTTGGAAGAGATTGCCACCCTTGTGGAACTTGTAATTCACTCTGCACAGGAGGGAATTTTCCCTTAGCTGAGCTGCAGTAATCTTTTACAGAGTTTTTTGGGGGCAAATCTGGTCATTTGACAGCTGGCAAGCTACCACAGTTCCTGCAGTGTATTTTTTTGCTAGGTCTTAGCATGCATCTACCCAGGCCTGTAGACTTCCTAACTACAAAGTAATCTAAATGCTGAATGCATCAAGATAAGCACCAGAAGGAAATTGCAGCTGCTTTGGTTCCCAGTTGCCTACATACTGCAGCCATCTGGACCGCATGACAATGCATCAGAGAGACGAGAGGTGCTATCCAATGTTCTTCCAAGGGCTGCTTGGATGGCTGTACCAGCAAACAGAGAGCCACAGTAATGCACCAGTAAAGAACTTGAGTGCTTGATTGTGCAAAACACTGTCTCAGCACACTAAGAAACATAACAAAACTCAGAGATTAGATATTAGAAATATTTCTATTGGTGTTATTTTTTCAGAGACAGAAGGAGCACAGAAGACTGAGCTGGGAAATCTGTGGGAGTACCAGCAGTTGAGTTGTAGCCTTGCTTCTTCATCACAGAACTATGTTTCTTCTCCCCATCTCTTCTCCCCATCTACCCTGTTCACTTGATTTGCTTGGATACAGCTTAAAATGCATGAGAGGCAGTTGAGGAAATAGTTCCTGCTCAATATTCCAGGTATGTTAAGAAAATGTTGCTTTGAGGGTTTAACCTGTGTTGCTTTAGGCAATATAAGTATGTAGTGTCAGGAGAAAAGAGCCTGTCACTTCTGCAATCTTAAAATGGTCTTAAGCCATTAGCCAGGTAGTTTTTTACTGTATTTCTGACTTTCAGTACCCTAGAACTTCATCCCATCTTTCATTTGCCAGCTAGCTCAAGGGGTTGGAAAATGCTACAAGAAAATACATTTTTCAGGCAACTTCTCTTTCAGTTATTTTGATGTGTGTGAGCAGTGTCCCAGGTGTAAGTAATTTAAACAGGAGTGCCCATTTTGAGTTGGAGCTGCATTGTTCTTTGGTGGCTGTCAGTCATTACTTGTGCTTGTGCCTCATCCCTGTTCAAAAAGACCAGCTTTGAAAAGGTAACAGTAAGAGTAAATGGGACTTTCTCTTGCTCAGCCAATGCTGTTTCCTTTGGGAGTATGGAAACTGTGACCTGCTGCACAAAGCAGGAAGAAGTCCAAGTACTTCACTGACAGTATCATGAATGCTTCAAACCACTTTTAAGAGAAGATGGTTTTTTGTTTTTCATTTGCTGTAATCTCAGAGGGGATATGTGTAGTTTCTCAGAGCTGTTTGTTTGGTTAAGACCGCCAAACCGCACTATCTCTCTCTATGGGATAATAACCCAGAGGAAGACTTTCTCAGAACTGTTAACAACCATTCTTATTCTCTCAGGAATTTCTTGGCCACGTTTTCTTTAGCAACTCCCCCACAGCTGCTGAACTGGAGTATGAATTACACTAGAGACTTGTGACTCTCACATTGCTCTGTGAGCCTGTGCGTGCCTGTGTGCAGGCAAAAAATGTGAGACCCTATGGATCAGAACCATGGCGTGCATTACAGGATAGGAAATACCATGGTTTATTACTCATATGGAGGTTAGCATAGGGAGGTCTTTGATCTATTTATTACTGCCATTCTGCTAATTCATAGTTTTGTTACTATTTATTATGTGGCCATGGCATCTTTTAGAAATTGTGCCTACATTTCAGAGAAGCTAGGTTTTTTAAAAAAAATTCTCTATTCACAAACAAATGTACAACGTAAGGAGGGGTGTATGCATGGATATACACCAGTAAGGTTTTTTTAAAATCAACTTAATCTGAGGAGCACACATGTACAAATAATCTTAGCACTTTACAAATATGAGACATAACCTCTGAATATATAGCATTTGTTGTAATTCCTCTCACCATAAAAAGAAGAGTGAAATATCATGGCTTTGTGTCAAAGGATGCCTATCAGGTTGTAAGGAGCTTGATATGCAATCATTGATAAATGTCCTCATGTTTGCTTCTGCTGTATGTTGACCCTGATAAAGTGTGGTCAGATTTTGGGGAGCTGCTGTGGAATTCTTAGCCATCTTTCACCACAGAAAAATCCCCCTGGGATCTCTGTTGATATGAATGGACTCCTTTACACCATGTAAGGACCAGGTCTAGTGGAGAAAAGCCAGTGTTTTAAATGTAAGTATGTGACCCTTAGGATTATAAATCAGTGGGTCTCTTGTAGTCAAGTGATGATAAACTAATAAGTGCTTGATCCTCATACTGAGTTTGACCTTCAGTGTTTTTCTGCTGCCAGTTTTATCTTTTGCCATTGCCCTTGATCTCACAAGGTTTCTGCTTTTATGACTGATGGAAATTTCTGGAACAGATTTCAAAATTGTTTTTCTGCAGGCTTGAGCTCTGAGGTGGTTCCAGGTGGGCCATTCACAGATCATGCAAACTTTTTTAAGGACTTTGACTAGGATGCTTGCTTTCCTTCTTCCTAGGGAAGGCATACAAAGGTTTGCCTCTGCTGGAATAATGGGGACCTCTGCTGGAGTTCTTCTTCCTCTATCACTAGGTTCACATTTGATGTATTATTAAAGGACACAGATAATAGCACAACACTTTGGTGAAATTCAGGGTCTACTTATATTTAACTGCTTTTGGTCTCTGCTGAAATAATCTAGGATGAAAGAGGAAGCGGAGACAGACATAGGAAAAGCAATCTATAAAATTTCTGTTCTCTAGAAGGGAAGTTTTTGAAATGTGAAGTTTCAGAGGATCACTGCTTACAGTTCTCCAAACTGTGATGATTGATGCATACCATAATATCAATGATTAGTGTAAAAGCCACTGGAAGGAAGTCTTAAGGAATTCATTTTGAATAAGTAAGTTACAGACTGACAGCTCTTGGATATGTAAGCCTGAAGGGCTGTTGTTGAACTCAGAATGTTACGTGGAAAAAAAGGGAGTCTGATGTCCTGCAGAGAGCTACATCATGATTCACCAAACCTGCTGAATGATTAGCAATGGGTATCCCTTGCACACCTGCACTGTGCTTGGTGGATGTTTGGCACTTAGCAATCGTAGACTAGAACAAGCAAGGCACCTAAGTACATGCTTAAATTTAAGCATATGAGCTAATCCCATTGACATAGGTAGAGTTCAATAATCCTCCTCAGGCTGGATTTTGCTGGATGGAGGCCTGAAGTCAAAATCTGAAGGCACTTGATGCCTTAATCCTTGATGTGTTTAGTATGGAAACTTGTTAATGCTCAAGTTCTACTATTCATACTGAATTTTAGTTCCTCCTCATTTTCTCAAATAATCTTCAAAGGTTATTCCTCCCACCAGCTCCTACTGCCCATTTTCTTGGCTTGTCCTCATCTTATCTTTTCTCACCATTTCTCTTCCAAACATCAGTAAAACTCATTATCCTTCAAAACTATAACAGAGTTTGTTTGTATGGTCCTTAGAGTAAAGTTTAAGAGAAGGAGACTGAGACTCTCCCAACATAAACTGGCCAAGATAGAAATCAGACAGCCTGTTTGAGGACAAGGACTTTTCTAAACAGTAAGGATGTGAGAGGGAAAGTTGCTAATGGTTATTCTTTATGCAAAGCCAAACACACACATGTAAAACCAAGAGAGTTTCAAAATACTTTTTCTGAAATTTGGTTCTCTTTTCTCTGCCTTTCCCCTAAGCAGTTCTGCGTACTTTAGCACTGGGACCCCATGTTCATGTTGGCAACAGCCTGAGGCTCTTGAGGATTAAAGCCACTTAACAGAGAGCAAAAAACACCAGCTATAAAACATTTTTAGAAACACTCCAGAGAAAATTAAGCTTTGACAAAAATCTTGCAATAAGGATTTCCCTGACAGGGTGAAATAACTTTCCAGGGTTATCATTTGAAACTAAGTAGATTATAAGTTTGCAAATATCAATATTTTTGTTATTCTTTCTTCCCCCAAGTACAAAATGTGGAATTTTATGAGTGGAGAACACCCATTAACAGTTTTTAATTACCAGCAAATCCAGCCTCAAGGAAGGACAAAGGGAAAGAAAGAGAAATGCATGTTCCCATTTTAACTATTCACAAGCAATTGTGGTGAAGCAGCTCTCTGAATGTTATTAACCTGCTAGGACAGAAGAAATTGCATACTCTTCCTCAGTGGAAATCAGGCAGCTCCATCTTAATGTAGAAGAGTGACATGAACAGCAAGAATCCAGACTGAGGACACAAAAGTCTTTTCTCCAACTAATGTATAAATTTCTCATCAGTCATTTCAGAATTTGCAGGTGGGTGCAACATAATTTATAATGTTGTTTTTCTTCTTGGAGAATTTGATTGCAACAAATTTCTGTTAACACTCATAGGGCTGATTGAAACAGAGGTTGTGGGCATATTTTGTGGTTGGATGATTCACAGAGGAAAGTAAATTGTGTGTATTAAGTTGCAGTAATTTGTCCCATATTGTACTGCTGCAGGAAAGCTGTTTCTTTGTTGTCAGCTGTGACAATATTCACATTTCTTTACGTCTAGCCAGATAAACAAATGCAGAGATGGGTTTTTATTTTCTATTATGCCATTGAATTACACCAGGAATAGTATAACTTCTCAAGGAAGAAGATACTTGGTATTGCCTTTTCTAAAGGTGTCTTAAACCCATGTTGTACC
Source organism: Zonotrichia albicollis (assembly GCF_047830755.1). Lineage (NCBI taxonomy): Eukaryota > Metazoa > Chordata > Aves > Passeriformes > Passerellidae > Zonotrichia > Zonotrichia albicollis. The sequence continues at coordinate 42,345,700 of NC_133824.1, forward strand.
TGTTGAAACAGATGTTTAAAATACCATAGTAAACAGATGGAGAAAAGTGGCTAGATTTATAAATGACACAAAGGGATAAAATAGTTACCCCTTCTTTGCACTAGGACAAGTAAGTGACTTTTATAAAAGGAATATCACCATTTTCCTAAGTAGATAGCATCTGAGTATGAAATCTCAAATATTCTTTCTTTAGTAATGATGTGGTCTCTTAGCCACAGGGCAGTGATCACTATAGCCAGCTGTGGAAAAGACAGGAGCTTTTAGCTACTTGAAGCATAATCCTTTCCTTATCTTAGTCCTTATATCTTGAGCCTTCATTTTCCAAACTACAAACAAATGGGGAAATGGCAAGTGGTTTTTTTCTGATGTGGTGAAAAGAACAGTCAGTTCAGAACTTAAGTTCAGTTTGTTAAAGAAGACATAGCCAGTTCCAGGACTGGGAAAATGTAAGAAGCAATCTTACTTTTTCTGCCCAGTTGCTGGGAGCATGTCCCGAGGATGTGTCCTTGGCACACATGAAAATCATCCCTTGTCAGTGCTCTCCAGCTGGATGTGGTTGCTCTTGTCTCTCTCCACTGTGTTGCTATTTCACTGCAGATGAAAAACAGACAGCTGAGAGCTGCACGTGAGAAACCTCCATGGCTGAGCCTCAGCACTTGACATCGCCCTTCACGTTTGGGCTGCCAAAATGCAGACGTGCAGAACGCTTCCACTGGCTCATGTTGCTGCCTTATCACAGGAGACAAATATAGCCTGGGGAAAGCATGCTGAGAAAGGCTACCTACAGCCGTGAGAGAAAGAGAGAAATGGGAATAATTCCATGTGGGAGGGAAGATCAGTGTGTGGGAATTATGCCTTACATAGATGGTTCTGACACATCCCCTTGTTGTGTCAGGTGGGCAGCCAAGGGTGTGTGTGCCAGCATGTGGCTGCCCAGTACCTACTGGGACCCAAACTTGGGCTGAGAAGTACCTGAGGCTGTGTTAGGATGAGTCTCTGCCCAAAGAGACTCTGCAAACTCTCCACAAACTAATTCCTGTGAAGAAAGGCATTTCTATCTACTATGTTTTACAAACTGGCCTCATGGGCTATTTATATGAAAAACTATAAAACCTGATGTAGTGTTCTTTCATGTTACTGGTCAATTCTCATTATATCCTCAGCAGGATTTCAGCTGTATCAATCACAGTTGTGTTTACAGCTTTTGCACACTGCAAATTGACTGCACTCCCTAGTCAGCATTGTTTTCATATCTAATGCTACAGACTCAGACAGTGCAACATATGCTGTTAGGAAAAGAAAACATTTATGTTTTCTTTGAGAATTTTTTTTCCAGAAAATCTACAACTAAAGAATACAGCTTCTTTTTTAAGAAGAGATTTACAATAGAAAACATTATCTTCAGCCCTGTGGTATCACCAGTCAGAAAAAATTAATACATGTGCTGAGGGGAAAACTACTTCTGAAGGAAACGGGAATTATTCTCTTTATAGCCATTATCAGGACCACAAGCAACTTTCCCAACTTTTTTTTGTTACCATGACAGTGTCGATTTTTTTCTTTAATTATATGATTTTTCATAATATATAGGAGGACACAGTATGGGTAATGTAAAATGTAATCTTATCCCCCAATGAGTTGCAGCTGGAGACCCTATTACTAAAGATTAGGAGCAGGCCAGATGATAACAGGCCACACCCGTAACCAATAAGCGCTAGTGGTACAAACGAGGAGTCAGGAAAGTCAGAGAAGTCAGATGGCTGCTGCAAGGACCAGGAACAGTCAGTGCTCAGAGGAACTGCCTACGAAAAACATCAAGGATGTATGAGACTCTGAGGCCATGGAACCCTTGCACCATAATGATAAAAGAACTCTTGATATATAAGACAACATATAAGGATAATAGAACTGTTGTAATATATAAGACAACAATAATAGGCACATCATATTCCTACCAATAGCTCATACTTTCTTCAGAGCAGTTCTTATAGAGAGATCTGCAGCTGCTTTACATCCTGCATTGGTGTGGGTACCTAGAATTTTTTGTTACCACTTGTATCATAATAGTGCATGTAAGTGCCAATCAGTGTCAGATTCCTGATATGTCTTAAATATTATTCCACCTCTAAATATTCTTGTTTTCAGAGAGAAAATAATTCTCCATAGGAATAAAAGCAAAATCTCAGAATCACTACTTTGGGAAAGACCTCTCAGGTCATCGAGTCCAACCCTTAACCCAGCACTGCCAAGTCCACCACTGAGCCATGTCCCTAAGTGCCATATTTAGATGGCTTTTAAATAACTCGAGAGATACAGACTCAACCACTTTCCTGGACAGCCTGTTCCAGGGCCTGAAAACCCCTTTGGTGAAGAAATGTTTCCTAATATCCCATCTAAACTTTCCATGGCACAACTTTTGGCCATTTTCTTTCATCCTATTATTTATTACTGGGAGAAGATCAACACCCACCTGGCTCCAGCCTTCTTCCAGGCAGTTGCAGAGAGCGGTGAGGTCTCCCCTGAGCCTTTTCTCCAGGCCGAACACCCCCAGCTCCCTCAGCCTCTCCTCACAGGACTTGTGCCCCAGACCCTCCACCGGCCCCATTTCCCTTCTCTGGACTCACTCCAGCCCCTCAATGTCTTTCCTGCAGTGAGGGGCCCAGAACTGGACACAGGATTCAAGGTGTGGCCTCACCAGCACAGGGGGACAATCCCTGCCTGGTCCTGCTGGCCGCATTATGGCTGATCAAGGCCAGGGTGCCCTTGGCCTGCTTGGCCCTTAGGCACCGCTGGCTCATGTTCAGCTGCTGTCAGCAGCACCCCCAGGTCGTTTCTGCCCAGCAGGGTCCCAGCCCCTGTGCCCCAGCCTGTGGCCCTGTCTGGGGCTGTTGTGCCCAAGGCCAGGCCCCGGCCCTTGGCCTGGCTGACCCTCACACAGCCGGGCCTCAGCCATCGCTCCGGCCTGCCCAGATCCCTCTGCAGAGCCTTTCTGCCCTGCAGCAGGTCAGCACTGCCAGCCAGCCTGGTGTGTCTGCAGCTGACTGCTGAGGCTGCCCTCCATCCCCTCATCCACAAAGTTGAAAAAGATTTTGAACAGGACTGGGCCCACAAAGCCCTGAGAAACACCACTGGCACCAGATGATGATAGGCAATGGAATCCGCTCAGCCATCCAGACAGTGTTTACCCAGTGAAGAGTGCACCTGCCCTCTCCACAGGACTCCAGTTTCTCCAGGAAAATGCTGGTGTCAAAAGTCTTTCCTAAAGTCCAGATAGGAAGCATCAACAGCCTTTCCCTCATCTGCCAAGCAGGTCATTTTGTCATAAAAGGAAATTAAGTTGGTCAAGCAGCACCCGCCTTTCATGAACCCCTGTCTGATCCTCTGGTTGTCCAGTTTGTGCCATATGATGGTACAAAGCTCTTGTTTCTGTCACTTGCTCTTTAAAAAGGCAACTTGTTAATGCACACAATAAAGCTAATCTGAATATCCACTACTCCTACTCAGCCACTTAAGGAATTCAGGTAGTAAGAGTAGAGTATGTTTAAAATACCAGGGCACGGTCAGTGATCAGTCCGTGAGGTGACTCCTCTGTGAGTCAGAGTGTGAAGGACCTGTGGCATTTGCATGAACAGCTGAGACACTCCACGACCCTGGATCCTAAGGACAACCTATTTGCTCTCCAGAGGCTGGAAGCCTGGCCTGTCTCAGTAAAGCCTGTTTCCTGTGTGCTAATGTGACTGCCATGGTGTTATTTGCATTTGCTGCCTTAGAGGAGGAGTTTGGAATTTTCCCTCTTTTCTTTGGCTGAAAACACTAATTAAATGTGATCCAAGCTCATAAATAGTTTTAGCCCCCTTGACTCTGTGTTGTTTTGCCCAGCTTAAGGGGATTTTTGAAGGTTTGGTACTCAGTCTTATTTATTGTTGTTACAAATTTCTAACTTTCCTATGCAAATGCATAGACTATGCTAAAAAATATTTTTCTCTTGTTGTGAAGCGAGTGAAAAATAATGCCAAATTTCAGTACTGGAGGGAGTTGTACAGCTATTTCTTACTTTTTGCCTTTTTACAAAAGCTACTCAATTCCTCCTAAACACTGACAGTATAAAGAATAGTTACCCAGAGCAGAGCATCTCTGGCTGGTTTGAGGGCTGAGGCTGTGGACATCTGCCCTAAGTGAGGATATTCAGGAATTACTGTTGCTAGTTAAAAGTATCATAGACAATTTAATTTTCTGCAGAGCTTCACACTTAAAAATCCAGGTTCAGCACTTTGCTGTACAAAAAACAGCACTATACTACTCCAAGATAATGAGCTTCAGTTTCAAATAATCATGAAAATAGGAAAAAGAAAAAATTACTACTGGCTGTAAGTTCAATTACTAAATTATTAAATTAATTTTCTTTATATTTTTATGGGTATTGATTGTTTTAACTCCCTTGAGTCTCTGCAAATCCCAAAAGTAGTCTGCACGTGGGCTGAACTCAAGAGAAATGTCTCCTGAAATAGGCCTTTTAAAATTAATTAGGTATGTGATAAATTGCAACAGGGAATTAGCAGTATTTGCTATTCAGGAACAAACCTTTTGTGCATACTCACATTGTGGGTTTTCTTATGAATCTGTGATATGATTTTTTTGTCATTATTTTAAGAGCTAGAATAAATGCTACATTGCAACCTATTAAAAAAGAAGAAATTCTGAAGTGTAAAACTTCATTAAAGTACAGCAACCTTTTTGTTAAGTTTCTTCACAATTTTGTCAAATAGTGACACAAGATAAACATATTCCAAAGCCAAGTCTCAACTGATAGCTTTGTTTCTCTCTAATTGTTGTGTCAATTTTACTCACTGGAGAAATTGAGGGTAGCCTGGAACAATCCCCGGTGGTCAATAAACAAATCAACTAAAGCTCTCTGTGCCTAAGCAGAAAACTGTTTTACATTATGAGAAGGAAAGATGATATCTTTGGTTTGTTTCTAATAATCTTCAAAAAACAATTCAGATCTTAGTGTTTAATCTAATTTGTGGTTTTCAAAAGGGTTCCAAGACAGACCAGTGACTTTTAGCCCTGTTATCTTTTGGAAATGAATGTTGGACATTTGCTATGGTTATTTGTTAGTGTGTGTAATTTTTTTAGTATAAATACGCAGAATAATCTTTTATATACAAAAGCCCATATACAAGGCAAGCATCATAACAGCACTGAACTGAACCAGTAACTAAAATAATATTTGTGAAGAATACCACACTGCAGCCAGCATGTGAGTTGTTTATTGGCACGGGTTAGTTCAGAGCACACAGCGTATTCCCCTGAGGAAAACACAACACTTGTACTTCAAGTACTGCACAGGGAGTACTCAACACCTTAACCATTTAGGTACTGGAGATGAAACTAAGGTGTGAGGTGATCAGTGAGATCATGCAGAGATTGTAAAAGTTCATCTGTGCACAAGGATAGTCAGGAGTGAATAGAAAGTTGGTTTAGTGTTGTTGTCACTGCTGTGGAGAATCCTGGTGATTGAGGAGAGCAGGGGAGCATCAAGAATATTTTTAGATGAGGCTGGTAAGGGAATTAGCCTGCAGCCCTTCAGGTGATTCGTTCTGAGTTGTGCCAGGTAGCCCCAAATGCATCGGTGTTTGTTTAACACTGCAAAGGAGACTGAATGAACAGAAAAGTGAGATTTTTCACCAGGTTTCAGGTGCCAGGTCAGCACTGCTCTGGCTCTATTGAACCAGGAACCTCCTGTTAAACTGAGGAGCTAGTTCATGGCGAGATTAATTGGCTGAATGTTATATTGGATATTGGAGAATGTGTTTCATAAAATGACTTAATGATAGAGGTCATTGATGTGGCTGAAGCCACAAGATGTCTGAACACACTTAAAGATAAGCTGTTACAATCTAAAACACTTGTCTGAGTGTTTGCCTGAAGATGATTGCCCAACAATTTGTATTTTGTTTCCACTCAAAGATAGATCTGCTTACTCATAAGTTCTTTCTTCATTTTTAATGAGGGACAGTAATTAAAAATTAATAAGGTTTATTTAGAGAAAAACAGCTATTTCTGTGAATCTCTGTACTATTATTAAATTGAAAGAGGGAAGGTTTAGGTTAGATATCAAGAAGAAATTCTTCACTATGAGGATGGTGAGGCACTGGCACAGGTTTCCCAGAGAGGCTGTGGATGCCCCATTTCTGGCAATGTTTAAGGACAGATCAGCTGTGGATGGATCTTTGGACAGCCTGGTCTGGTGAAAGGTGTCCAAAGCAAGGGAGTTGGAACTTGATGATCTTTAAGGTCCCTTCCATCCCCACATTCTAGGATTCTATGATTGTGCTTATTATATGAATTTTAATAGCAGCACCTTAAACTATTTTTAAAAGTTGGTTGTTTTTTGGGGCTTTTTTTGGTTAAAAGATGTCTTCTATGAAATGATAGAATGGAGCTCTTTGTTCCACAAGAATAAAATAACACTTTTCTCTGAAGGTGATTTTCTCCCTTTTTTTCCCTCAGCCTTTCCCAACATGCTTCAGAAAGGGATTGGTGGCTTCCTCCCACACATGTATATTGTTTTTCCTCTCCTCTTCCAAGAGCAGAACTAAATAGGAACCAGAAGTCATAGTTTAGTGCATATTGTTTAGCTAATTCTAAATCACAATGAGAATTTGCTTTGTTAGCATTTTTTCCTACGATTTCCTATTTATAATTGGTCTCATTAATGACTTTAAAGTACACAGGAAAGTGAAATTTTCCTGCATGATGCCTAAATTTATATACCTAACTACCACAACTTTGAACATGATCTGTGGCTGTTCAGAACTTTCAAACCTTTGGGGGTTTTTCTATCTGCATTTCTAGATGCAAACAAAACCACAAAACTGCAGAGTGATTTACAGAAGTAAACCATGATTTTTAGAAAGAGAGCACTTCACTGATGAAAAAGAGAGGCCAGTGTGAAGCAGCTGAATGAGAGGAGCAATACAAATTACAAAGGTAGGAAAGAAATAATGAAAGCTCTCACATAAATGAATATGTGTTAAAAACAACTGAATTCTCAAGTGTCAGTGCTTTACTATAAAAGCAACACCTGTAGACAAAGACAAATTCCAAGGCAAGCATAAAAAATGGTTTTTCCTTGGCTTAAAAATATTGCCCTTGTCTCTCTGGAAATCAATTTTACATAATCAAAATGTTTTCAAAATATTTCCAGTCACCTACTGAATGTGCTAGTAGCTGCAAGTATCTAATTTGATGTCTCATTTCTAAAAGATACACTGAAATAATGAAATAGGAAACTGACTTCTTGTCAAATGAAAATAGTCAGGAGTAAGAGAAATAAGATGCAAATGGACATCAGTGGAAAATCAGGTTGCATTTGCAATATGCAGATAAAAATGGCTGTCTACCTGTTGGTTTCATATTTTCTTTGCCTTTTCTGTACTTGGAAAAGGAATTTTGCTTTCACAAAGCTTCATGAAATGACAGTTTTGAGAGAGAAACTATTCCTCTGTGACCTGCTCCAAAGCCCACAGGACCAGCAGAGATAGTCTGGGTAAGGAAGTCCATTCCTTTGACACCACAATCACATTCAAGCCTTTCCTAAGAAAAGGATCAAACTGTGTTTTAGCATTATTTTGTGAAGGCACAAAATGGCCGTTTTACCATTTGTGAGTGAAAAAGTTATTTAACGCTTTAGTAAGCAAGACCAGTATTTGCCCAGATTACTCACTTGATTTAATTGTAACAGTAGGGACAAAACTGGAACATTGTTATTGGAAGTGTGAGTTATTTAAAGAGGTTGGGTGTCTGTGTGAGTCCCCTGTTTATCGCTATGAATGCTCACCATACCAATTTCAGTTTACCAACTGTTTTGATTTATGTCAGTCTGGTTTTTTTTTTCTTGTATTTCATTAAGTCATTAATTCCTCATTTAATCCTCCATCTCTCTGTTCAGGGTGCCAACATATTTCTGACTCAACTTGAGCTGTGACAGGAGCAGGAGGACTTGTGTTGTAGGAGAACAATAAACTGAGAACATTAATCTTAAACCACCACATTAACTATGCAATCCAGGCTGTGTCTGAAAATCATTGGAAAGATAAATTTCAAATTCAAAACCATGGGGTTTCTGGGCTTTTTTTGTTTGAGACAGACATTTTTTAAAATGTTGTGATCGGCACCTTGTAGGTCCAGAAAGCATGCAGAGATTGGGCATGTGAGCTCAGTTCTTGGATTTCTTCAGAGAAAGTTTGGCAAACTTTAATTTCTGTGTTAAATTCTCTGGTCACGGTTATTTCTTCCTCAAATCTTAACCATGGTTTCAGCCTCCAGAGTGTAAACTGCCAAGAGTTCATTGTTGCTCTTTGTTCATGGTAACACAGAGACCTTGTGTCACTTGGGGACTCAGGAAATGCTAAAATATAAATGACTTTTAAATTATCTGCATGTTAACTGCTCATACTGTTTATTAAATAACGATTAGGGTAGCAGAGCTGAGCTTGACCAGAAGCTCAAATGAATGCTGGATTCTACCCAAAACTTAAAATAATTATAGTCTTTCCAGCGTGGGTGTAACTTTCACATTTGAGAATACATATACACAGCATTTGGCTTGGGGTTTGTCCTTTAATTTTTATTCTTAACCACACTGCTGTAGCTCCAAAAGACCATATATAGGAAATAACATTCCATGCAGAGAGTTGCTTTTTCTTTGCTCCTGTCCAACAGCAAGATCAATAAAAGTAGCATGACAAAAGTAATTTTCAGGTCTATTAGAGAAGCTGTCTGTCCTAGAAATTGAATGTTATATTGAAGGAAGAAGGAAATTTTTCATTTATGGGTTCATTTCCTTTAGAGGCATTTAGCCAACTTGTAGCTTTGCTTTTTGAAGAGTGAAGCCTGGATATATGGACTCTTTGTTGAGTTGTTGATTATTTCATGGCTACACACCAGAGATATTTGAATCTTGGACATTGATTCAGCCTGTGCTGGGAAGTATGTGCCAGGTCCAGATTTCTGATGCACATCACATTTTACTTTCCAGTGCTATCCCCTAGCAGAGAGGGATTTGATCAGAGTTTTTGTTTGACATTGGCTCAGTTGAGCCTAACTTCTGCTCAAGAAAAAAAGGAATTGGAAATTTTGATTTGTAGATTACTTTGGTGTACATAAAAATGCTTAGGGAGTGATTTGGAGCCCACTCAGATTCATGATCTGATACTCACAGACTAAGGCAGTCTTGGTGGAAAGGGAAAACTAGCTAGAGTTTAACTCATTTTAGGGGTAAAAAAAGGTAAGGCACAAACACAACAGCTGTTCAGGACAGAATGTTGAAGTCTCCTTTGGGAGAAAGCTATGGCTGAATACGTGACTTAATCTAATAATATCTTTATCATAGTCGAGAAAAAAGCAAAAGTTGACAAGGTTGAAGGAACACACTTTCCATAATCTGTAATTCCTGTCGTCACTAATTTAGTGCTGGCTATTTAATGTTCTGTCACATTAACGATGCATAAAGCGCTCAATACGGATCCCGAGAGCCCTGGAACACGGGTCTGACGCTCTGAGGGTACCGAGGGCTGTCACGGTGCGCTCGCAGCGGTCCCAGCCGTGTCACGGGCGGCCCGTCCCGCCCCCGTCCCCGCCGAGCGCTCCCAGCTCGGGGGCCGTTCGGGGGCGGTGCCGGGGCGGGGCAGCGTCGGGGCGGGCGGAGCGCGGGGCCGGGGCCGCGGCCGGGGCCGCCGCCGCTCCCGGCAGGTGCGGGCAGAGCCGCGGCCGCGCCGGCCCCGCCTGATGTGCGCGGAGGCGGAGGCGGCGCCCGGCTGCGCGCAGGGTCCCGCCATGGCCCTGGCGTTCTGCGGCGACGAGGGCAACTCCACCGCCTACAACGTGGACCACGGCGTGCTCAACAACGGCTGCTTCGTGGATGCGCTCAACGTGGTGCCGCACGTCTTCTTGCTCTTCATCACCTTCCCCATCCTCTTCATCGGTGGGTGCCTGCGGCTCTCCCTTCCCCTGTCCGTCTGTGCCTGTTCTATTTGCCCTCCTTTTCCTTCTGCCTCTCTACCCCCGGTGCTGCTTTGCCGCGTCCCCCCGCCCGGCTTTGTCTCGCCGTGGGTTTTCCTCCCCCGCGCGTGTGCCCGCCTGGCCTCCCCTTGCCGTGTCCCCCGGCCTGGCCCTGCCCCCGTGCCGCGCGGGGAGGCTGCGCCGCTCTTGGGATGCGCTGCGAGCTGCGGGATGCTCCGGCCGGCGGCCGCCTCTCCCCGCGCAGCCCCCGCACCGCCCGCTGTCCGCCCGGGATGCGGGGCCGGTCCCCGTCTGTCGGGGCAGCCCGCGGGGCTCCCCGCAGGTGAAACCCTTGCGCAGGCAGGGCAGGGACGGGTGATGCTGGAAGAGACGGCAGGATGTGCTCTGCCGGTGCAGGGCAAGGAGCAGAAATAAATGTGCTATTAAAGCCCAGGAAACCTGACAAGTAAGTGTTGCATTATGAATTATCACCCCCAGCAATGACTGCGGGGTCACAGCCGCCTGGCAGGCCCCCCTCATTACAGATCCTGCCCCACTGGCTTCTGCGGTACCTGAGGCGGGTACCGCGATTTGATGTCACGGGGCCGGCGGGGCCGGTAGGTGGCCCGGTGGTTCAGCGCACGGGGCTGTCGCTGCTCCGCATGCCCTCGTCCAAAGCCTGGACCGGCCCGCGGGCAGCCACGGCACGGCTTGGAGCAACACTCGCTCCTGAGAATGGGAAAAGGTCCGGTGGGGAAATAGCAGCCAGCACGACCGTGAAAACGGGGTCAGCTGCTTAGGGTTCCTTGCGTTTATCTGGAATCTCTCAGTATTGCTAATTTTTAGCGAGATAAAACTTCACGCCTTATCCTTTTTATTTTTTTAACTTTTTAAAAGAATTAAAGGGAAAAGAAATAGTGCATTTATTAGAGTGTTTGTTTGTATTTGTCAGAACGCTAATTTGTTGTTCATTTAAGCTGTGAATAGATTTGAAAAATGTTTAGTGTATGTAATTACTTGATACTAAGTTGCTAGAAGTATAGGAATTTAAGGCTGTGTCCTGTCTGAATTATTGATTTTATTCCAAATGAAGTGAGATAGTGAGAGCACAGTTCTGATAATAATCAAATGCATATGTGTTTAGCAACACAGCTGTGTCAATGTTGGTATGCAAGGTTGTTACATGTATGGTTTGGGGTTTTTTGTAAGCAGGAGCTTTGTGTGTCACTCTTGTTAAGAAAGCTCTCTATAATTCTCCTTTCTCTTTTAGGATGGGGAAGTCAGAGTTCCAAAGTCCATATACATCATAGCACATGGCTCCATTTTCCTGGCCACAATTTACGCTGGATACTGACTTTTATTCTCTTGTTTGTGCTGGTGTGTGAAATTGCAGAGGGCATAGTGTCTGATGGGTAAGTGTTTGTCTGCCTTCTCCTGGTAGCAGTTTAAAGGTTTCAGGGTAGATATTTCCTCCCTAAGTTCTCATCTAAACCATATTCCTTATGGTTATGAACATATAATCTGTTTTCTTAGTGATTAACCTATAAACCTTGTATCAGAAATTCCACAGACCTTGCCAAGTGATGGACACATGCACAACTGACCTTAATCATTTTTAGTTCAGCTTAATGACACTATCTTTCCAAAGAGTAATCATAGATAAATCCTAATGATTCAAGCAGATGGTGACATTTTCATTATATGTTTTATGTCCAAGGACCCAGTCCCACAGTCGTTACTTAGGAAGAACTCCCATGTGCACAGTAGGTCACACCATTCACCCCCAAACTGAGTTCTTTTCATCTAAATAAGAGGAATGAATCTGCTGGGCTTAAGTCAAACCCACAGGGTTTCTTCTGATAACTGTGAACTATATCTCCTATGTTACCTGGAGCAGAGCAGCTGATGTTATGTGAGCATGAACCATCATCTTTTATGCAGCTTAGCATGTCACTAAACAGAAATCTGTGGGGAAAAAAAGTGATACAGGAGAGTGATTTATTATGGAAGAAGCTAATTATATAACAATGAATATGATCTTTTCCTATGAAGAGAGGCATGATTTTTCATAACAATTATGAATTTGAACCCAAGGATTATGAAATGGAAGTTCCTAATTAAATAGGAAAAAACCTCCCTGATTAGCTATCTATATAACAGGTATCCGCCAACCAGTGTGAAACACACTGCAGACTTCTGGTGTAGAAAATGATATCATCATTATTATTTTAACTTCTCTTAAACATATATAAATAGGATGTTTCTCACTGCCAGTTTTTTTTAAAGGAATTTTTCTCTTGCTTATTCAGAGTTATCAGAGTGTGGGATGCTCAGAGAAAAATCTCCTGCTTTTTCTCCTTTATTTTTCTTGTTAGCAATGCCTCTCATTATGTTTATTTGCTATTTAACTTGACTCAGAACACTGCTGTTAAGTAATAGGTGTCACCTGATGAGAATCAAAGCTCAGAGCTCTGCTGGGGGAGTGCCAACCCACAGTCGTGCTTCCCCAGCACTCAGCAGGCTGGTGAGGGCTCCAGTGAATAGAAGAGAGTTTTGATATTCATCAGCTTTCTAAGAACCAAAATGGATCGTGCTGGTGAGTTCTTTTGGCAGCAACTGGGTGCTAAAGGCTTTGGCATCTCAGCAACAGAAGTGGCCTATTGGAGGTACAGTTATATAGGGGAATTCCAGCAACTGTGAAATAAATAGGTTTTAAAAAACCTCCCACTGCTGCAGTGTTACCTACTGAAGCTTAGGCTGTCTGAAGAAATCTGTTCTTGTTGTTTTTTTTTTATCCTTGCTGAGACTTCAGCCCTGGTGTACAAAACCTCCTGGCATTACTAGGAATTTCAGAGGATCTTTTCTCATTTTGATGTATTGACATCCAGCTATTTTCAGCAAGAGGAATTTAGTGTTCATGACAGGCTGTGAGCATGGCTTCAGCCAGCTCTGCAGAGTTCACCACAATCATCATTGAGGGATGGCTCTCCTTTCTAGAGCAGAGATGCAGGAAATGGTTGTCCTGAGCTCCTATGGTTCTGCTAGACATTTGGAATGTTCTGCTCTCAGAAATGTGATGTCCTGTGATATCTTTCATCTCCCTCCCAGCACAGCTCTTCTTGTCTCTCCAAACTCCGCAAAAGTAGTGTTTGATGCAGCAAGAAGAAATCCATTCAGAGGACACAGTGTCAATTTCTGGAAGTGTTTGTGTCCTGAAGTCATCTTGGTGTCTCCATCTCATGAAGCTGGCTGGGAGACAGAGGAAATTGTAGCCCTTGATAGCTTAGGGCATTAGATTCTTTTTGTGAAAGAAAGAAAAGGGGAGAGGGAAGGAAGAGAAAATGAGTAGGAAGAAAGAGGAGGAGAAAACAAATTTCTATTGAACGCTGCGCAAACCAACAACATTGCCCAACAATTCCAATATTCCCAAAGGGCTGTATTTGGCAGGACCCCTTTTGCTGCTACCTGAAGCAAAGCATCAGCAGAGTTTTGCTTTATAGGACAAAACATGTATGATTGTTATTAGAGTGTATCATTCTGTTATAGGGGTTTTTTTGTTGGCTTGCAGTCACTGAAGACAGACCTCACTGTAAGTAAATCCTGTGCTGTGGTGCTGTTCCTTCTTTGAAACTGAAAAAAATGAAACACTTGCACAAAATGCTTCTGTAGAAAATCTTGAACTGTGCTGTCAGTTGGTCTTATCTGCATATTTTGATGGACAGCTCCCAAACTAGTTTAGCTTAAATTAACTTTTCTCATTTTGCAGATGAGCTGCTTGTCCTAATTTAAACAAGTGTTCCAATTGATTTCAGTAGGAAATAGGAGTACACACCTTTCATTTTCAGCACAGGGGAGGAATTTGAAATTCAACTGTGTGATTTAGGAGCAAAAATTCAATTAAAACTTGGAGAGGTTTGCATCCATAACTCATTCTAGAAAATCCTACATCATAGCAAGATGCTGTTCATGAATTAAAAGGGAAACATTTAAATAGCTGAGAGGTTTGACTTTAACGGATATTTTTTTTTGTTTTGAAGGGTGTCTGAATCCCGCCACTTACACCTGTACATGCCGGCAGGAATGGCATTCCTGGCAGCCATCACATCAGTTGTCTATTACCACAATATTGAAACATCCAACTTCCCCAAACTCTTAATAGGTATGTCTCAAAATCTATGCACCTGGAAGTGTGGCTGTGGTGCAGTATGTCTGCTTCCTTGGTGACAGGTCACTGCAGTCTTCTATCACCAAAGCTGCCTCTCTATGTATGCGCAAACATTTCATTCCTTTTAATGTTTTTAACTCCTAATAATAGTCTGTGTAATGTTCTCAGGGATTCAATGAGCCAAAGACTTCTATAGGAAAAACTGCTTTTGTGGGAAAAGTAGCATGGGAAATTGTTAACTCTAAATCCAAACCCCCTTGTCAGCCTGTTGTGTGGAAGTGTGATGCAAGAGTGAAGAAATCTTGGTGTGTGTGGTCTGTTGAAATATGCAAGGAGCTAAGGAATGACATCCCCGACTTTCACTCATGAATATATTACTCTGCCTGCTTGCTCTTGCTTCATGCTCCTAAAACTCCCTTTGAAAACTGCTTCAAGGCCTTTTGAATGGAAAATGCTATCAATGAGTTTACTCTGTATTTTGCCAGATTGTGAATAAACTGTAGCTGTAGAAAGTCCACTGCTGCTGGTGGTCATGCAGTTGTTCGTGTGTTCTCATCTGTTTAGGTAGACTGCAGTCTGTGGATGTCTGCATGTTTAGTCGCATCCTGTTACCTGTTATTTCTTTGCTTCTGGCTCATCAAATTTTGTTTGAGCTGGATTTCTGTATCAATAGATCCTGCTAAAGTTTGTCTTGGGCCATTGTAGCTCTGTGTATCAAAGTTTTGTTCTAGTTTTTGTCAGGTGGGGAAAAGTTGGTAATAACTAGATTTGAGAAAGCTTTTAAATATTGAAGATTATTTGATCTACATGTTGTTATAAGTGAGAGTCCTGTTCAGCAGAAATAGGCTGTAGGTCCTGAAAAAAAAAAATTCCTCTCCAAAGATTAGATTTCTGTCCAGGCTTAGCAACCTTTATGTCTTCTCATTTGGGACTGCTTTTCTTCCTGTACCTTTCTTTTAAGTAGGATCTTTTTTATCCTTTATGAACAGGTGAGGTCATTTAGTTGCTTTTTAAATATGTCAACAGTGTGTTTTTAATGCTTTCTCACAGGAAGGCATTATGCCTCAGGAAGCATTGCTAGCCTGTTACAGTTGCCTGTAAAGCAAGCAGTGATTTTTGTGGTTTTGTTTTTTAGGTTGTTTTGTTGTTTGGGCTTTTTGTTGTTATTTCAGATGTATAATGCAATGTTAAATAATTTAGTGTCACAGCCACATTCCTGCTGTTAAGTCTCTGAGAAGGGTAGCAAAGTTACAGCTGGTAGTTGATTACCCATTTTTGCATAATTGCTGCTCAGCAGAGATTTCTTTTTTATGATAATTTTTTTCAGTGTTAAAGTGCTGATGCTGGATAAACTCTGGACAGTACTTGAATACTAAAAAGTTGTGCCAACAAATACCAACACTTACTTAAGTATTATGTATGAATTTTAATTATGCAAGGATTTCCAAGGAATAGACTCCCTCAGAAAATCTGGTCCTAATAGCTCTTAGGCAATAAAGAAAATCATACCATCACAGTCTTTCCCACTTAGTGTGTCTGATTTGAATTTTAGTCCAAAATCTTCACAAGCTGATGGTCTTTGATTTTTATTTTATTTTTTCTTTTGTTTTTCTTTTATTTGTCCTAAGACAGACATTTCTGGAAGTCTCTATCCTTTGTTCTTAACAGCACAAACTGGGAGGATTGTTAGTTATCTTTCAATCTTAATTGCAACTACTCAGTATTGACATCTGGGACAAGACAATGAGCACTTTATGCAAGTGAGCCCAGTATGGATGGTTAAATTATACCTTTACTCACCTGTCAACCCACTAGAGTGCAGTGTGGCCATGAAGCAGCTTTGCTTTAGAGCCTCATTTTATGAGGTAAATGAGGACCAGGAGGGAAAGCTAAAGCTGGTGTTAAGCTTTTGGCTGGGTGTATGGGAAAATGGGCTCATGTAGAAGAGATCTAATATTGCAAACACACAGAGCAAAGTAGAAAAGCTGATATGACATCTTGCTGCTTCTGAGCATCAGTGAATTTCCAGCAAACTGCAGGGCATCATCTGCCTCAGCTGCAGGGTGAATGCTCACAGCTGCATAGATTTGGTAGCTGTTTAAAACAAAGACTAACAGAGCCTTATCCAAAAACTATTAAACCCAGCAGGGGAACTCTCACTGGTGCAGTGCAGTGGAGCCTTAAAGGTCTGATTATTAATTCTGAACAGGGTGAAATTTTCCAATCCCATGAAATTCTGAGATGTGTTGTTTCTTAAAGATGCCTTTCACTCTGTACCTCAAAGAAACCAAATCCATTTGTAGCTCTTCATGAACAAGTAAGAGGCAGATACCATGACAGATGTGGGGATTAGTGTGTTTCCTTGGGCATGCAAAAGGAGGACTCAAAGTTACTCTGCTGATCCTGACCCTGCCTTTCAGCTTTAGCCCAGGCACTTGGCAATTTTGAAGTAGTAATTCATAGTATTTATCAAAAAACGTTTGCAGGGTTTGGAATATTTAGTCACTGAAGCTAATGATTGAGTTCATGAATGCAGTTGTGTGACCCAGCTATTAGAACACCTTGATCTCGTCTGAAAGTGTTCTTTTTCTATATGATTTTGGTCTGTAATTATATTTCAACAAATGCAGCTGTTCTCATGTAGTGCTGTTTACCAGGGCACTCTCATAATAATGCTAATTTTGATGCTGTTTGCACCACGAGGTTGCATAACATTTCTACAATTAAGCAGGACTCATTTTAGAATAGTTTTCATACTGGATTGGAAAATCACTGCTTTCTCAATGTTTAAAATACACAACTGAACGGAAGCATCTGATTCCACTATTTTTAAAGTTAGTTTCTTTGTTTTAAAGATAAATAAAACTCAAAAATAATTAGTGGAAGAAAACTATGAGACAACAGGACTTTGAGGTGTTTATCTGAAATGGGTGGTAGTGTGGGAACACATGATTTTTTTCATTTTAGAAAATTGTCCTTTTTTTTAAACTAATCTTAATTATAGGTCTGCTTTACTGTTACAGTATATGTCTCACCATATGTCACAGTTGAGATGGCCACAATACACAGAGTGTCACCATACAATTTTGGAAAGCTTCATACAGAGTCACATCACTTCAGAAGGCTGCAAGCATCTGCTCTTTCTTGTTCTTTAGCCCAACATTTTATCCTCTCATGTTCATGCATTGCACCTGTGTGCCCTCTGTTCCCTTTGGTGGTTGGTCAGTGCACCTGGGCACTCCATGGCTCATTACCTTTAATATTATCCACCTGTCCTGCACAGCTGTAGCCCATTAGGGATGAGGCTGTGCTGCACTCCCAATTACCACAAACTGTGTTCCTTCACCTTACTAGACAGGGATCTGTTTTTCTGATTCAAAATTTTTGTCCCTTTGCATTGTAGTTGTTTCCCTTGGAATTGGTTTATTCTCTAAACTGAAACTTCTTGCATAAAAATATTGCTTAGTACAAAAAATTTCTCTCCAAAAACGCACCGGTTAATTAATAAATCCCATCCAGTTAAATGTGTGGCTTTTTTGATTTGGCTTAATTCAATGAAGGTGTAGAAGAGTTTGAGTTGGCAATTGCCTTGTTTTTCAGAGGTGTGGCCCAGGTGAGAGTCTCCACCCTGGTGGTGTGGGTTGAGGTATCTTACATGGCCCAAGAAAAAAGCAAGGTCATTTAGGTATGTAGAATAGGTCTAAAGCAATTCAGTAAATGCCTCTCTGGTCTGATCACTTTGCAGTTCAGACCAGTTTAAGTTCTCAGAGATTAAAAAACTCTCAGCCAAAATGTACTCACCAGCCAGATGATAAAAACATCATCTATAAAGAGCAGAGCCACAACTGCATTTTCCAAGGAGCCTTGAGTGGCCTGTGAGCATTCTCCAGATCAGATTAGATACATTTGTTTCCAAAAGTGAAAAGCTAAGTAAATTCAAATGCTTCTAAGGAAGTGGGACTTGAGAATGTTGTGTTTGGCACTTCATAATACTTCTTAGATAAAAGATAAATTAACACTATAACAATAATAAAAAAGGTCATATAGACCATTATTTAAGCCCTAAATAGGAGAATGGCTCTGCTAGTTCTTATTTATAATTCCAATACATACATAAATGCCTGTTGGCTTGGTTATTTTTTTGGAAGCCCTCCACTGGTGGATATTTTCAGTGTGCAATGTTTAAGTCCCTTTTATTCCAAGAGGGATGTGTTCTCAGCCTGTTGTTGGAAGAATGAAACAAAACAAGGCTTAACAGATAAAGGTGGTTAAGAGTAGAACAGCATGGAATGTAATTCCTGGATCAAGTGAGACTTTATAGTCAGAAGTACTGCAAATAGGGAGGGATAGTGCCTCAAAGGAAGGAAGCAGTCTGAAACAGGATGAGAAGCAATCTAAGTTGGGAGGATGGTAGGAAGCCTCACATAAAAAAAGCTAAAGTTTTACAAGAGAAATTTGGTAAGTATATCTCTAAAACTCTCTCTGCAACCATTGGCTACTCAAGTGCAGTGTGCAAATACCTGACCACTCAGTGTTTTCCTCTTATGAACTGGCCTCTTAATTTTAGAGGAAGAGAGGCTCCCTTGGCAAATGTCCTAATGCACAGTGTTCCTGTACTGTTCCATTCACTGTGCTCATTAAAAGAAGAGGTCTTAACTTGATTTCTGTAGAAGCAGGACTGGCAGTCCCAAACCTCACATGGATTCTCTGCACTGAATTTAGCTTTGCTTGGAAGGGTAGCCCCAGAGCACATCTCCAGAGAGCTTTCTGGTGCCTCAGTGTAGCTGGAACACCACCAGTTCTTTGAAATTTATGGAACTTCCTGCTGATTATCCATATTTAAGCTAGACTTAGAGTTGCTAATGCCTTGGTTGAAGTCTTTCTGTGGTGTTCCAGCAAGACACTTGGAAAGCACATCCAAGCTTTTCTTGGCAGTTAGAGCTCATTCCATCTGTTGCACCATGGCAGATACAGCAGCAATGAAAGGTTTACTTAAAAGAACATAACCCTGGGAGGCATTTCCTTAGGAATAGGGAACAGGAGCTGGCTTATGGTGTGATGAATGGTATGGAGAATGCTTCCAAGCCACCAGAGCTTATTCCATGGATTATTTAGCTGTAGCTGATGGTACAATGAGCACCTTGAGACAAGAGGTTTCATAGAACACTAAAAAGTAAAAATTGTATTCCATGAATGCCAGAATATACTTCTTGATGTGACTGTTTTATCTACATTGTGAATTACATATGAGGAATTTTTGTTGAATGATAGGGTAGCAGCAGTTTGGACAGAGTATTTTAATATCTGTTCCTGACGCATCCCAGAGATTCACAGGGAATTTTCCTTCAAGCCACATTAATAGCAGTCTTGTAGCATTAGCCAAATATGAAGAACATTATTCACAGGCACCTTCACTTTTGGAGCCTCCCTTGACCTGATCATGGGGACACAGTTTTACCGCAGATGAAATTTCCTTCAGCAGACTTCACTTTGTAAAACTTATGAGACCTCGCTAAATCTAATTGAAAAGGCATTAGCAACCAACATTATCTTACTATTTTAATGTTTTTGAAATTAAATTAGGGTTCTGTTTGACATGAGAAAGGCCATTCTCTGGTTTTATATATTTTGTTGAATTCTTAATTATATTTTATAATGCCTTTGTAAATTTTTGCAACTATGGAGCTGGTTAATTAATTTGGGTTTTTTCTCTACAGCATTGCTGTTCTACTGGACTTTAGCTTTCATAACTAAAACCATCAAATTTGTGAAGTTCTGTGATAATGGGGTTGGATTTTCTCAGCTTCGATTTTGCCTCACAGGACTCTTGGTTGTTCTTTATGGAATGCTACTAGCTGTAGAAATCAATGTCATCAGGGTGAGGGTAAGTAACTATGCTAGAAGTCTCCCTCTGTGGTTTTTATTGGTTGTGTTTGGGTTATTGTTGTTTTTTTAATCCCTTTTCTAGGTAGTTGGTGTAAAATGTGTTTCAGGAGAATGAAAAATCCAGTTAGAAATTTGACTATTTGACTATCAAGGGTTAATAGTATTTTACTAGGCCAGATGAATGTGTTGTTTCAAAAAATGCCAGACTCTGTTGTTGATAATTTAAGATCAATTTCATCTGTTTGAGTTTGCTGTAATTTTTTAAATTATTCTGTTTCAGTCATGAGAGCCAAGTATTTCTGATGCAAAAGACTGGTAGAAAGGAATTGTCTGCTCTATCAGGGAGTATGTTAGACACACAAATAGCATCTCTCTTTTTCCAGGAGACAATCACAATAAGTGATTTATTTGGGCTACTAGGGTTCCTCCCAGCTATATATTTTTTTTCCTCTGCAGTGTCTGCAGTCATAATCTAAACTGAGATATTGGAGACTGCTGGATACATAAATTCCGAAGTTCCCTTCAGCTGGCACTCACCAACTGTGCACACAAATTCAATTTAGGAGGGAAAGAAATATTCCCGTGTAATTTTTTTTGCTGCAGCACCAGTAGCTCCATGTTCTGAGCTAACAAATGTGAAGCAGTGTAGTGTGGGAGATGAATCCCAGTGATAACCTCAGGGCTGTGCTTTAGCTCCTGTGGCCCATGTTGTGCTGCCTGGAACTCAAAGTAATGCTGGGACTGTCCTGTTTAAATAATTGACACATGTCAAGTGAAAGGACAAGAGGAAATGGTCTCAAGTTGCACCATGGAGGTTCAGATTAGTTACTAGAAAAACTTTTTTTGCTGAAACAGGGCAGGCACTGGAATAAGTTGCCCAGGGAGGTGGTGGAGTCACCACATCTGGAAATGTTCCAGAGGTGTCTGGAGATATGGTATAGGGATGATTAGGGTGGTTCTGGCTTGATGGTTGTAGTGGATGATCTTGAAGGTCTCCAAACTGTGTTGATTCTGTTTCTGTAAGGTGGTTTGCGGTGTTTTTCCCCTGCAAGCATGCAAATTTTTGCCCCATAAGCAGAGTCATAGTGAATGATAAGAATTACTTATTTCTAGACTGGATGCCTCTGATTATCCTCAGTACCTGAGGACACTGTATTGCTGTATTGGTTGTACTTGAATGTCTTTTAAGAAACCAAGACTGATATTCATTGGTTATCTGCAATGTCCTTATCTATTCTTTGTGCACTTATATTTTCTACACATTCTGCTGGCATTTTTCTGGATTTCAGAGATACGTTTTCTTCAAAACTCCTAAAGAAGTTAAACCTCCTGAGGATCTCCAGGATCTTGGTGTGCGATTCCTGCAGCCGTTTGTGAATCTGTTATCCAAAGGAACATACTGGTGGATGAACACATTCATCAAGACTGCCCATAAAAAACCAATAGACTTGAAAACCATAGGCAAGCTTCCCATTGCTATGAGAGCTCTGACCAATTACATTCGCCTTAATGAGGCCTTTGAAGCACAGAAGGTATGCAAAGCATGGAATTACATCTGTCTTCTTTCTCAGAGCTTGTGTCTTTCATTAATTTTTATAATAAAAGCATGACACAAAGAGATATAAACAGATATGATGCAAATGAAGGATTCATTGGCATACAGTTCATATACCAAGAGACCACATTCTCAGTTGTGCCTCATACAAACAGTGATGTTTCTCTAATCAAATGTGCGTATCAAACACATTACTGGTTAAATGCATGTAAAATGTGTGCAGCCTCTATTTTGATGTGAAAAGTAATCATGGACTGTGTTCACTGAACACCATTATTCCTCCTAATAAGACCCTGGAAGCTTTCATTTACACAGTCTGTATTAATTAGGCCTTGCAGGGCTATTTTTTCCCCATGTTATTTCAGTTTGTCCATAGGAGAGTTCAAGGCTGAAACTATCTTGGCTCAAATTAATTTTCACTCCTCAGTGGGAGCTGAGTGTTTATGGTATTCTAAGAGAACTTGTTTGCATCCTGCCTAAAAAGTGTATGTATGCTTCCAGTCTCTGGCTTCACCAGAGAACAAAAACCTGTCACTTCCCTCCCTCTTTTTTTTCTCCCTCAATAGGCCACAAACAACACACTTGATCCCTATTAAAGGTAGGAAAGAAATCATGGTTCTTTTTGTGGAGGGAAGTGCAAATTATTGCTTTGT
This sequence comes from Zonotrichia albicollis, assembly GCF_047830755.1. NCBI lineage: Eukaryota > Metazoa > Chordata > Aves > Passeriformes > Passerellidae > Zonotrichia > Zonotrichia albicollis. Next base: position 42,367,964 of record NC_133824.1, read on the forward strand.
TCTGACTCTACAAAAAGAAACAATAGTTGTCGTTCCTCTGCTTTCTACCTGAGAGATTACAAATGGTTGTCAATGAATTAAAGCAGTGATAAAAATACCAAGTATTTATCAGATATGAGGTTAATGTATAACATAATTCTTACTAATTTTAATTTAATTCTAACCAGAACAAAAGATCATCATCTCCCCAAGGATCCAGATCCATTTGGCGTGCTCTCTGCTGTGCTTTTGGAAGACCCTTACTCCTGAGCAGCACATTCCGTATTCTGGCTGACTTGCTTGGATTCGCCGGGCCGCTCTGCATCTCGGGGATTGTTCACAACGTTGGAAAAGGAAATAACACCATCCGCCCACAGGTACTGTCAAAATGTCACCAAAAAGAGAGGAGTCCAAAAAGGGATGCTGTGATTCTGTTTTGTTTGTCCTCAGGAAGGAAAGCAACTCTGTGCTGTGTTTGTGTGCTGGCAGTGCCAGTGTCAATGTGCTGCCTGATACCCACCCTTGTACTGTGATGATGGGCGTCCAGTGCAGGGCAGCAAAGGTGATTAAGGGACTGGAGCATCTCTTGCAAGGACAGGCTGAGGGATCTGGATGTGTTCAGCTTTGAGACAAAATGACTGGGAGGGGACATCATCAATTTATATGAATATCCACAGGGAGGGTCTCAAGAGAATGGAGCAGGCTCTGCTTGGTGCTGCCAAGCAATAGGACAAGAGGCCATGGGCAGGAAATGATGCACAGAAAGATCCACCTGAATATGAGGAAAAACTTCTTTACGGTGTTGGTGACTGAGCACTGGAAGAGGTTGCCCAGAGAGGTTGTGCAATCTCCCTCCCTGGAGATACTCAAGAGCAGTTGGGATGCAATCCTGTGCCATGTGCTCAGGGATGACTCTACTTGAGCAGAGAGGTTGGACTAGATGACCTCCAGTGGTCCCTTCCAACCTGATCCATTCTGTGGTTCTTTTGGGGCAAAATATGTGAGCCATGCATCTAGTCAGCCTTGCATTCTGGAAAATAATCTCATTCAAGAGAACAGGGAAGCATATCCAGAGTCCTATCAATATCATAAGGAATTTAGTTGCAATCTTGAGTAGAGATTGAATCAAGTATGTGACTGAGTGCTTTCCAGAAAGGAAAAGTGTTTTTAATAGGCTTGGCTTTTCATTTCTAAAAATGAGGGATGTCTAAGAGGATTAAAGCAGAGTTTTGTCATCATCATAAAATGCCAAGTAATTTAACTGTGACCATGCATTCCCTCTAGTGCCTTTGGGGAGGTTAGTTTTGAAAGATCAACTGAAACATATTTTTAAAGGATGCTATTTAAATGAATGCTCTCCAAAAGGAAGCAGACATATCTCTTGATTAACTAAAAATAAAAATGTAACTCAGGAAGCATCTTTTCATTATAAGGTGAGGTCACTCAGTCTGGATTTCTGTGAGATACATCAGTTTATTTCTGCAGCTCACTTAGTGTCTGATATGAGACTTTTTCTAAAGTCTGTTGACACTAATGGAAATATACCCATCCACTTAAGTGCACTTTGGATTAGGTCCACTGTAAATATTGAAGTCCATCAGCTGCAGTGCAGAAAATTTAACAAAGGCCTCAGGCTAAAATTAACTGTTTGTCCATTTTGCAACCCTTATCCTAATATTTGGAAACTTTATTATAGTGAATAGGTTCAATGGAAACCAGTTAAAGCAGGAACTGAGAAAATTAAAACTATAGTACTATGTTGCAGCAAAGTACTGTGGAAGCTCTTGAGCTCTGCTTTTCAATAATTTGTTTGAGATACTGTTTCAGCTGAAATTGTGATTGGATATAATTTACAGATTGTCCTATTTAATTTTCCTCTAAAATTGTCAGCTACTGCTTCTCTGTGAAAAATAAAAATTCAGGTCTGGTCCTGACAGGCCCTAAGCAGAGCTTCATCAGTCTAGAATCCTCACTCACTAGCTGAGCAGTACCTCACTGTTGTCATTGACACCAATTTGAGATCACCTAACAGCAATAGTCACTGATGGTCGTAGTCCACAAGTGACACTTAAGGGTATATTTTAGCTTTGCTTATGTTTCCCTTATGTTTTGATATTGTTGGTTTTTTTTCTGGTAAGGGTCTAACTACATTTAAGTTTGAAAATTGCTTTTGCTGGATGAGATGAAATATCTTTCTATCTTCTAATGAAGAGCTTTTATTCAAACTATCTGGAAGCAGGCTGGGATATTCAGGAGGGCTCCCATGTATGTTCACATACCTAGCCCACTTGGTCGGTTTTGGGAAGAAAAACACCAGCTCTACTGCTAGGAATGCTATATCCCTGCTTGTAATTAGTCAAAAGAGGAAAACCTTGCCTTATAGTTAGCCATTCTGAGCCTCACTGGTGTGAGAAACAAGCTTTCTAAAATGCTGTCATATGTGATGGGAAGTGGGGGGGAAACTGTGTTTGTGCTTGGTGTGCTGCTGAGTTTGAGGGCACTGGAAAGAGTTGCCCCACAGTTGGGACAGAATCAGATAAGCAATAGAAGTTGTGAGTACAATGGAGGGTGATTTTACCTATCTCTTACCCAGCTTCATCTTAAATATTTAGATTGAGATGTTGTAATGAGTCAGCTGTATCTTTCAAAGAGAAATTCTCTTTGTGAAACTGAAGGCAAAGAGATAGAATAATTGCTCTGTTCCTCATGTCCTTTGTGACAGATATAACCCACCATGGAACTGTAACTCAGATCACATGGGTGTCACAGGCAGTATTAACTGCTCGAGTTATAGCCGTAGTTAGTCAGAGCACAACAGTGTCTTCAATTCTGTCATGCTCTTCATGTTTATTTATAACTCCAGTATCAATATTTATGGCCACCCCAGAACATTCCTATGACACAGATTTCTTTGAGTGTTAATCATTTCACACTGAAGAAGAGACTGACAGAATGATAACCTTTATCATTTGCTGCTAGCATCTTCCACGTTGCAACATTAGGATTAGCAGTTCCAGTATTAGGAGTGGCTGCTGACGTAACACATTCAGAGATGCAGCAAACTCATTATTTAAAAAGCTCTAGAAGTCACAGGGCCCAGTGTAGCTAAAAGCCCAGTATTGACACTAAGATTGTTTGAGTCTAGAGTCTTTTATGCATTTAAATAGCAGCTTTTTGCCCAGCCTTTCACTGGTTAGAGCAACTTTTAAGAATTGGTGTTACCCTGAAGTTGTCAGGAAGGTGAGACACTGAATATTCCCAAATCTATTTCTGAAAATAAAACATCTAATTATTTCTGTTAACGTCTCAAACAAGGCTATTTGCCTTATATGTGAAAGGTTCAAGAAGTGTTCAGGTATTTCTCTGTTTCCTGCAGGCTGACAAGTGTGTGTAGAACCTATTGCAGCTCAAACACTTACTTATACTCAGTAAGCCATAATGGCCTGGTAATGCATCTGAGGCTTGACAAACATCTTGCTATCAGCAAGTGTGTGATCTTTATGGATGTATGTTTGTCCTCTTTTTCTCTCAAGGGAGAATTAGAAGGAAGGATGAGGATATTCATCTCACTTTCCCTCCTTGTCTATTATATAATGTTTTGATGGGAATCAGTGCTGCACCAGAATCTCATTGCTAGACAAACATAGTTGTCAAACATAGTTGTCAAACATAGTTGTCAAACATAGTTGTGGGAAAAAAAGTATTCTTTTACATACAGTAAAGTGGTATTAGCTGCAGAGATTAGCAGTAGTGGCCAGATGTGTATGGAGAACAGCACTAAAAACCTGAACTTGGAAGGCTGTAAATAATCTGGAAGAGAAACTCATTTTTAGTGTTCTATAAACTATGTGAAATATAAAATGCTGCTGTAGCCTATGAATTGCTATGGGATAAGTAATAAATTAGGGCTTTAAAATCCCTTCAGGGTGCAAATAGGTAAAATAGCAGTTAAATGTCTCTTTATCTGAACTGTAAATGCTGACATGTACTGTAATTGTTCAGAGTTTTACAGTTTATAAAGATTTTAAAATCTTTCTCCTTTTACATTCCTTATCACCTCTACTCCTCTTTTCTTCTTTGCTTTATATCTCTGGCACTACTTGGACACTTTTTTGGTTCATATGGCCTATTATTTTTTTTCTGGGCTGATTTTCTTATCTTAATGATTTGAATTGGCTCAGGAAGAAATCCAGTTAGCTCCCCAGCTAGTGCACAGTAAGCAACAGAAGCGTGCAGGTTGGAGCAACCAGGGTATAAATAAGAGTAGGGATAAGTTTGTTCTTTTCCAGCTGACTCAGCCAAAAGAACAGCTTTAAAACCTAAATTTTGCCTCTGTATGACCTTGCCATATGGGGTTTTTATGAAGTTAACTGCAGGGTGCAGATCAGATCTAATAAAATGTACAGACACTGAGAGTTTGTGAAATGTAGCTGATTAAGTGTTATAGCACTTGTGAAAACTTCAACAGCAAAGAGACTATGTAGGCAAGAAAAAATGTGCTGAGCAAGGGATCCAGCAGGAGTGTTAAATGCAAGAAGCCTTCTGAAAGGGAACAGAAGGATTCATCTTCCTAATTTTCCCTTTAATGGAAGCCCAATCCAGCAATCAAAGTTTTGAAGGAGCCAAGAGGAGAAAGAGGAAGATGGAGACGTTTTAGTTACAGAAGGCTTCTCATGGTGAGCCAGCCTCTCAACTTGTTGTGGCACCAAAGATGTCAGCTTGTTAAATATAATCTGAAATCAATGCAGTGTTTTCCCATTGAGCTGTAGACATGCATCAAAATGCACTTTGGTGATCTCATGAGCTTGCTAGAAGGTAATGACCATATATAAAAGTGAACAAGGTGCTGCAGACCAAAATAATTTGCATGGTTCCAGGAGTTCTGGGATTTTTACAAGTTCTGAAGGTCATTTTTAGTGTTCAGTAACCTGAGGTGTTAAAATTAAGAGAGTAATTTTTCCCAAAGGATGTTGACTGTTCCTTTTTGATGATGGGCAGTGCACATTTTTTAATAAATGACCATATGGAGTGTCCTAGAGTTTTGGAAGGATATCAGAAATTCTATAAACATCATTTTGCATTTAAGTGAAGCTTACTGAGTTGGCATGTTATGAGACTGTGTCTTTGAGGTGATAAATTGTGAAGTTTCAGACAAGGCTGGGAGCCCTTTCAAAGTGATAAACTGTGATTATCTCTCTTTATTAATTGTGCAAATTACCATTGCACCTGATTTCTAACTTTCTTTTTGCAGATTAAAATTCTTGGTGTTTTCTTTATTTCATCACAAGAGTTCCTGTCCAATGCTTATGTTTTGGCTGTACTCTTATTTTTTGCCCTTCTATTGCAAAGGACATTTCTGCAAGCATCATACTATGTTGCTATTGAAACAGGAATCAACTTGAGAGGTGCAATACAGGTACCCAATATATTACTAATTAACCTTTTCACACCCTCATGAACATGTTGTTGTAATTATAAATTATATAGTTGTTAAATTCTGAAATGCTTCTGTCCAGAAATGTATTGAAAGTACCATTGCTTTTAAAATTGTGTTAGCCCTAAGTTGTTTCCTTTGCGTTTTATTTTGATGATTTTATATAACTGTTTATTTTCAATATCCAATGCTGTATTTCTTCTTATCTTCAAGCAAAAATTTGCTGACAGTAAAACTGAATATAACTTTTGAAGTAGTTTAAGTGTGAATTGCACCTCCCATCTCAAAGGCATTTTTTGATAATGTCACATCCAATGCAAATAAAACATCCTTAAAATGTATTTTAAATATATTTTGGACAGAAGGATAGGTTGTATTCCCAATGCAGGAGCAGTGTTTTATTCCAGGGGTGGTCATGCCACAAATCTGCCAGGCACTGTGGAGTTTGTAAGCACTGAACAAAAGTCAGATTGCAAAAATGGGGTCTGTAATCATTGTATAGCTGACAACCATAGATCAGAGTTTGATGTAGCATACAAAGCTCTGTGCCTGGAAATGAGAGAATTTGGTGTAAGGTTACAGTGTGGGATTGCCAAAGGCACTGACTGAAACCTACCCTGGACAGCATGAAATCCAGGCTTAGTGTAACTTATAAGTTACACTCTTTATCCCCTGAGCTGCATGGATCCTGTGGGGAGCCTCCATGATGGATGGATGCTTTCAGTAGCAGCCTAATTGTTTAATTCTCTTTTGATCTTTCACGTGGAAGCACTTGTCAGCTGACAGACTTCTGGTTTCCATCCATTGGTTTTGCCTGACTAGAGTGAAGTAAAAAAATTCTACAGGTACAAAAATTTGACACAAAGGTAAAAAAAAAAAAAATAAAAATTGTGACTTGAAGTGGAAGAGCTGCAAATTACTGAAAAATACAAGGACCAAAGCAAGTGTAATAGGGGAATAGCTAAATAAATTTTGTTTAAGAAAAGCTTTGTATTCACTGTTCTGGATAATAGAGATCCAGATAATGCCAGTTGGACTATTCAGATTGGAAAATTGAAAAATTTTTAGGCAGCACTCTAAGCAGCAGATCAGTGTTAATGGCAGTCACTCTGCCAGTATTTTTATACTTTTTTTTGTATTTTTTTTCTTTAAATCTTTTCTCTCCTCCTGTCCTGTGTAAATCTGCCACTGTTCAGTGTGCCCTATTTGATTTTTACTAAACTAGCTGATAAAAGTGTGCTTTCATTATTCTGTACTGTTATTTTTATACCTAGTGCCTGATTCTGCACTGAGGTAACTGCTTAATTCAGTACAGAATTGTACCTGAGACATTCACTGTCTGTGAATTAAACTGTGTAATGGAACTGAGTTCTCTAAGCAGAATGTGGCAATGTTCTCAGCCAGGAACATTGTGCTGAGGTTGGATGGGACCTGAGACAATTGCCAGAGGAAAAGAACAAGGATTATAATACATGAAGGATTATATATTGAATCTAATAATATCTTAGTGTTAGTTACAGGAAGGGCACTCTGTGCAGATGCTGGAGGTATAAATCAATAAGAGAGTGAAACCTTTACTCCCCAAAAATGCCCAAGAACCACATTAGCTGGATTATGAAGTTGCTAATGTGTTCTTGGTCATTTTTGGGCAGTAAAGGTTTCATTCTCTTATTGATGCACAGGGATGAAAAAAGGACAACCAAAATGCAGGTAACAGCACTGTGCTTTGTGTCAGGAAAGATGAGTAGCTTTAAATTTTATGAAATAACATAAAAGGCCAAACTTTATTCTCTTCATTCAAGTTACTGGAAATATTGTTTGCTCTCAACATGCTGGGCCTGGGGTTTAGATGGAGCTAGAAGTCTCATTGTATTTCTGTATGCTAGTACCTTTTGATCTCTCTTCCAGACAAAAATATACAATAAAATTATGCAGCTTTCAACTTCTAACATGTCTATGGGGGAGATGACAGCAGGCCAGATCTGTAACCTGGTTGCCATAGACACAAATCAGCTGATGTGGTTCTTCTTCCTCTGCCCTAACCTTTGGGCTATGCCAGTACAGGTAAGGTGATTAAATGTGCTTTTGTTCCTAATGCACCTCAGTCTGTAGTGGTTCATTGCATGTGAGTTTTATGAAAATGGGGATATTAAAGAAGTTAAAGAATAACTTGAAATAAAATTTCAAGCTATTAATATCTAGAAATATTGTCTTTAATAGATTCCATATCTGTGACTGGACTTTAGATATTTATGATTGTATTGGGATCTTGGCTGCTGTCAAAAATGCTTTGCATTTGTAACAAGAATTTATAGGGTGCAGGGGGTTGCAGTGCATTCATTTATTACACCAGGGAAATTAACTGGAAGATATTGCAATCATTTGTCTTCTGAATCCCAGCAGAAGCAAGAGAAATAATATAAATATGATTACATAGAGATGATCCTTTGGACATGCCTTGAAACTACTGCTGCTTTTTGGATGAAAAACTCCACAGTTTGTCATTGTTTCAAAGGCTTATTTTTGTTGTTGTTGTTAGAACATATTTGTTACGCAAAATGGTTTTGCTGCTTTATCCTCTGGTGTCTTTGGCCTCCTATATCTAAACAGCTGTCTGATCCCTTCAGTCTCCTTTCCTGCTCAGATCACCCTATACCTCTATTTAAGAATTTCTTGAAAAAACTGACAGTAAAGCATGGAGTTTCATCTGATACTCAGTGCCCTGCACGTCTTCCTGCTTTCTTTCAGCTACTTGGTACGCTTTTGTTGGGTGTGCTTTTTGTTGTTCAGTGTGAGCAGTAAATACAAACAGGAGAGGCAGTAGAGTTTAAATTCTCTTTTTGGCGAATTCGGTATTTTCTAGATGTATAATTTTATTTCAAAAACACAATGAAAACTTCATTGTGTTCATCTCACAAAGACAGTCTGGTTCCAGCACCACACAGAGGCTGATTTTGCTGGTAAGTCAGAAGCCTGCAAGTAATCTATCCAGCAGCTTTGCATTTGGGGTTGCTTGCCCTTGCCCAAAAATTAAATGGTTTCCATCAGGCTGTATATAGACACCACCTGGCAGAAGAAACTGTTTCCAGCCAGTTTATAATGTGGTTTTAGGGGTGTTGCTTAGGAGTTTGTGTCCATCAGCATCTTACACAACTGATTTGTCTTAATCTCTGATAAAACTCTTGCTAGCTCCATGAGACTTGTGCAAAGCCTCAGATCAGGATAGTGAGCATATTAAGGTATGAACAATCAGCAGTTTACTGACTGATGGCTTCTTTTAACTGTGCTTTCTACATGTGTGAGATGTAGAAAACCATGCCTATTAAAATATTGAGATTTAAGGTGATTGTGGCCATATTAATGTCGCTGTGTGGTTACCTTCATGCAGCATGAATGCATTTTTCTCCTCCAACACAGTTACTCCTGCGCAAGAGGTATGGACTAGTTTTTCTGATCTACTCTGGAGGAACTTATATGGCAGTTTAAAAGATTTTGCTTTCTAGAATTAAGGGAGGGCGATGGATATAGCAGTTATCATATAAATTTTTTCAGAAAGTAGCTTGACTTATTTTTGGCATGGTTTCCCTGAAATTATGGGTGGGGAAGGAAAAATGGGAACCAGATTATTTTAAAGTGGGGAGGAAAAAATTATCAAGGAGCATGTCCTAATACTGATTTCTAATTGCAAAAGAGAGGATAATTATAATGAAAATAAAGTGAGAGGAAATATCATATTAGATATGGTTACTTATTGGAAGTTTTTGGTAATAATTTGGATGTCAGGGTATTTTCCTTCCTTTTATGAGAAGCACAGTAAGAAGTCAGTGATTGTAGACTAAAATGATATTGCTGAAAAGCTATGGAGAGTCAAGAAGAGTCCACCCCCTTAATGATAATGTCTAGGGTATCAATTATTATAGACAAACTATGTACAAGCTATCAATTTCATGTACACTTATTTTCTAAGACCTCTCTGGCAGCTCGGCATAGAGAGTGCTTTAGTGCAACTGAGAATTAATCCAATTCCATTGCATATTCTGTTACAACATTTTGCTCTAATGGGCCAGAAGTCACAGACTCATAAAGACTTCCTGACAGTCTGCAGAAAATAAAATTATATTTGCATTAGAATTCCTGCCATGATGCTCCTTGCCAGATGAGGACGATCAGTGCTGGAGCGTGCTCCTGTTTTGTGGGTCATGCCAAAATCAGTGAGTCACATTGGCCACAAAGGCTTCTTCAGGAGGTTTTCCATAGCTTTCATTCAGTACTTTGTTTTATGAGGCAGTGAAAACAATTACTGGCTGCTTGAAAGATGGCTAATACTACATTGCACAAACTCTGTTATTATTTAAAACTGGTTTTTAATTGTTTTGTAGCTCTTAGTCTAGCAATCAACATTTCAGCATCTGCTGTAGATTTTGTAATAGCCATTCATGACAAGGTAGGTTTTCTATACAGTCCAGATAATTTGAGCCCCATCTTTGCTCTGACTGGAGTCAATGGGAGCTTTATCATTGCCTTAAGTTACTGCTTGAATGTTATTGGAATCCATGAGAAGAGGCCCAGGGATGCCAGTCAGTTGAAAGATGCCCTCAGTAGGTTTGGCTGAAACCCTGGGAGCAAAATGAGGCCTTATAAAGGCCTTCTCCCCAAGCCTCCATTTGATAAACACCCTTGTTTGATTTCATTGTGATTATTAAAAAATCCTGTATTCTCACATCTCTGGCTCATTGGTAGGGACAGCTTACACTTGTAATGAAAGGGCATTTGTCTCTTTCAGAACTGCCCACAAAGCAGTTTCTGGCTGCAAGTACTTGCCATCCTTCAATAAATAATCAAGACAAAATAACCAGAGCTATTGGCGAGCTTTTCGCTCCTGATATTTATCTCTGGCAGAGAAGAGCTTTGGGATTTTGATGAAAGAGAAGCAGTGTTTCATTACACAGACTTTTTTTTTTAAATATGATTTTTGCCTTCTCAGGAATACTGATGAGAGCCCTCCCATCTGCCAGATACTGTCCCCCAGAGCTCAGATGTTTTCTGTGTACTCTTTATTCTTGGCTCCATACTTTGTGATGTGATATAGAATTATGTTCAATAAGATTTCAGCTCTTATCAGATAAAATTCTTCACTTTTTTTTTTTCCATACATATTGAAGGTATTTTGTCTGATTGGCTCTTTCTCTCTGCTCGGACATGCATAGGATGGCTCTGGGACAGCCTGCGCTTCAAAGGACGAGTCTGTACTCTTCAGATTTTCAGTCTTCAGATTGTTTATTATTTCTTATCTATAAAATTTTCTTTCTGCCGAACAGAGGTCTGACCAGCAAGGCAGTCAAGGGCACTCTGACCTCCCACTGGGCAGTCGTCTCTTTTTATACTAAAAACTACGTACATCATATTTACCTTTATTTCCCAATACCTTTCACCCGTATTAGCAAGTGCACCTTCACCGTGGACCAATCCCAAAGTGCCAACATCACCACAGAAAATGGATGACAAGAAGAAGAAAGAATAAGGACGAGACATGCCCTGATCCCTCCATCTTGTCTCCATAACCCCCCTGTACCAAAACCTTCAAATCTATATTTCACTCTGTAAATACATAATTTCTTACACCATTCATTCCCAAGTGACTCTCATGTCCTCAAACAGGTAGCACATCCCTCGAAGGGTCAAAGTCAAGGTGCCAGGTACTTTTGGCAACATTCCAGGATCTCCAAGCACCACCCCCCAAGGGTTCTCTCAGTAACTCTGGACATCTGGAGTGATGTGCTGAGTTCCCACAGTATTTCAAAAGTTTGTCTGTACTATCACATTATAAAGAAGATGAAAATGGGATCATTTTTGACCTATTTGAAACATGGTATCATTAGCACTTTTGCGAAGACCGAGCCTCTCAGTAGCTAGGATGAGGGTTGGAAAAGCAGCTGTGAGCAAGCAACTCCCTCAGGATCCAGGATAGCTTTCTCCTTGTCTGTGGGAGAAGCTGATGCTCTCTTTTTAGAACCAGGTGGTCCCATGATGTCCTTGACAATCAACCAGTAGTGAGGGACAGCAGGCAAACAGGGAGTCAGTGTTGTGCAGTGGCTTCTCACTGTTCAGTGCTTTCCTGTGTTTTCAGTGCCCACAGCATCTGCCCATGATGAAGCAGTTGGGAGTAAAAATCTTCATCTGTAAAGACCAAGACCATTTTGTGTTATGGAGGAGAGCTCTGACAGGGGTGTCTGGCAGAGGCCTTGTGTGTTTTGTTTGTTTTCAGACACTCATTAATTTCCTGACTTCAGGTGGAAGCAGATTGCTCACTTACTTTCATCAGTGAAAGAGTTTTTTAATTTGCAGTTTAACCTTGCCCCTTACTAGATTTGTGGTGCATGTACAGTGGGATTTTACTTTCATGTCAGTGCATAATTTCTCATTCAATATTGTGGCTCTTTTTGAGAGTCATGTTTTAGTTTAGTTCAGGTGTAGAGAGGCATTAGAGGGTTCCTAAGAGGAAATTTTTTTTTCTCTGTGCTTTAAAATGATGGAAATGTGGAAACTGCAAACTCCTTTTTTAATGTAAACAGCCAATTCCTATAAATGTGTGGAAATAGGCATATGACTGTTAAGCTTTGGAATGATGGAAGATGGTGAAGGCTATAAGCGTGTACAAGCATATCAAGAGTAGCAGATAACACATTAAGGAAATGTCCAATTAATGGGTTTTTTCAGTTAAGGGGAATTATTAAATTAACTTTCTATCCCTGTGTCTTCTGATTGATTTATCAGCTTACACTTTTAAATACTTAGATTGTCAGTGTTGCAGATTGTTCAGGAGTCAGTCATTACAATAGTGATAATTAACTTTGGTAGTTGTATATATTGTTTATTGAGCTGCTCACAGTAAACCTTCTCCATCCAGACTGTGGCTTTTTTCTAGATTCTTCCTTATCCAAAGACAAAGACTTTTTTTTACAATGTTTCTCTAATTCTCTTTCAAAAGTATTTGGTTTTTTGGCACTGTAGATCCTAGTTAAATTATAGAAGATAGACAAATCTGTAAAACTTTATTTTACTCTGCATAATGGGGAGAAATACAAAAACAGAAATACAGAGAATGCCCAGGCTGGGGAGAGGAGCACTGGGTGTGTGTCTGGGTCCCTGGGAGAAGCCCTGACTGATCACATTGGCTGTGCCAGCAGTGCTGAACTTGTGACATTTGGGGTGGCTTTAACTGCAGCTGCTGTTGGTTGAACATGGTCCCTTACCCTGAAATTGGTCTTTGTGGTGCATACCCCAAGTGAAGCCAAGATTTTTCCCTCACCTTCTTTTATCCCAACAGATAATTGTAGGAATTCTTCTGCTCTACTACCTTCTTGGAATCAGTGCCTTAATTGGAGCAGCAGTAATCATAGTCCTTGCACCTGTTCAGTACTTTGTAGCAACAAAACTCTCACAAGCCCAGCGAAGCACATTGGTGAGTGTCTTCAAACTAATTTGTAATCTCAGTATCATATCTGGTAATTATGCATTGGTCTGTGCCTGGAATTACAAAGCTAACCATGGGTGTTGACCCAGAATTGCTTCTCAAATGTTTCATTGTGCTCAAGAATGACATGTTCAAGAATGTGAGATTGTAAGTGTAAGCAGTAAATACATATTTTTTGGGGTTTATATTTTTCAGCAAGTATGGCTCCCTAAGAGCAAAAATACCTTTAAAACCTTCTAGTTTACAAATACAGATGATCAGTAGTCATGGACTGAAGTAGCTCTGGGCAGTGCACAGAGCTGGGAGTCGTGCAGGGCAAGTTGTCCAAGGGGAAAGAAGGTAGGAATGCTGTGTCCAAACTTGGACCCCAGATGTGAAAATCTATCAAACAGATTTATTTAAACAAACCCCATGCAGTCCTAGCTCCCACAGTGTGTGCCTCAACTGGGGAGCTTAGAGGTTTGCTAAGTCACAAGCTGTTCCTTGATCCCTCATTTGGCTTGTCTATAATTTGAATCACCTGCACCACTGCTGAAAATGTTACCTTGCTTCATTGGCATTCCCAAGCCCAGCTGCTCTGAACTTATTCCCCCTTTCAGTAACTGTTGCACTGCCAAGGAGGCCACAGGAACTTGTAATGGAGCCAGAGCTTGCTGAAATCTCTTCCACCACACATCATGGGTAGTGATGAGAGTTATTTGTGCATCTTCCTGTGTGTGGAGGAATTCCTTCCCATTAACAGTATGCACCCTTCCAGAAATGTGGATGGCACTCATTCTTGCAGCATCCAGTCATACAGTCAGTGTCACCTAGAAATTCCTGCAGATGGGAGCGGTGCTGTTTGTGATGGAAATGTCTGCACTGTGCAAGGGGGCTGCTTATAATTTATGTGTCATCCTTATGCTTAGGGAAGAAGTGTTTTTATTGTGCTTTTCAGGTAAATGTGTGTGTAAATATTGCAGGAGTACTCCAACGAGAGACTGAAGAAGACAAATGAGATGCTGCGGGGCATTAAGCTCCTGAAACTCTACGCTTGGGAGCACATATTTCACAGCAGTGTGGAGGAAACCAGACAGAAAGAAATGACTAGCCTCAAGTCTTTTGCCCTTTACACCTCCATATCCAGTAAGTCTGTTCCTTCACAGTAATCCACTGCTCAGCTAAGTGCTACTGAATTATTGGCTATTAATGAGTTTCCCATTTCTCTGTCGAGATTATTTCAGTTGCTTTAGGCTCTGATCTGTACTTCTCACTTTGCATCTAGTCAGACCTTGCATTTAATTCAGTAGAACTTTGCTTGTGTGGGAAATATGCCTGAAAGAAAAAATGTGTGCTTCAAAGAATTGACTTTTTCTGGACAAAAGCTTTCAAGGGACAAATATTTCCCAGATTGCATTTAGCCAGCAATATTCTCTTCTAGAACACAGCATTCAAGAGGAAACTGCTGCTGAAATTTATTTATTTTTGAGGGTTTTTTCTGCATTTTGCACAATTCAGAACATACGAATAATATGTGACAGGCATTGTCTTTGCACTGAACCTCCAAAGGACAATATTTACATGTTCTTACTCAAAACTTGGATTTCTTATTAAAATAAGTGATTGTTAAAACCATTTCTATATGCTGGCAAGAAAAATATGAGCATTCTGGCAATTTCATCATTCTGTATCCCAATTCTTTCCTCTCCTGTTATTTTTCAAGCTGCTTTAAGACTTTATTGTGTGTTTAAAACAGACCTACAGCAAATTGAACTCTGTGTTTGATGCATGTTGTTATATGCAATACCTATATAATTGCTATGGTAATATTTTAGAAATAATTAGTAAAGTCACACTGAAGAATATATAATCTGTGAGATATTAATGAAATGGAAAACTTTAGCAAGAAGTTTTTGAGCACTACTAGGTACCTGTACAAATATCTCCTGGGTTAATAAGGAGGCCTAGTTCTTATGATCACATAAGGTAATGTACTCTAAGAGAAAGATCATGATCCCACTGAATTTATCTGACATTAAATTGAGGTATTCATTGTCTTCTAAGACCAGAATTTCTCTCTGGCAATCCTAAGCATTGTGGGCTTGGAGAGGAGTTTCTGTTTTGACATCAAACAGAATTTAGCTGCATGCTGTGAGAGCAGAAACTCTGTGTTACTCCCAGATCAACATAGATGGGTTCCCTTTGTCTGCAGTGCTTCATGTGGCACTAAAAATCTATTTATAGTCAGGGCCAAGGGTTCAGCTGTAGGGCTGTGAAGGCTTATTGGATTTTAAATCCTCACAGAGTCATTTGCAAGAGGTAGGAAAAGGTGTTTTCATCCCAGGGGTACTGATTATTCTGTGAAGCAATGACATAAGATTCTGTATTATTAGAAATTTATATTTACTGATGCTTCTAGAAATTTATATTTACTGATGCTTCTTGAAACATTCCAAGTTTGCAATTGCATTCTTATTTTGTATTAAATGTGATATTTATGTATGGGCAAGACACAAGAGATAACTTCTCAGTTGGGGTAAAGCAGAGCAGCTTTATGTTTATGGTGCTTATAATTTTGGCTTATAAAGGTTACTGTTATTTCAGCCTAGGAGTTCCTTACACCTTCAGACTTTAGCAGAAATTACACTTGTCTTTGCCAACTTGCACTTTTGCAGACTGAAAAGAGAATATAAATACAGGAGAATTTGCTCTTTTACCTTAAGTATAATTAGAATGAGAGGCATAATCGGCCCAAAACACGTTGGCTAATATTGTAGTGAACATATTATTTAATTTCTTTAGGGAAAAACATTAAAAGGCATTAGAGGACCACATTTTTTTGTATTTGTGATGTAGAGGAAGGCAGAAAGATGCTAGAATACTAAGACAGAAGAAAAGAGATTTTTATAAATAGTTCTTTTAACAGAGTGTTGAATAGACTCTGGAATTCTTTTCTAAGTACACATAGCTATTAACAGAAATAAAGAATGTGGTTGGAGCTATTTTATTCATAAGGAATAGATTTGCATTGGATTACAGAAAATATACCTGGAAGTTTCAGGGCAATGTTGGCTAGACTACAAGAAAATTACATTTCAAGACCACATGGAAATTGGATCTGGTGTGCCTCACCCCTGTGCCAGGATCCAGGCTGTATGTATATGGAATTGTTCATGTGTACTAAAAAAGCCACTATAGAAATTACCTCTTCCTATGTTTTAATGAAAGGCCCCCACCAGAATCAAAGTTGGGTAGCATCCTTACAGGATTTAATGTACATTAAAATTCAGCAAAGACAGAGAACGAAAGGAGTGGTTTTCCTACTTCTATGATTTTTTGCCTAATCTCTCAGAAGCAAAATAACTCCAGGCTTTCTCACAGGAAAATAACAGTGGTTACTGTTACTAAAATATCCAGACCAACTGAACATTTTTCTCAGTTCTTAGTCTACCTTTTTTCAGTAACAAAGTCCTTTTGACTAAAAATAATTAAGCATAAAGTCTTAGCTGCAAAATAGTTATTTTAGAAAATATTTTATTATTCTGGAGACTCGCATAGTTGAAAAAAAAAACAGATTTAAAAAAAAAAAGGAAATCAACCCACAAATTCCAATGGCTCATATTTGTTTAGTTGAAAGAAGTTTGAAGTCCTTGTATGTACTAGTGATCTCATATAACAGCAAAATTCAGCTCAGCTTCTTGGGAGCCACCAATTAGTTTAGATGTTTTAACTCTGCAGCAAGCTTTGCCAGCCCTACAGGATATTTATTCCATCCAGCTTCCTATTTGACAGGTATGATCTTGTGCTGTGGACAGGAGTAGAGCAGGATCCATCTCTGAGAAGCTGATCAGCTTTGCTAGATTCTCTCACCACACTGCTCCCTAAAAGCAAACCCATGTACTGCAGCAGTCTCGGAGGCACAGTGCGAAGACAAGGATTTAATGGCATTCAGAAGGACAGAGTTGCAGGCAGCAAGCTTCCCTTCTTTACAATTTCTACCTACCTTGAATTGGTACAAAGTGTGAAAACTGGTCCGGAAGTAGAACCAATAAAGAGACATGAGAGGCTCCTTTTGTGCCAACACAGAATATTTTTGTCAGAAAAATATGTAGGGTTTTTTTTCCAGGGGTGAGGTGTAAACTGTGCATTTCTAGACTTTAATACACATTAGTCTTTCAAAGCTGAAGCTTTTAATTTGTGATTACACACTCTAATGTACCTATATTTTTAAATTCTCCTCTCTGACAATGAATTAGAAGATATGTGCAATAACTCAACTATTTTATATAAGCATGAGTACAGAATTTAGGAATATGTTAGAGGATTCATTAAAGCTCGTCTAAATGTAGGCAAGAGAATTATCTGGCACTCTATAGAGTCCTTCAGGGGTTCATGCCAAGAAAAGGGTGACCAAACTGTCAACCAGAGGAGTCAAACAATTACACTTCACTTCAGATGAAGTAACTGGGGAGAGCATTTACTGATTGAACATGGCTATATTCGAGAGAAGAAAAGGACAGGCACATTTTAAACACAAAAGAAGTGTCCAGCCTTTTTCTGTTACACCTGTACTGATGCCTGAGTCCTGTTTTAGTTCTAGAGTCTATATTCTTTCTCTGTGTAGTTTACCTATATGAAATAAAGTTGAGTGAAGGTCAAAATGAAAAGGTGCTGATTAAATAATGTCCTCAGGTTGTGATAGAGGGGACAGGGGACAGACATGGAGGGTAAGAGCATAGACAACACCATTGTAAAGCAGTGCTAGTAGCATTTTAGTATTTAGCATGTCTGAATGAAAATTGTTCCTAAATGTTCCTATGTGTTTCCCTTCACAGTCTTTATGAATGCAGCAATACCAATTGCAGCTGTGCTCATAGTAAGTATGGACTTTGTAAATAGTGTTAATTACAACTGCATTTTCAAGTATAAGTGATGTGGAGCTGGGGAGGGAGGAGAACAGGATGCGAACCTGCTGCACATTTGCAGTTCCTCTGGGAAAGAATGGAAAATGCTCACTTGCCTTCTGGGACCAGAAGCAGCCCGGAGCATGCAGCGCTCCTCCAAACTGTTAAGAGAGTATGAATCAAGGTTCTGTAACTGAAATGTTTGTGAAATATGAAATTTGTTTCCTTCTTTATGGCAAAGCACTGATGGTGATGTTTGTCTCTTTGTAGACATTTGTTGTCCATGCTCATCTGACAAGAAAGGCTGACTTCTCCCCATCAGTGGCATTTGCCTCCCTCTCCCTGTTCCATATCCTGGTGTCTCCATTGTTCCTGCTCTCAAGTGTGGTTAGATCCACTGTCAAAGCATTAGTAAGGTAAGAACTGTAAAATTAATATCTTCCACCTACCCAGTTTCTGAGAATGTGTCCTTTGCTCATTTTATAATTTCAAATTTAGAAATAGCATGGTGATTATTTATCTGTAAACTGCTTCCCAGCTTTTTTTTTCCCCTGCAGCAAGTGTGTAGAACAGTAAAAGGTAATCACAGAAGGACATGTGTTTCAGCCTGTATCTCTTGGTTTTGCCTGTTGGGGTTGAGTTAGACTGAAACAAGCAAACAAAAAACCTTAAAAATCACTTCCAAGAGTCACATTAAATTAATGACTAAATATCTAATCCAGCCTTGATGAATTTTTACTTTCTGATGAACGTTAGTTTGAGTATTCAAAAGCTAACCAAAACAACCAGTAGAATTGCTGTTTCACTGGGAATTTTAGTATCAACAGATCAGTGTAAAAACCTCCTAATGCTTTTTCATATGCAGTGTAACTCTACCTGACTGATAGGGGAAACAGAGTTTGGGCTGCCTTCTTTATTAGGACGACTTTGACCTCCAATGAAGCTGTCTGACAAGCTTATTTAAGCTATGGGACAGGTATTGACCACCACCTCTTGCTTAATTTCCTTTGTGTTGCTTTGGAGATGGAAGGGAGACTGCAGCACAAGGCTGAGATTGCCTTCAGTGTTTGAAAATTCCCTGACAGTGCAAAGTCACAGCTGTCTCCTCTCTCCTAAGTGTGAAATCTGAGAGCATCAGCAGCTGGCAGGGGCAGGAAATGTTTTGCAGCCGCTGTGGTAGTCCCTAGAGCCATGGCAAATTTTCATGCAAAGATTACAGCCAGCAAAGTGCCTGGGAGCCCACACTGACACTGCCTATTACCAGCAGGCATTTATTTTGGCTTGTCTAAAGATTTCTTTGCAAATGAATTGTGCCTGCTAATGCCACAGGAACAATTTGAGAGTGATTAGTATCAGCCAAGTATTAATTGTTGCTAGCTGGAAGTTCTTCATGAGTTATTCTGGAGATGTCTTATTGTTGGCAGGCTGTTGCCCTGCCATTTGTGGTGCAGGCAAGAATCAAGCTCTGTAACAAAGCTGGCATCATCCCTGCTGGCTCTCTGTATCACCCAGGTAGTGTTCCAGAGTGCATTGCTCCATAGTGCTGGTGGTGCTGCCCTCTCTGAAGTATCTCACCCTTCAGAGGAATGTTTTGGAAGCATGTGCCAGATATTTTCAAGCCATAAAAAGATGTGGTTGCTGAAATACTTTAGTAAATGTTAAAAAGCAGACTGTTAAGTTTGAACTAATTGAACACAGCTATTGTTTGCTTTCTGCAACTGTGTCCTACTGTTACACCTTCCTGCTTGTAAGTAGCTGGTCAGGCAAAGGTGACCTAACTTGGCAAAGTTGTATGTCACTTTTTTAGACTGTGAGAGTCTAACTGATTTTAGCATGTGTGCAAAGACAGCTTCTCCTGGAGTGACAGAAAGGGACTAGGTGGTGCAGAAGATGATCCAGCAGTGAAACCAGCATGTAAAGGACAATAAGAGAGTGTTACTGGCTCTGTTTCCCAGACACTCCACAAACCCTGCTCTCTTACTGTTGGATACAGTGATTGATGCCCAATGTATCAAGGACAATAATATTGATCAATAACCTTGTCAGTGTCTTTAATTGTTACACATTGCCCTATTGCAAAGCATCCCCATGAATGGGCATTGACCTGCTCAGAACCACTGTAAGACTGACAGATTTAAAGCTTCTGTTCCATGTAGGACCCCTGAAAATGTTCCAAGTTTCGGGCTTGGGTGTCAGCTTCTGAGAGGAGCAACTGTTCAAAGTCTTTAGGAAGGGGACAAATCTGATATCTCTTTGTATAGTGGTGCTTTGGGTTTTTTTAATGTGTGGAGTGTTTCTGACACTGAAAACTGAAACTGAGGAGCCAATGGATGCATTTCTTCAATGTGAGTCTTCAGGGTCAAAAAGTCCAGTGTACTATTTTCAATCAGCAAAGGTTAAGCAGCAAGAGTGATATTATGTCTCTTACTGGGTTTAATATCAAACCATCTTTCCAGTCAGCTGTGCAAATAACTGTTTTAATCAATATGTCCTTTCTGTGGCTTAAAAATAAGCTCCCCTCTGGAGATATTGGAATACTCAAGTTGTGCTGTCAGCAAGAGCTCTTCAGAGAACATCCTTTTTCTATTCTTTAAGTGTTCAGAACAGTCTGGCATCCTAAGTAAGAGCTGTTGCCTCTAACACAATATTTTCTCACAGCTCTACTGTGTTTCTTCAATAATTGCCTCAGGAGGAGTAATTCCAGAATTATGCAGAGCATTGGGCAGGGGTTTGCAGAGAGTACAGACACCTGGATACATAACTAGAGAATAAAATCAAATTGTTGGGTGGTTTAATAGAGACATACTCTTGTTTGGATATGCATGTTCTGAGAATGTTTGCTGTCTTCCTACCCCTCTAGACCTTGGAGCAGATACATGGGGGACTTCTCTGTCTGTTCCTTCTATCTTCACAGCAATTTCTCAAATATCAGTGTAATTTTCATTCAGATAATATAGTTGCAGCTGCATATCAAATCCAAATAGGCAACGTATAAACCATCATTTGGTCCATTGAAAGAAATTTGAAATTTTCTTTTAAATATTTGGTTTACTGAACAAAAAGGGTAAGATTCCTAGCCCTGTTTTCCAGAACTTTGTGCAAATGGATGTTAATATCTCTAGCAGTGGAGCTTCTAATGACTTCGTTTGAGATAAGACCTTCCCATTACAGGACCAAAAATTGATCCCGAATTAATTATTCCTCTTATTGCATCCCAAATAGCTATTCTCCCTCTTTTTGTTGTTTAGATTGTAGTACCTCCTCTAGCTAAATTCCCTCCACTGAATCCACTAAGAGATCCACTGATCTCAGTCCCCAGCTGCCACTAGCAATCAGTAAAGTTGACAGAAAAACTCTAGAACCAGTTCTCTCCTAGGGAGTCCCAGGGTGACTTTGATCTCTGCTTGCAGGGCAGGTGGTAGCTGTGCAGGGAGTCTGCCTCAGGCAGTGCTGCAGTGCCTGGATCCAGCAATGTTTTGTCATCAATGGGGGATCTCATAAGGTTCTTAGAAGAAAATAAGTCTCTGTCTAAAGAAGAAATCCCTGGTAGTGAAATGCAAAATAAATCTTGGCAGGTGAATTCTTATTTTATAAGATTGACATCCTAACAGATTACCATGCATCACAATGCTCCAGTGGCATTGTTTATCCTCTTTCTCCCCAGTGAGCCTCAGGCTAGACATTGAAATCAATTTTTTTCAGCTCTTGTTCATAAATTTATTTTTAGACCTTCTGGCACTTTATAATTTTGAAGACTTATTTCCAGCTAATTGAGCTCCTTTGATGTTGAGTTCATGATTCAATCCAATTCTTTCACAAATTTCATTTGGTGTTCCTGTGAGTAGATTAGACATACATTTTATAAAGTCAGGTACAGATATAAAATTAATGCCCTGATCTGTTAAATGTCTTAATAAAGGCACATTATCTCTTAGCTAATTAAATCTTAAAGCAGCTAGTGAAAATTTTATGCCTTCTTCTTTGTTGCTGGTTGTCAGGATTCCTTTTATATCTCATCAGTTGAGCACTATTCTGTTGTGGTGTATTCCTTTATCTAGTTACCTTATGCACATCATATTTCACCACAGATGGTTGAATTTGTCTCACGGTGTACAGCTTTTATAAGACTGTTCAGTAGGACTGACTGGGCCAAACTTGATCAGCATAAATGCCTAAAATTCTGTAACATTGATATATGACTAAAATTGGGTGAGTGGTTTCAAAACAAGCCACTGCTGTAGCCCTTCTGTGTCCCACCAAATGCCTGAAAAAACCTTTATGTGATATCGCGCCGGTGGTGTCAGAAGAGACACGATTTGAGGAACATGTGCACAAACTGTTAAAATATCACTGTTAATAGGCAACAGGACAGGTTTTGAAAGCTTCCTTGAGTAACTTGCCATTGCATGTTTTCATACACCTGTAACCAAACAAGAAAAAACAAACTGTGCAGCAGACAGCAGCTGAAGAAGGGATGCTCTGTAATAAACATTGCACTGAACTAAAGTTTTGCTTCCAAGGTTGAGGTGTCATTGTGGGGGTTTTTCCCTTTCAGTGTGCAGAAATTGAGTGAATTCCTGTCAAGTGAAGAAATTGGAGAAGAGCATGATAAATCTTCAGAGCTCAGAAGTGCAGATAATCACAGCAAGTACCAAGCAGTGGTGAGTAAAGCTGTCTCATTGCCGGTGAAGTGGCTGCAGTCGTTTGTACCCAGAATAAATTTTTCACTCCTCCATTTCCTACTGATTATTTCTTGCAATTGCAAAACCTCTATTTTAATACCCTGAATTGTATCATTCACACTATGGTTGCTAGAGTTTGGGACGTTTTGCTGATGCTGCCACCAATTAGTGCTTATTTCTGTCTCTCTGATTTTGCACAGCCACTCAAGGTTGTGAACCGCAAGAGGCCTGCCAGGGAGGACTGGAACAATTACAGCTCTCACATGAGAAGACCCATTAACATCACAGAAGCAGATGATTTTTGTGTAAAGGTGATATGAAGGTCACTCTAATAACACTTATATTAGCTCACTAATAGTCACTTTTGTACTCTGATGGCAGTTTAAAGTTCAAGACACAGCATTTGATGTGAACTGTTAGACACTTGTGCACTTGTCAGAGATTAACCTCCACCTTTCTTGTATCTGTCTTCCTTTTTAAGAATTAACTACTAATCTCTAGGTTGTGATCAGTTGCAATTGTTCCTTTAGATTTCACCCAGCCATTTGCTATTTCAAGTGTTTAAGTTATTAGCCCTGTTCTCAGATCACAGATTTTTAACCCAGAACAGCCAAGGTTGGAAGGAACCTCAAAAGATCATCTGACCCAACCTTTTATGTAGGCCAGACTCTTTCTTCCAGTTCCAGGGTCCGTACAGAATAATAGGATGAAGAAAATCGAAAAGAATTTGTTCTAGATGTTCCCAAAATAATGTCATCGTGGGTCTTCCCTTCCTATTTTGGACTTCCTAGTAGCCTTTCCCCAGATGAAATTAAAAACTAACTCCCAAAGACCTAACTTGTCTGAAGAAAAAAAATTACAATTACCCACTTTGAAGACTGATGCTCTTGATTTGTTGTGGAAATGGCCAGAAGTAATAAAAATCCTGATGGTTGTTATAGTGATGAAGCTGTTTATTTAGGGAGCCTGCTAATACATTTGCATTTCCAGCAAAAGAGGATGAATAATTCAGTTTCATGGCACTAAGTAGGACAACTGGTAAAGCTTTCTGGGTTTTATTTATACATGCTGAATTGGTGCAGGATCCTTCTTAACAGACTTCCAGGAAAATAACAGGAATATTTGAAAGAGGGTTTTGGGGGCAATGCTGGGTCAAAAGACTGCCTGGAGTGGCAACAGTGTCACGAAGGAGAGGCCAGTGCAGTAACCTCTGTAAGGCTTGCACAGAAAGCCAGGCCCAGGGATAATTTTTGGCTCCATCTGCTGACACCACTGTCACCAGCAGCCCTGGGTCAGTGAATTTGTGCAGGTACTGCCTGCCTGTAGCTCATTGCCCAGGAAGGGGCATCAGTTCAGAGAGGATCCTCTGGCTGCCTTTGTAATCCAGAGGGAGGAACACCACGCTCGCTTTGCTCAAGATAGGAGTGTCAGCTTTTCTCAAGAGTGTGATAAAAGTGTCCCCTTCCACTCTTCTTTGATGAAAAATTGTTGTACCTTGCATAGCTGAAAGGCTTTGAAGGCTTTAGTGGCTCTAAAGAAGTGAGAGAAGAGGGTCCTGTATAAATGCAGGCCTTTTAAAATTGTCTCCCATTCCTTGTTTCTTGTCGTATCCATGGAAATCTCCATTTAAAATCTGAACAGGCTTTGTTTCCTGGTTTTAGTCTTTTTCAATGAAAGTATTTTTGTATCTATTAAAACCTAGATTATCTGAGAATCATGTCAGAAATACAAAGGAAAATGCTGTAATGGGCAGCAACATCTAATTTCATGGAAGGTTCTGCAGGTCTGCTTGGAATTTAGGTGGTGTAATTGCTGTGTAAGCTGCACTGTGTCTCAAGTGACAT
Source organism: Zonotrichia albicollis (assembly GCF_047830755.1). Classification (NCBI taxonomy): domain Eukaryota; kingdom Metazoa; phylum Chordata; class Aves; order Passeriformes; family Passerellidae; genus Zonotrichia; species Zonotrichia albicollis. The sequence continues at coordinate 42,392,260 of NC_133824.1, forward strand.
TCAGGGCTCTGCAGAGAGCAAACTGGGCATGGATGTAATTGTGTTATAATAATTTCACTTATTACATGTACCCACCTTACAGAAAACAGAACAAGAGAAACACTAAATGGCAACTTTTTTTGTCCTTATGAATTCTTAATAATTTTCTAATAGTGCTAGAGTTCAGAGGTTTCTGCCCATCAAAGTACAGTCCTTCACAAAGTCAGTCACTTGAAGATCCATTTCCTGCAATGGGCAAAGGCTAACTCTGTTCCCATGCTCAGTGTAATGAAAAAAGAAGTGTCTCTGATGTTGGAGGGAAAAAGTGAGCTCTAAATCTAGGTTTCTGTTTATTTTATTTCTCCATGTTGTTATAGATCACAAATGGATTTTTCACTTGGACACCTGAAGGTCCTCCAGCGTTGTCCAATATTGATATCCGAATCCCTCAAGGTACAGAATTACATCAGATAAACAGAATAAGATATTTTTCCATAGTTATTTGCTAAATCATAACCTTATGTATACCTTTTACCCTCACAGGGCAGCTAACAATGATTGTAGGACAGGTGGGCTGTGGTAAGTCATCTCTCTTGCTGGCCATACTTGGTGAGATGCAGAAGATCTCTGGGAGCATATCCTGGACCAGGTAGGGGCATTTAATGTAAAATTCTAATTTAATTTTAAAATTCAGCTTGACTAGAGTGGTAATGCAGATAAAAGCCCAAAATCTCTCCTGGGAACTTGTGGAGTCAAGGATTTTCTAGATACACAGTCAAGATAAAAAGATGAGAAAGAATCCCCAGCCAGGGTGAAACAAGCTGCCTATTCCATTCCTAGGAAATGACAACCATTCTTGGGCATTCTGCACTCCAGCAACATAACCTGAGTGAAACTTTAACTCATTTGGAATTAGAATTAATGAGCTTGAGGCGTTGTGCAGCTACAGAATGGTGTTTGCACTTTCAGACCTGAGCTGGTGTCTTTGCATGGAGCCCTGAAGACATTCTGGCTCACTGGGAGCAGTGCCTGGCTCAGATGTGCGCTCCATCCCAGCACCAGGCCAATGCCTGAGAATTTGAAGAGTGTCTTTCAAGTGGCAGTGACCTCAGAGTCATCCCCAGTGCATCCTGCCTGTTGTGACAGGAGTGAGTCAGCCATGTCCTGCCCTCCTTCCCCAAGGGGACACAGCACCTGGACTCTGATAGCCACTTAGAGATTCCACTCATGTCTGGCTTGGGTATTGGCCTTGAAGGTAGGGGAAAAAATTGTTCTGAACTCCAGCAGCTTCTGTTGGGACTTCTTCTCTTGACCCTCAGGCAAGGTGACAGATGGTAAAATATATTGCAGCTCCTCTATATGGTTTCCAGTAAATTCCTGCCATCTCTAATACACAGTTTGATCAATGTGTGTGAACGTTTTTGGCCTGTTTATTTCACAGTAGCAGACTTCCTACTCCTACAGTCTGCACTTTGCCTTTTGGGCTATAATTATTTGTAGATAAAGTTCAACAAATTGCAGAAGTACCTAAAGAAACAATTAATTTTATTTTCAATTGATTGGGAATGAGGGAAAACCAGCCTACCTATAAATCAAATCCACACAGTGATGGACAGAGGGTTGTTGTTATGCAATGGATGCTGCAGTGATTTTGTGGAAGGGTTCTCTAAATTCTTTGAGTGCTTGTCAAGAGATATGATTTATATCCAACCTTCATGTATAAGCCAGTGTGGTAGTTTGACCTGGAAGGAGTGGGAATTCTGGGATGCTGTGGTCAAACCAATGGATGTTTGGAGTTTGATACTGACAACCTGGTGTAGCCAGTGGGGTTTGGACACACCTCCGAGAATACACAGGGGTTAAAAGCAGGGCTCTGGCCCTGGGAGGCTCTCTTGGGACGTCGCGGCGAAGAGGTCAGATCTCCCCCCGCCCCCCCCCCCCCCCCGTCCAGCCGCTGCTGCTGGGCGGGGGAGGGGCAGCCACGTGGTAGGCCCTGGGCCTGGACAGAGATGGGAGGTGAGGAGGCCCTCGAAGATGGAAGGGTGGAAGACCCCAGGGAGTCAGCCCTCGGGCAGCCATTCCCCCCCCCCAGGAGAGAGAGAGAGCCGGCGACACCGAATGTGATAGCAGCCGGCCCAGGAGGAGAAGGGGGGGGGGGGAAGAGTGCCCGGCCGGAGCGGCAGCGTGTGTGGGAGTGCCGCAGCTCCGGGACAGAGACTGAAAGTTTTAACCCCTTTCTTTCATGATTGGGGCCTTGCAAAAATGCTAATCCTCCTCGAAGCTGAATAAGAAGGGAGATAAGAGATGAGATGAGACAAGGACCTGGCCCGAAGAACGTGGAGATGATTGAATGGGGAGAGATGATTTGGAGTGGCCTTTTGGCTGGACTTTTCTTGTGGCCATGGACTCAGTTGTTCCTGTGACACAGAGACTGCACTTAGGGGGAAGCAGTGGCTCAGAACCAGGAGGGTTCATCGTGAGGACCCCCCGGCCCCAGGGGGTTGGAAAAATATGGGGGGGACAGATGTCCCAAAGCAGAGACTGTGCCTTTTTGGAGTGAGACAAGGCATCCTTGAAAGACAACTCTAAAAGCAGCTCTGATCCATGCGCGGTGGTGAGAGCACTGGGCATGGAAGGAAGATGTCACAAGCGGCAAAAGGACTTTTTTTTCGGGCGGTGCCGAGTGACATTGGAAGCACACGAGGTTTCAGTGTGTTTCCAGGGAAAGCCTATGGAACAAGAAGGACTCCTTTCCTCTTCATGAACTGCAGTTTGAGTATACTAAAGTGTGGTGCCAAGGCTGGGCAGTTGGTGATTTGGGAGAATGTATCGGACTGAGAAAGTCAGGTAGTGGGGAGGAGGAAAGTGGTTTTTGTAAGGTTTTCAATTTTTTTTCCTTTCCTTATAGTTTTTCCCTATTTTCCTGTAGTTTAGGTAATAAAGTGTTCTTTATGTTTAAGCTAAAGCCTGTTTTGCTTATTCCTGGTCACATCTCACAGCAGACACCAGGGTGAGGGCATTTTCATGGGGGGCACTGGCTCTGTGCCAGGCTCAAACCATGACAGCCAGTCACACTTCTGAGAATTGCACGTGCTTTAATAGCAATAATCTGTGGAAGGAAGGTTGTCTACTTTATAGGTGGGGAAAATGAAACATAAGAAGCTGACCCTTTCTGCTAGTGAGGGAAACAAGCACAGCAGCCAAAGTTCCAGAATGTGGTGATCTATCTATGAGAATATACTTCCATAAGCAGAAAATCAGACTGTGGTGAGGAGCCATACAGAATCCCTGCTGCCTTATTAGGTGAACTAATTTCATTTCAGCAAGGCTGTAATTTTTTGCAGAGGACATAACATGATTAACAAGTGTAATTTGAATGTCTGATGCTAAACTAAAACAGATGACATGATGTTTCTGATCAGAAACTCTGCTGTGTTTTTAAATAGCACTTGTTTAGAAGTATGTTCTTCACAACAGTGGAAAGGTCAGAACTGGTTTTCATGTCTTCTATATGTGCCAAAGTATCACAAGGTGCAATTCAGTTGTTATCACATTTGCTGTGCTATCTGTCAGATATGTAGAAAGGGACTTGCGGCTGAACAATCTGAGCACTGTAAGTGCTGGCTGCACTGAGGCAGATTAGGTGTTGTCTCATCTTTCAGAGCTGCTGCCATGTGCACTGGTCTATTCAGAGTGATGGATGCAGCCAGTGTGGGCTGCACGCTTGTGTTGTAAAGCTATCAGATGAAAGCTCCCTTAATTTGATAAGAAAATACTAATGCCTGACTGGGAACATGCAACCTTATCCCAGGTTCAAGGAGAGTAATTTTATCAAGTAATCATCAGGGCTGGTAGCCCCAGCTCAGGCAAGGAAAGGTGTCACCAAAATCTCTTAAGTTCCTTGTTAGAGCTCTTTCTTTGGGAATGCTTGGCTCCAGTCATTCATGTCACAGAATAGACCTGATTTAGTTCATCCAAATTTCCTTCCCCTTCCCTTCCTCCAAGGTCATGGCTATGAAGATGAAGGATGTGTCCTGCTGACATGTCACTCAGTGCTCAGGAAATCTGGATGCTGTTCCTGGCCCTTCCCTTGATCTCATAGATAACAAGTTATTTCCCCACTCTTTGCCTCCATGCTTTATGAATAAAACAGGATTAACTGCATATCATTTTTCTTTTTTCTTACAAAAATTCTTTCAAACCCTTAAAAAGTAATGTAGTTTATTCCTGGGCTCGGAGGGAGATAATCAGAAGCGAACCATGGCTCATTTGTGATATTTTTGTTGTGTTACAGTGTGTGTCCAGAAGATTCACCTCAGATTAATGCCTCTTGTCCAGAGCAGCCTGAAAGCATCTCAGCATAAATATTTTATAATATGGTTAGGGATTTAACAAAAATAGAGGACTCATTATTTACCTTCTGTGCAGGTGGTAAATGGTAATGATTTGACCTCTTATTGAGTAAATAATTATAGCTTATGCCATTGTAATTTCTTCTGGGCAGTATCTCACTTTTAACAGTCCCAATTTAAGTCTTGCTGGAGTAAATAATACCAGAAAATTGACCTATTGTATAAATTGTTTGCTCAAACAAATGTGTTGCTCAGACATAATTATGTAATTTGTTTTAAACAGGACATACATCCTTGCGTGTGAATCTCGAGTCCTTATAATGTGAAGGAAGATAGTGATTTAAGGTTGTTAACAGTAGGTTTTCATCTTAGTGTGGAGTTGACTGGTTTCATCTAATTTTTAAAAAAATAAAGTTGCTATTATGCCTATATAGTAAATTGGTTTTTTAAAATACATGTTTACTGGAGTTTTCAGAAACATCCAAGTACTTAATTTTACTTAAGGGGGATATCAAAATCTGAAGGTTTGAAAATCTCAGTAGGCTCATCTTTGCATCATTAAACATCTAAAGTACCTTGACAAATTAGATCTAGACCTCATTATCAAACATATGTTACTTTGACATTTCAGCATCCTTAATTGCCAAGAGTATGCAGGAAAAGGGGGAAGGAAGGGATAGGACAAGTGTGGAAAAGTTGGTTGAGAAATTTGAGCTAAAACTCCAAATGGAGAATAATTGTTTTCCTGCTACAGAGCAGAAACAGAGATCAGGGAATTGATTACCATTGGCCCAGGGTCATTGTGTCCTGCAGGGAAGGGCTGGAAAAGGAATTTTCTATTTCAGCCTATCACTAGTTCCTGTGAAGAATGTGTTTCTAGTTAATGACATGCAGCAGGCTTGTGGGTGTTTGGAGACTGGACCACTGAGTTCACATGGTCACTAAAGACCAGTGGAGTATGAGTGTACTGTGGAAAAGCTTTGTTCAGTACACAGACCTTTGGAGTAAAGGTACTGGTGGCTGGCTGGTGCTCTCAAATTGTACAGTAATTTGATTTAGATATGGTCATTGCTTATTATGCGTAAATTTTATGGAAGTGTCTCAAACCAACTTTTGAATCTGCTGGTATAGTTTTCTCTCTGGTATAGTTATAAGCAAATTGTGTTGACTCAAAGTTAATGAGACTGTCCTCTTTAAAGCATCAAAGACTTTGTTCCTCCTTGATTTTGTTTATATCATTTGACACACAGATTTTTCACTCTTTTGAATGGAACTGAATTTAGCATCAGTAATAAGTATGCCCAGTCATCCTGTCAAAACAACTCTGAATATCTTTGTGGACGTTTCAAAAATAGCAAAACCAAAACCTGTCTGTCCTTTGGACCTGCCTACATTAACACAAGCACATCACCCCGAGGATAGGGCTGGCACAGGACACAGTATGTGGCAACTGAAGGTGGGGTTTGGGGTTCACAGTAACCCATTATATGCTGTAAACATGCAGTTACTCTTGTGGGGGAAAAAAACCCACCAAAAACAGTATCACAAATTATCATTTGGTTTTCCCAGAAAATGAACTTTTTATAATGGAACATCATTCTTGCCAGAGCAGGACTTCTCAGTTCCGCTAGCACCTCCAGGACAGGGTGGAGGTGATTTTATTTGAGTCAAATTAATATTTATAAGGTAAAAAAGGGTCACGAAATCTTTTAGCCTGATGAAATCAAGTCAGTTTGTGTAGAAGGAACAGATGCTGCACTGGAGCCCTGTGATAAGTAATGTTTGCAGCCTCTGCACTAAGTGGAATTTAATAGTTTTTCTTTCTGGGGCAGATTGCTTGTGCCCAACTTAAGTAAACAATCTTTGCTTTCTATTTGTGATGCAGCTGCACTTCTGACAGTGAGACGGGGGAAGACTTCAGGTATGGTATTATATGCCATTATTGGCTTTCCTTCTGAATTGATTGCAGTAGAAAAAAACCAAAGGTTTCTAAAATCTTAAGATATAGAGTCAGAATTCTGAAAATCAGTGAAAATTTTAACTGCATTATCTCAGGATACAATTTTTGAAAGCACTTATGCAAGTTATGCAAATAAGAGTTGGATTTCTGTTATGAAAGCATTGCCATTCGGAGATTTTGAAAATTCTATCCTGATATGTCTTTGAAAATCTTTCTCTAAAGATCTGAACCAGATTATGCTGCACTTTGAAAAATGGTATTAAGTGTTTAAAGGTCTCATCTATTGAAGCAAATTCTCCCCATTAACCTTCTCTTCATTTTTTCACATCCTGTCATAAGTTTGTTTTCTCACCTACCATTCTTCAGGCACACGCAGAGAAGTGTGGAGAGTAAGAGATTAGTCCATCTGTTGGCACAGAAATTATTTTTACCTGATTAACATAGCTCAGCTTGGATTTTGGGAATATTTACTAAATCAACTGAGAACAAAGCTTTCTGATTTTGGGGCACAAACCTCCAGAATGATAAACCTTGTAAAAGTGATGATCCTGTTCCTGCTGGACTCAGTGAAAACTTTGTTGTTGAAATCAGCAGTGTCAAATGGCCTCCCTTACCTTGACTAAGGCTAAATCCTGTGGCTTTTACTGACCAGAATATGTTCTTGGTTCTGTGATTCTCCAGCTATTCCCCTGCCTTTTCTTTGGATTTGCCAGCCTCTTCTCTCCCATGTACTTTATTTCTCAGACCTGTTGCCTGGTTGTCAGACTGAGTCCTGCAAAACTGCTGCTCCCATCTGGGAGTATAAGAGGAATTTCCATATACCTCGTGTCTAAGGCTCATGGTAAAGGACACTTAGAAATCTCACAGTCCTTTCTGTGTTCAGAGACTGAAGTTTCTGGGCCAAGTTGAAGAAAAAACATTTGAACCCATTAAGATACAAGAGAATCATGATCAGAATCAGTCTCATGTTTGAAAGTGGTATGGAAATGGATGGAGAAGAGTGAGATAACATGCACAACAGTATAGCAAGAGTATTAAAAAATAGGAAAGAATATTAGACTGGATGAAAAAATTGCCTACATTGTCATATGTTCTGGGAATCCTGGTTTTTTAAGCGCTGTAAGAAAACCTTTGGTGGTTTTGTTGCGCTAACATCCTGTAGAAGATTTTTGGTGTTCTCAGATGAGAATTTTGGATCAAAGTCTTTTGAGGTCTTGAGCATTTACTCATAGGTGTTGGAGACTTTCTATGACGTTGTTTTAGCACTTCTCCAAACTGAAGCTTTAACTCTACCCTTTTTAGGTCAGAATTTTAGCATAAAAAGAGCTTTATTTCTGTTATGCAGTCGTTTTGCTGTATTTTTAATTATAACATAGTTATATTAATTTGTGGTGTTATTTGCACTGTCTGAAATATTTTTTTTAAACCCTTGTGTTTGTTTTCTACAGCCCAGAGAAAGAATCTCCTGTTGACATGGAAGTCAGGTACTACATTTTAAAAACTAATGGGAAGCCCCAGATGTTCTGTTCCAAACTCAGCCATTCTGTGGCTTGGTGAACATTGTTCAGCAGTCTCTGCAGTTAATAAGTTGAATATTCCCCCTTAAAGACAAACAAGATGTCTCTGTATGCATCTACTGCAAGATCTAAACCAAAAAACAAACAGGTGACCCTCGAAGTTTAATAATGGCAAAAGACTTCTTCCTGAATGCTCAGGACTGGCAATACCAGAATACTCCGATACTTTCCATCAGGCTGAAAATACAAAAAGCATATTTTTTGCATGTGTAGTTATAATGCAGAACAGTACATATTTCTCTCATATCTGAAGAACATTTGAATTTGAGTTGACTGATCGTAGAAGTTAATGAATTGTGCAAAATAATCAAGACAAAACTAGTCAGCAATCCCAAAACACATAGGAAAGGCTTTGCAATATATTATTTCCTCCATCATCGTAATCCTAACTCCATTGCATTTTAAGTGCATCTATTTGCTTTTAAAAATTGCCAACATCTCAGATTTGGTAGGTTTATTAAAGCACTGAGATTCATATATGAGTGTCCCTTAACTATTTGTGTTTGATCTTGAAGATCTACTGCACCTCCTGCACTTAAAAAATGAAATGTGAAAGTAGAGATAAATTAATAAGTTTAAGCAAACAATCTTCACAATGAAATGACTGAACGAGTAAGGTTGAAGGGACCTCAGGGGTCATCTGCTCCAGGAGGGCCATCCCAGAGCACATGGCACAGGACTGTGTCCAGATGGTTCTGGAGTATCTCCAGATGTGGAGGGAGACTCCACACCCTCTCTGGACAATCTGTTCCAGTGCTCAGCCACCCACACTGTAAAGAAGTGAATGTTGTTCCTTTTCACAGTGTTGTTTCTAATTAATTGACCTGATTCATAATTAGTAAACAGGCTTGATTTTATATTAGACATAGTTCATAGTCTCCAGGGAGCTCAGTGGAGGTTTTCTCTATTTACTGCAAGGCTGAATTTTTCTGTCTGCACCTTTGTGATAATTAAGAGGCTATGGTTAGTCTGTTGTGTTATCAGAGGGGAAACAAAAACACTGCATTGCTGAAACACATGGTTATTTATGCAGTCTGGGGACAGGAAGTAATCACTTCCACCCACAGAATGATGCCTTGAAGGCCTGTGTCTCCTAAACCATTGGTTTGCATTCAGTCCTAAACTGTGAAACCTTATGGATATTCAAGGCAGACTTGCAGAGCAAGTCTTGCACACTCCATTGCAGAATATTTTGTTCTCTGGATTTTCAGCCATGTGTTCTCACAGTTTCAGTAACAATTGTTTGATTCTCTTTACTGTATGCAGCACTGCGGACATGCAATAGGTTTCATATATGTGAAAAAGATGCTTGCAAGCATTTGCAGACTTTTTGTTTATGTCAGAATATAATCAGTCCTGATATGCCATCCTAGTGTCAGTTTGCAGTTGGGATTCATTTAGAGGAGTTTATTAAATCCTCAGTCCATAGTCAGTTTTGGCAAGCTCACTGCCTGTTGCAAAGTTCCTTGCAGTAATAAATTCTCACTAATGTCCTAAAAGCAGAATGTAATCCAAATGTGAGTGATATTCCCAGACATTGTGCTGCTTCTCAGCATGGAGTGCATCACACTGGCAGGACCCATATCTTCACTCAACCAAAGAACACTTGCTGATGTTTTTCAAAAAGTAAATTAGCAGTAACTTTTTATCACATTGAGAATTAAGAGCTGCAAAGTTGCAGTTTCAAGCAATGAAAAGGAGGGAAAGGGAATACATCTTCATCTTGGAATGCTCAGAGCAATTTTTTCTCAATTATTAGGATGAAAATGTCATACAAACTGAAAAAGTGCTGCTTTCTTGAGGCAGACCTGAATGCTCTTTGAATTAGATTTTCGGGCTGCAAGCTGGGCTGCCTAAGGGCTATTTTCTGTCTTTTTCTTTTGTTTAGCTATTTCTGTTTCATTTTCCAGTAAAGAAAATGCATAAAGCATAATGAAATTCTAGTGAACCATCATAAATTTCAACTTGGAAGCATGTTAGCAGAATAGTGGAATTGTGTGGTCTTTCAGGTCATCAACAAAAATTGGATCCTATCTTGGTTTCTAAACAAGCTTGGTAAAAGTATGAAAAAAAATGAGCAGGGCAAGTGACCCTAACTTATAAAGAGAAATAAAATGTACTTTGTCAAGTCATGGTTTGAATTGCTTTCAGGTCCATCTAGGCTGTCTAGCAGACAAAGGCCACGTTTGGGTGAGAGGTCCTATCTTTTTATTGGATTAACTGATAGAGCTAGGAAGAAAACAAATATGTTTTTAGGTATATGATCCCTCTATCTACCTTTTCTGTAGAAAGGATGATATGCCAATGAGTTTTCCAAAAGTATCAGTTGCTCTGATAAAAGATGTTGCCTTTCTCCCAGCTCTGTCTTACTGGGATCCTTAATGCACCACAGACAACAAAAGCACAAATTCTCTAGCAGACAGAACTTTCCTTTTTTAATAATAATAATAATTTCTGCTAAGTAATATATGCATAGTGACTGTACCTGGTAAATTGTCCCTTCTGATGATACATTATGAGGGCCATTTCACTGGCGGAAATTTAGCAAATTTTTTTGTCTGTGTTCTTTTTTCTTGCCTTTATAGGCACAGAAATGACTTACTCATTTACTTTCCAACTCTAGTTCTCTTCTAAAAATGGGGGGGGAAATGGCAGAGGGAATTGCCTTTGTCCATGTGCAGATTGTTTGGATCTTTTTCAAACACTTTATCTTTCTAGAATGTCCCTCCTGAAATGTGCTGCCTAACTAGTGATCTGCTACGCATTTAATTTTTTATTAATCTATCCAAACAGAGCTAGGATTCAGTCTTTGGTAATTTTCCTCCTGCCATCCACTCTGATCAAGAGGCAGCTTTATTGAGCTGGACTCTGCAAATCCCACCTCACAGTAGAAGAGGGAACAAAGTGAAATTCAGTTGGGTAAACAATTCCAGCATTCTGTCGGAAATTTATCATCTTATATATTTCCTTGATGGAAAAGCTATTGATTGTCCTAATGAAAGAAAGGAAAGCATTTTGAACACTAATTACTAGTTTCTTCATTTACAAGAAAATGGTTTCCAAAAGCAGCAATTTCACTGGTGAGCTGGGAACTCTTGTGTTTGTTTTTTTCCCAGGAAAAGAGGTGCAGTAGCTTATGCATCTCAGAAGCCTTGGCTGCTCAATGCCACAGTGGAAGAGAATATCACATTTGAAAGCTCTTTTAACAAGCAGAGGTAACAAGTTCCAGCACTGTTGTGTTTTACTCCCCTTTTCCATAAATATTGGGGTCGTGTGTGTGGGTCACACATGGGGCCCCATCTCCCTGCAGGAACAAACCTACTGCACCTGCCTGAACATGACAGCCTCCCCCTTTGAGCACACTTTTCCTGAGTGACACAAAGGACTGGCTTTGTCTCGCTTGAGCTCAGGTGTACAAATGTTTCCATTTCCAAGGATTGTGTTTGTTTAGCATGCAGTGTTCTCTCACGTGATTGACTAGTTTGCCTCTCCTGGAGGGACATCACCTGTTTGGGAGTGGGAATATTGTGTGTAAAGAATTAGTGGGCTGCCTTTTTATTCAGTATAAATGCCCACAACACATTGTAAAATACTTAGAAATCAGCTGTTGGTATTCCATTCCCCACCCTTAAAAGAAGTGGTCAATTATGCATTTGCATCTGAGACTCATTTTTTTCTGTCGTCCTTGGATATTGAAACAAGAAACAAAGGTGTGAAAACCAACTGCTAAAAATAGCAATGTACCTTGAAAGAACTTATGTTTGTCTTTCCTAGGTTTAACTATTTAACAGTTTTGTTTGGGAAGCTAACATAAGATTTCAGCTCAGCTTTTTCTAAGCTGAAATGTTACTTACTTGCCTGTGATTGAAAGAGATCCCATTAGAACAATTAGTGGCTAACAAATACGTTTTCCACTGTGTGATTTTTTCCAGCTGGTTAATTTTTGTTCCTCTGCAGGTAGGAAATGTGCTTCTCCAGCAGTATCTGTGTGGATTTTGTTGCCTTTTTTTGTTTCCACAGGTACAAGGCAGTAATTGATGCTTGTTCCCTCCAGCCTGATATTGACATTCTGCCTCACGGAGACCAAACCCAGATTGGAGAGAGAGTCAGTAAACAGCTACAGGCTTCTATTTTTGGTTTAAATATATAGAGGGGGGTTTATTATTTTGTTGGTTCTTAAAATCTTACAGGTTATTTGGCAACAAAGGTAATCTTTTAGTTAAGTGTATGTTTGGGTCATTAGTCTGAAAGCTCATTGCTCAGTGAACATGGAAACACTGTCATTTATGTGAGGTGCAATGATTTAAATGTGCTGCTATCAGAATGTTTGACTATTCTGCAGCTGCTATTGCAGATATCCTGACTTAACAGGATATTTTTTGGTTTCTTTAGAAGTAACAGAAAAATAAATAACAATACATAGATATATTTTTAGAGCCCTTTCATTTACAGAAGGGCAGGTGTTTAATCAATAGCTTTATCATATCAGGGAAGATTAGGGAATGATGAGAATGGAAACAGAAGTCAGAGATTTGTAAACAATTTACTCTAGCATATACTGGCACTGGTACAAACAAAATAACCTCAAAAATGCCCCCTAAAACACCACAAGGATACATTACAGGCCCACACATTGAAAAAATTTCTCATGTTTCTCTGCCCAGAAAAGTCTTCTATGGATAATTCAATTAGAATAGGGAATATGAATATTCAGTTGATGTTTTCTTTAACTGTCTGATTGTTTCTCTCCTGCTTATCTCCAGGGTATTAATCTGTCTGGAGGGCAGCGCCAGCGGATCAGCGTGGCACGAGCACTTTACCAGCAGACAAATGTTGTGTTTCTGGTGAGCAATGCCCTTCTGTTTATGCTCCATGCAGAAGAAGGAGCTGCTTTTTCATTTAGAGTATTTCATGGGTCGCATGCTGAACATTGTGTTTCGCTGAGCTGAGCCAAATGTGCACTGTGTGTTTTATTTCTCTTGTCAGCTGGCCTGCAGGTACGAAGCATTTTGTAAGTGCTACAAACAGACAGGTATTGCACATTGAAATGCTGATGCTTATCCTCTCAGTATGTAGAAAGTTCAATTTGACCCTTGCTTTTATTTTTGGGTCTTGGAAATGTAATAGTTTCAACTGTATTCATGAAATTCCTAAGTTGTCTCAGGCCTAAAATTAATGTTGCCTCATGTCTGGGGTGTTTCCTTTCTGCAACAATCTAAGCTGCTTTTGCTCCCTGAATTGCCTGTTGTATTTCCTGTCCCAGCTTCAGCTATGGAAAGAGAGTGACAGCAGGTTCTAACACCTTCACAGGTGGGAAAACAAATGCATCCTCTGCACTCACTTGTAGTAGCTTGCTGGCTTTTCAATTTAGGACTTCCTTCTTGAGCTCAGTTTTCTAGAAGGTTTGAATCCAGCTGTTATGACAGTGAGACATAAATCATGTAGGATTAGATAAACTGTGCACATTAGATGTCATACCTAAAAGAAAGGGAGGCTATTTAGACAATTCCCTGTAATTAATCTGATCAATCTGTGCTTGCTTCATGTGTAGGGCATTTCCAGGCAAAGATCAGAGTGCAGGAGAATAGAGAACAGTTGGGTCAGATGCTGCAAATCAGCTGATCCACTATTGGTCTGTAACTTGGTTTTGCCCTTTTTGTCCTTCTGTGAAGGACACTCAATAACCTCCTAATAGCAGCAGGTTCTCTTATGGTTTGGCAATGGAAAAACACGTACCAATAAACTTCATTTCCAGTATTAATATTTAGAAAATAATCAGGAATCCTATATGTTAGTATTGGCAAACACTCAGTTCTTTTAAGGCTGGTTTTGTAGAAATACCTGTGAAGCTTCACTCTCACAAGTACAAATGTCATGTGGCTGATATTTAGGTCTGTGCCAGGTCAGAAGAGTGCAGCAGCAGAGCTCACAACATCCTTGCTCAGCGAGCACAGTGCATATACAGTTTTGAGAGAAAATTCTGGATCATGAAATTACTGTTTTTCAAAAGCACTTCCTAGGTGCTTTATGTTGTGATGATCTGGTTTAATAAACTAAGTGAATCTAAGTGGTCATATTTATCTTACTTCTAATTTCAGATATTTTTGATTTCTAATGAAACCTGGGTTTAGTGTGATATTATAGTATGAAATAGTAACACTAAGTAAATCCTACAGCCAGTATCACTATTGCAAGCAGAAATATCAAATCAAATCACAAGGTTTGTGATTCCATATAAATAGGATTAGGTAGACAAGTTTCCCAAAAGATAGTAGAGATTAATTTATGCCTAAATGAATTGCATATAATTGATTGATTTAATAAGATAATGTAGATCTCAAATCAAGCATCTGAGCTGAGTCAGGAAAATGATCAATACTGCTTCTTTTGTGATTTTTTTGTGATTCTTTGTTAATAGAGTATTGATTTATGGAAAAAAAAAAAACAAAAAACAAACCAAAAACTGAAGGCAATGATGTTCAAGGAAAAGAGAAATATGCTCATTGTCCGTGTCCCTGGAGCAGTAATGCAATATCTGCCACAGACCCACACTGGGGCATTTTCTGGAGCCTGACAGAAGCCATGTTCTCCAGCCATGTGTGGGCCATGAACACATCTGGAGAGAGGAGCAGGTCCCAGAAAACCCCACAGAATTGTAGAATTGTCACAGCTGGTGTTACTCAGTGCTCTCTGCAAAAACACAGTTCAAATTTTCGTGTTCTGTAAATTAAGAAAACTGTTCCTCACAGTTTTGATCTGATGGCCTCTTTGTGTGTCTCTGTTGATCTACCTGGCTTTACTGATTTTAAAACCTGTCAGTTTCCTCGGATCCCACAAGTTGTGGCTCCAAAAGCTGACACCCCTTATCCTCATGACAGGATGATCCTTTTTCTGCCCTGGATATCCACCTGAGTGACCATCTGATGCAAGAGGGGATCCTGAAGATGCTGCGGGAGGACAAGCGGACGGTTGTGCTGGTGACCCACAAGCTGCAGTACTTGCCCCACGCTGACTGGGTAAGGACCTCCTCTCATTTTTTCTGTGGAGGAAAAAGCATGGCAGGAACACATCTTGCTGCAAACAGTGCTTTCACTTCATCTCTCCACCAAGTAATAGTTCAGTGAGAAGATACGTAATAAAGATCTTTTGAAAATCAGCCAGTTAAGAGAGCCATAATTTTGTTATTGCCATCTTGGAACACCTAAATATGTTGCATTTTCATAGACCTGCTTCTTAATACTCTTATGAAAGCCGGTAACATATAAAATATATTGAATATCCCAAACCATTTGTTATATTGAAAATTTTGGCTGATTTTTTGATCTCAAAACAGTGAAATGTTTGAGTAGCACCTTTGCCTCTGCTGGGATGTTACTAGGAATTTGTGTTATCACAGGAAAAGGTTCATTTATGCAAGGTGGATATTGAGAGGTGTGGAAATATAAGGAAAAAACCCATTTGTTTTCCTGTGGTTAGTACTAGCATATTGAGTATATACTAGTATATTAAGAACATCTTTTCCCTTTGTGTGTGGGCAAGATGTTAAGAAGTCTGTAGTATTTGATTGTTCTGTTAGGTTTCTTTTTTATATCTTCTACTTTAAAGGGTAAAAAAAATGGAGGTATGCTTTCTATACCAGTTTGTAATTGGAAATGTCAAAAAGATGAAAAGGGATTTTTTAGGGTTTGGATTCTTTCTTTTTTAATTCATTGGTTCCCATTGGCCTTGCAGTAGTTCCTGCAGTTTTCCAGCCTCCCAGGTCTCCTGGCCCATGGTGATTGATGACTGCAGTTATACCTCCTAGCAGGGCTTCTCTCTTTCACATCCTGCACAGGCTATAGCAGCAGTTTCCTGGTCTCAAGAAATAATCATATTGCAGCTGCTTCCTGAGCTTCATGCTGACTTGGTATAAAGTTGCAGATAGACATTCATCTTGTTCTGATCAGGGTTTGGTGGGCAGCAATTGTTATTTATGGTCTCTGCTGTGACCTTGTCCCTCAGTTGTTTGTTTACCTTTAGAGTTACTGCTGTTCTCAACACAGCCCTGGTTTTCAAAGTAGTGTCTCTTGGGATACAGGAATTTTCTGCCTTCTTCCCCTCCCTACGAGGTCCATCTTAACTTCATTTTTGTTTTTATATATCTGCAATTTTTTTAAAGGCTATGGCTGTTCCTCAGTGTAATTGTTTTAATTTTCATTGTGAATATAAGACCCATTTCTAGATCTTAGTGTTTAAGAGATGTATAAAAATTGCTTTATTTTTCTTATCTTCCAGATGTGTGATTTTTTTTATGAAATACACTGTTTCAAAGAGTAGCACAGGAAGGATTTGTATAAACTTTATAATAAAAAAGATTTATTACAAAATAATCCAGTTTTTTCCCTAAGTGTAGGTTTCATATTCTTTATGAATTCTTTATTCTTTAGCAATTCTTACTCAATGGAGTGAAAAGGGAATATTTATTTTATTAAGAAATTTTAAATAAAAGTATAGTTTGAAGTTTGTCATGGTCCCCCTAAATCTTTTCAACAAAACCATCAGAAGAATTCAATGTCCAGCCCCGTTGTAGGTCTCCTGAATAAACTGATCACAAAAAGATCCTTGTTTTCTTTATTTTTACCTTCTCTCTGGTGCAAATTCATAGCAATAATTGAAAGTAAATTCTTAGCAATAAATGAAATAGTTTATTTCCCCACTCCCTGCCTGTGGAAATTTCTGAGTTTCCAGGGAGAGAGAAAAATAAATAGTGCATTAACTGTTTTGTAATGATGGGGGTTAGCAATCTGCATGCCTCATTTTCCAGTTGTCCCTGTCAGACCCAGACTGGTGGCAGTTCCACTGTGTGTGTAACGTAGTTACTCTGACACAAGCTGGAAACTGCTCCCTGCAGTCTTTGTCTTGCATAGATATTTTTCTTTTCCAAACTGTGCCCACTATTTTATGCTTCTAAAGCTCTAGGGATTCAAATTGCCTAGCTCTCCCTTATCAGTCCATGGTATCAGAGAAGGAGCCAGCCTGCTCATATCTAATTGCCTGAATGAGGGCAAAACCTCCTGCACTCAGTGTCTTGCTAAAAGCTTTTTCCTTTTAGGAGGTAAGAGAGCTCTAAAATCTTATCTTGCTAATGACTTGTATTTAGGAAGAGATCTGCTGACAGGGATCCCTTTCCTCTTTCTTAAAAGCAGCCTTTTCTGAAAACATGGAGGGCAGGAAGTTTCTGGGTTTTCAGCATCTTGAATGAAGGGGATGGAGCCAAGAGATAATGCCACTGTCTTTTTAGAAGACAGATTTGTTTGTGGAAATATGATTTTTTTAAGAAAAGAGAAAATCCTGTCAAAGCACAGACACATAGCTTTAAAATAAATAGACATACCTGGCTATTTATCTCAGCCCTTGTGTTTCTGACTTTTCAGATAATTGCAATGAAAGATGGTAACATCCAGAGAGAAGGAACACTCAAGGACATTCAGAAATCAGAGACTGAGCTCTTTGAACACTGGAAGACATTAATGAATCGACAAGACCAGGAGCTGGAGAAGGTTTTTGATGGGCAGGGCAATCAATATGTGCAAGAAAATGTTGTGCTGGGGTTTTTTTTCACCTTAGTTTGAAAGGTTTAACAAGAATTGACATACTATCTGTGATGTCTAACTTAATATGAATGAGTATTGGTGTTACCGTTATTATTTATCTCTTAAGATAAATTCCTTCACCTGGACATGTCATATTTCCTTGATACTGTTCTAATCCATTCTTGATAGGAAGCCCTATCAAAATATTGCCACCTGAGGAATACAAATATGGCCATTTTAGGAAAAGCTTTGCTGATATTGACAGCTGGTTTTATAGATATGCCTGAATTTATTCATTGCCTTGGGTGGAGGCTTTGCAGATATGCCTGTATCAAGTTCCCTAAATGATGAAGACATTTTGTCTTTCATACTTATAACACAAGAAGAATCTGATATTAATCTTTGATCTTATTAATTCAGAATAAATTTCCAAGTTAAGATTCCAGAAGTGTTGGGATTGACAACCTGAAATGAGTGTTAGAGATTTCATTTATCTCTTTTGGTTTTATACAGAGGTAGAAAATCAATCACTTAGAGCTGCCTGCTGTGAGATTCCCACTTGTATTTTTCACTGAGTTTTATCATAAGTATAGATTTTTTTTTTTTAATTAATTCTCTGGTTAAAAACACATGAGCTGTGCCTTTTTCAGGAAACAACTGTTGAGGAAAACCCTGTTTTGGAAAGACATCGGAGGACGATGTATTCCCGGGAAGCATTGCTGAAAGATGATGAAGAGGATGAAGGTAAAGGGCACCCTTTGAGCCCACTGCCAGTACATTACTGTTTCACTGTTAAATGATATTAGAATGAATTAACACCATTCAAACTGGCAGGAGATCAAAACGTTTTTCATGTGAGTTGTGATTTATAGGAGTGCTTGTTTCCATTGCTATGACCTCTGGACCAGAGTGATTGTAAGCATTCACAAGTCATCTCTTCCTCCAGACTTTTGAGGCTTTTTCTTATATGCAAATATGATTTAATAATGAGTGAAGAATAGTATTAAACAATATGCTGGGTGAACTTCACCTGTCAATAGCTAAACATATTTGCTTAAGGTTTTACAAAGGAAAAAGATTGCAATTGGTTTTTATCCAGCCAGTGCTTTCACCTATCAAAAATGTGGTTTAAGAAATTGATCACCACGTGCTGAGGGTTTTTGCATCTTTCTAGTATGCATTGCTATTTAGTTTAGCAGGTTAATACATGCAGTTCTGAGCAGGTGCTTTGACCTTAAAGCCACCCTGTATCCTGGATGGGAATACCTGGTTTGTAGCCACCACTTGCCAGTCCCTTGGAGATGTATGTCAGCTTGGCTGTCCTTTTTTCTTGCACCTTGCAGAAGAAGTAACAGAGAGTGATGACGAAGACAACCTGTCTTCAGTGCTGCATCAGAGAGCCAAGATGCCCTGGAGGGCCTGTGGCAAGTACCTGAGTGCAGCAGGGATCCTCCTGCTGCCCCTGCTGCTGCTGTCCCAGCTGCTGAAGCACACGGTCATGGTGGCCATTGACTACTGCCTGGCACTCTGGACTGAGCGTGCCATCTCTTTCAAGATAGAGCCTGACACAAAAAACTGCTCCCAGTGCATGGTAGGCACTGC
Source organism: Zonotrichia albicollis (assembly GCF_047830755.1). Classification (NCBI taxonomy): domain Eukaryota; kingdom Metazoa; phylum Chordata; class Aves; order Passeriformes; family Passerellidae; genus Zonotrichia; species Zonotrichia albicollis. The sequence goes on from NC_133824.1 coordinate 42,411,302, forward strand.
CTTCCTCACCTTCCTCTTATGATTTCACTGGGGGTGTTCTCCTGCTGTCAACCTCTGCTCCAAGATTTGTATGCAATGTATTATTTTTCTATAAAAGAATCACTCCAGAGTATTTTGAAGCTCAGTACATCTTTGCATACACAGCACAGTAAAATGAAGTTAAGTTTGGTGTGTTCTCCTTTTGCTAGATTTATTGTATATTGATATATAGTGTATTGATATATTGTATTTTTAAAGCTAGGTTTCTAAAGTAATTTTGATATCAGGGTTCTTTTTTGTAATCCCTGCACTGTTGCATTCTCACAGCAACCTGGGCTTTTTATGATGTTCCTTGAATTTAAACTTCTGATTTATCACTTATTTCCATGCAATCATTTCCCTCTCCAAAGGATAATTAATTATGATTTAAGATGAGTGAAAATCATGGACAGTTTAATTTAGGGAGCAAACAGTTTAATTTATACTCTCACACTTTTTCACTTTTGTGCTTCTGTGTTTACAAAAATATTTTAAATGTAATTTACAGTGAATATTTGTGTTGCTCTTTGTTTCTTAGGAATTTGATCATTCTCAATATTCAAAAGTTTTCAGCATCCTTTGCTGCCTTGGCATCATATTATGTCTTGTCACATCAATAGCAGTGGAGTGGACTGGCTTGAAAGTCACCAAAAAGCTACACTCTTCTTTACTAAATAAAATTATTTTGGCTCCAATGAGGTATGTCTTGATTGTAATAGAAGTTTTATTATAGTAATTTTGTCTTCTTTAATTCAAGACAGTCTCCTAAGTGCAGTTTTTACTAAGAAATGATTGTGCATTGCAAATTTTTTAAGATATCAGTGAAAAATCACCAGGTGTCAAGCTTCTGAGTAGTTTTTGAAAATGGTACCCAGGCTGCTTGAGTTCCTAGACACAAGTCAAATGCCTCTCCTGTGTGACTGTGACTTCAGAGATTTGCTTCCTTGCATGTTTAATTTCTCCTGGCAGTTTTTAATTAGGGAGAAAACACAATTATTCATCAATACGTGGTACAGATAATTCATAGCATGCTTCCTCATCTTAATCACTGGAAATATTTACTGTCAGGCAGTGATTGTGCAAGTCTAGGAAAGGTAATGAGCTCAGACAAGTGTCATTAGAGGCATAATTAGAGTATACTGGGATGTACTTTGTTCCAGCAGAGCCTTGGTTGTCCTCCATAAGGTTTTTTTCCTCTATATGAAAGGAAAAGTGAAGCTTGATTCAAACCTGCAGCTTCAGGAAAAACAAGTTCTTATTTTTAAGCTAACTGTATTTGACCCAAAGAACATGGAAAAATCATATACATGAAAAACCTCAGACTTATTTTTAGATTTTTTTCCAGGATAGACTTCAGGTTCCACATGAGTTATGGAACAGCTAATAGTTACAGAACAATAATATAGTATGCATTTTGCGTATCCAAATGTCTTTTAATATATTATTCCAACAGTAGTTATTCTTGTTACAAATTCCTGTTCCCAGAAATATGCAAGACTTTGCAATTTAACTTCTTTTGAATTTTTCCTGAATTGAAGTGGCTTCCGATTAAAGTCTGAAAGGATTTTTTCAAGTGTAATCATGTGATGTCCATGGCTTAGGCAGTAGAGGGAGCTGAGGACATGCTTGCAATCGTAGGGTTCTAAGTGGTTGTAGGTTCATGCTTGTGGTTGTAAATTCAAGACATTTCCATTTAATTGGAAAGCCATAGGTTCTGAGCAAAATTAGAAATTTTACTACAGCTGTCAGTTTATTTGCTTGTTTCTGTGATGTAGTAACTATCTTAGGTAAGGCAAAATAACATGAAACAGTTCTAATACCAGTATTGTAAACTTTGCCATTCCTTGCACCATTTTAGGTTTTTTGAAACAACTCCTCTGGGAAGTATATTGAACAGATTCTCAGCTGACTGCAATACCATTGACCAGGTAATGTTTAAGTATTTTTGAGCTCTCAGGTTGAAAAAGTGGGGTTTCATTTTTTACAGACTTATCTAGGTGAAGCTTATGGATGAGCTATAATTTTGACTCTATCAGTTTGAATCATTATTTTCTCAGTTCTGAATGAGTCCCTCATCTTACATGCACATTGAAAAAACATTTATTAAGATGTCCTGTATATAAAAGGGAAGCAAAATAATATCAATAGTGATATCCCTAAATTAAAGAGTATCTACTTTTTTTGTAAGTGAGTAAACACATTCATTTGAGGAAATTAAATGAGGAAAAAAGCAAATGCTATTGCCCAGAATAGAAATGACTGAAATTCAAATTACTATTACTTACCCCACACTGCAATGCCAGGATTTATGCACATGCTAAAATCATCTACTGCATCCCATCTGTAATCCTCTGACATGAGGATTGTGCTCCACAATGCAGATGTGAATCAGCCTCACAGAAATCCTTTCAGATATCCCCAAAACCCATTGGTAAATTCAAGAGCAGGCCTGTATGCTTAAAATACACAAGGAATAAAATTTTTGAGGAAGCAGGAGAAAGGAAAAGAAAGCACTGTTTTAAGCTTGGCATGTTATGGAAGACTCTGTGTGCTTTTTTCTTCTCTGCACAGCACATCCCAGCTACCCTGGAGTGCTTGAGCCGCTCCACCTTGCTGTGTGTGTCTGCCCTTGCTGTGATCTCCTACGTCACCCCCATGTTCCTCATCGCCCTGGTGCCCCTGGCCATCATGTGCTACTTCATCCAGAAGTACTTCCGAGTCGCCTCCCGGTAAGGGCACCTCCAGCACCATCCCCGCACTGGGGACAGTCCCTGCAGGGCAGGAGGGAATTGCAGAATTGCAGTGCAGGGCAGCTTCATGTGTACATTTGGTCCTGTCAAGGCTGTGGCACTGGCTGCAAGTGGGACAAATCCAGTGCAGTGGAAATGTGTAATTTTACAAGTGCCTTTGTCGGCAGCTCTTCAAGCAGAGCTTGCGTGATGAAGCAGACTCTGCATGATCAAAGGTTTTTGGAGTTCACAGGACACAAAAAAAAATCCCAGCTGGATTCTGTCCTCCCCCAAGGGCTGTGTGCTGGGCACATGCAAGAAAATGTGGACAGGGAAACTGAAATCTGCCTGTGCAGGTGAAAGTGGAAATATGCAGCCTTTCCTTGACTTAATAGAATGCAGCATCACCATGGTGGTACTGCTGGCCATTAAGGATCCAGTGTGCATGAGCCTCCTCTTCTGTTCTGGGTGCCTTCTAGTTTTTAAAAATATGAAAATTTTAATTTTGTCTGAGACCTTACCCCTTTTAAGATGATAGTTTCCCTATTGTGAAATGTTTGCAGCAATGCAAAAATATGCATATCCCCTCATATATGCACAGATTGAGAGGGAGTCTGCAACCAATTTACTTCCTGCTGGAAGAAACTGAGACTAAATAGATTTCACCCTACATGTGCTGTTACTGATATGAGGACTAAATATGACATTGAGAAATGCAACTTAATAATGAGCGCAGATTCTGATTTACTGAGTTTATGAGATACTGTTGGCTCAGTAGTTGTGCTGTTATCTGGGGGTGCACTTTGTCTTCTGCTTAACTTGAGCTCCTCTTTGCAGCATTCCATTAAATTGATATTCAGTATAGAGACAGAATGGTGTTTAAATCAATAAAAAATTGACTACAAGAAAAAGGAATGTAGGAGAAAGGAGGGAAGGCAGTGAAGGGAAAAGACCCATTCAGAACTCCAGCTAGTTAAATGTTAAAAGAAAAATCCTGCTGGGGAATTCATTCCCCTGCAACACTGCTTTGCAATCTGTCTGAACCTTATGTATGTGACTATTGAGATGATATTCCTTTTCGCTCCCTGGGCCTAAGTCAAGAGAGTAACTGCACAACAAACCTGATTTTACTAAATTCTTTTCCTAACCCTCTTCAGGGACCTGCAGCAGCTGGATGACAGCACTCAGCTACCATTACTGTCCCATTTTTCAGAGACTGTTGAAGGTCTTACCACCATCCGAGCCTTCAGGTACAGATTTTTTTTTTTTAAGAAACATAGATATTCAAAAGTGAGGTAATGTTATGATGTTATGTCTTAAACTGTACTGTCTAAAAAATCCAGAGCCCTTACAACATGGGCAGGGGGGGGAATGTCAAACATTGAAGAATTTTAAGCATTTTGTATGCAGAGGAGTCACTGTAAAAAGAACAAGCACATGTGGGTCATCTGCCCTGTGTTGCTGTCCAGACACTTGCATGCAGCCTGAAAAAAAGAAGTTGAGGACAAATGTGATTTAAGAAGCTAAATTAGCCTGCAATTACCACAGCTTGTGGTGTGGCAGATGATGGGCTTGGACAGTTTCCATGGCAGAACCAATATGCACCAACTTGGTACAGAGTACTCTGTGTCCATGTCCTGGGCAGATGAGCTGTGCATGCCGCTGACTTCAGAGGCTCCAGTAGTACCCTGCATTGGTTTTCAGTTTACTAGTTGAAAATGTGGGTGTTTACACTGATTTTGGAAATGCACAAGCTGGAGAACAAGTATTTCCTTGCCTGTTTTGGTTTGTTTTTCCATCCACATAAGCTCCCAGGAGGGCAGCCCAGGAATACCTGATAACGTGCCTGGGTTCTGTGTGTGTGTGTTAGAAAACTGGCAGTCATGCTGATACCTCAGAGGTACCAATAAAAAACCACTGCTGAGCTTACCAGCTGCTTTCCCTGAACCAGGGCTATTCTTGTCTTTTCCCAGTTGATTCAAACAAGGTCAACTTTTCCACTAGATTCTCATCTAGGTGATGTCTACATATTTTGTCAGTTAATTATTACTGTTACCCTTCTATCCTTGAAACAGTACGTTTTATTTATTCTTCCTAATATATATAATAGTAATTTTCTAATATAAGTAATGCACAAAGGTAACTTAAATGTTTTAAATATGTTATAAATATTTAAAATATTTATAACATAAATAGATCAAAGAAAGAATAAGCAATTTTAAGTGTTGGTTTCTTTTGGACTGAAGGTAGCTTACCCAAGAATGGTGGAGCAACTTAATCAACTTAATGTTTTTCATTAATTACTGTTATTGAATATTTAATTCATTAAGTGCCAGCAATGTTCTATAGTTTGTAGTTATGTCCATGTTCAATTTGCAGGAAAATCAATTTTTCTTTTAATTCTGCTTTTCTCATTCCTATATCCTTTTACTTGACCAAGAGTATCTTTGAAGCATTATGGCTGTATATTTTCTGGTGTTGATACAGAAAGCAATATTCAATCCCATCTAGCTAATATTTTCAGTCTGTCAGAGCATTCCCTCTTGATTCTTCCTATCACTTTGGAATTAATTCCTCTGTCAAAGAATTGTGTTTGGTGCCTCCTTTTCCCTAAATCCTGCAGTAAGTGATGTGTCTCTGACCCAGCCAGCCATGTGTGTTCAGTGAGTTCTGTGTTCCATCTGTCTGCCAGCCTCCTGCCTCAGCTGCTAACCCAGTTATTTTTAGGGCTGTGTAGCTTTTCAGCTGCCTAACATATTAGCAGGAGTGGAGTTTAGACTTGCTAGCGTGAGCATCCCTAAAAATAACACTAACTCAGGAATTCATTCTGTTAGGAGGTGCCAGTTGTTCCTGAAGTGTCCTTTCCCTTGGTTAGGATTTATTCAGGATGCATATGGAAAGAAATTTACAAAAAAATCTAGGGGAGCTCAGAAATACAGCTATTGCTGTGCCTACAGAAACACCTTCAGGAGATGCCCTGGCCTGATTTATAGTTTATTTTGATACTTCAGATAGCATTTGTGTTAATCAATCAACAAAATGTAAATGTGAATGATTCTGCAAAGACTTGTCTGTATTCTTAAAAACCTGGTAACCTGGAGACACTTTCTGAAGAGAAATTCTGATATTTTTGCATCAATCCAGCAACTGTGGTAACTTTGCATCCCTGTTCCACGTGCATGTGCATGACTGACTCATGATGCATACCTCACATTCTCTGAGGCTATCTGCCTCACATTCTCTATCTGCCTCACACAATTCCTCCTGGGATGAGATAGGGGAGTTAAATGTGGCTGAATTGGTTGCAGCAGCAGCGTGGCCACGTCTGTGCAGTGAGGGCTGGGGGCAGTGAGCCCTGAGGAGAGGAAGGGCTCCCCAGCCCTGCCATGGTGACACTAATGCCTGATTTAGAAGCAGCCATTCTGCTCTGCAAACACACCAACATGCTCACAGCCAGCCTGGGTCCTTGCTGCACCCAGAGCCCCTGGGCAGCAGGGCAGGGAGGGGATCCTGCCCCTCTGCTCTGCTCCTAGCCCACCTGCAGCTGCATCAGCTCTGGCGCCCAGCACAGCAAGGACAGGGACCTGCTGGGGTGAGCCCAGAGCGGGGCACAAAGATGATCAGAGATGAAACACCTCTCCTTTGAGCACAGGCTGAGAGCTGGGTTTGTTCAGCCTGGAAAAGAGAAGGCTTTGGGGTGACCTGATTGTGGCCCTACAGTACCTGAAGAGAACCTGTGAGAAAGATGAGAGAGACTATTTACAAGGGCATGTAATGACAGGACAAGGGGAATGGCTTCAGGCTGAAAGAGAGTAGATTTAGGTTAGATCTTAGTAAAAAGTCCTTTATTGTGAGATTGGCAAGGCACTGGCACAGGTTGCCCAGAGAAGCTGTGGATGCCCCATCCCTGAAAGTGTGCAAGGCCAGGCTGGATGGGACCCTGAGCAAGCTGGGCTGGTGACAGATGTCCCTGGGGGTTGGAATGAGATGATCTGTAAGGTCCCTTCCAATCCAAGCCACTCCATCATTCCCCACAGCACACAGCAGACATGTCTCTTATGTCTTGGCTAAGCTGTGGGCTGCTGAATTATTTCTTTTCCTCAAAATCATAAACTTTTTATCTAAAGTCATTTCTGTGCTCAGAAAGAGGATTAAGGTACTCTGCAGTGAATGAGTTTGAAAGCTTCTACAAGCTGTCTACTTCATACATAGATATTCTTCTATATCAGTGTTAGGAGAGCTGAGTTTATAAATAATCAGTGCTTGTCACAGCCATAATAGCTAAAGTATATGGTAAAGTTTCAGAGGGGGATATCAAGTGTATTAAACTTTATCATTTAATAAAAGGGGGAAAAAGGTGAGATTTGGGTGCTTGAACTAAATCTTCAGGCCTTTGAGCTTTATATCACTACCCTGGAAAAGACTTCTGTGTCAGGCTTGTGCATTATTAGCTGGAGTTGTTGATGCACTTGATTATTGATGTCATTTTAATTTACTTTTAATTTATATTAAAAACTATGCAATTAAATATGTCCCAGCTAGCAGGGGTGACTGGCTGACTTGGGAACTTGCCAAGACTCAGCAGGGAATCACCTCCCATACCTGCTGAATTCATGGCAGATTTCATTGGCACAGCTATTCAGATGAGTAGGTGCAAATTCACTAGAACAAACTATAAACAGGCTTATTTGTGATTAATCCTGTTTTGTGTACTATGTACTAATTCCTTGAGGGAAGGGAAACAGTTCTTTCCAAGAACTTTTTGTTGTGCCATGTTCTTGGACTTCCATTTTCCAAAGTGCCCCATTTGTTTAATGATAAGGACAAATGCATTTGTTTAATATGGGTGCTGCTATAATGGGAACTTATTTGAGTTTATACTTTTTTTAACTGTTACCATTTCTAGGCACTATGGTAATAAAAATTTTAAAACGTGAGTTTATATGATTGAGGAAAGCCAAATCCTGCAGCATTAATGCTTCTTTTCACGAGTACAAACATGCATTATTTTTCTCATACATATTTTAAGTATTTGAGTTTTAGATTTCTCTCTCCTCTCTCTCTCAATTATTATGTCATAAAATACATTTATAAAATGCTCAGTGGAAGCCCTAGAGAACTTCAATACAATAATCAATTGTATTGTAATCAATGCAATAATATCCACAAATTACTTCTCAAGATACTGCACAAATACATTTGGCCTGTGTCAAATACAAAACTACAAATAATGTCACTCTGAACTATTGATAGGCTGATTAATACCCTGTGCCAAGCTGTCCATAAGCACATACCTCAGAAATTAAATTTTGCTTTCTATTTTTCTGAGACCCCAAGGCCTGACTCCTTTTTCTTTTCTTGTTTCCTCTTGCTTTCCTGCTTTCTTCCTTTCTTTTTTTTCTTTCCTTTTTTTAGGTATGAAGCCAAATTCCGACAAAAACTTCTTGAATACACAGATTCCAACAACATTGCCTCCCTTTTCCTCACAGCAGCCAATCGCTGGCTGGAAGTTCGCATGGCAAGTACAACATCATTATTACATTACTATTATTATTGTTATTATTTCGTATACACAAGGAATTTTTGACTTTGTTCCGAGTAATCTGATGAGGCATTCAACAGTTTCTATACCTTTGCCCTCCATGTCTCTCTGGTTGTAATGATCATATGCCCAACCCATCCTGGACACTGAATGGGGTATGAATTTTCCCCACAGCCTGCAGCTGTTTTTCCAAGACAGGAATAGTTTTCATGGGTCATACTGGCTCCTCTGTGTGTGAGGAGTGATCAGAGCTAGTTGAGCGGTGCCACCAACCAGTATGTTATTGTAGAGCCATGTCAGTCAGTGTCAGCAGCCTCTGCCTTGTGGCTTCCTAGGAACATTTCAATATCTTAGAAGCTCTTCTAATGAGCAGAAGGATGTAGATAAGTCTGAGTCTGTTTTGGGGGTCATCTGAAGAACAACAAAGATATTCAGTGGCCTGTTTTCTGCTCAGTGAAGTGGCCTGGCATGAGAAATAGTTTATTAAAAATAATCCTCTAAGAAGCAAGTAAAAGAATTTTATGTTGTGGAAGGTTCTATCACAATTTTAAATGCAGGTGTACTAATGCTGTTCTGGTAACATGGGTTTCTTTTAGATGTGCTAAATGTATGTTAATTCACTTTTCATGTCACACTCTATGGCTTCGTTTTGGACTTCTCCTTAACTGGTACTTTTTCTAATTTAGTTCAGGTATTGGTTATGACTTGAATACAATATGATTACCCTATTATATGTTCAGGGCTAGACCCCCTGAAGTCCCTAATTCTGATCAATACTGATATCACTTAACAGTTCAAACACAGACAAATTATAGTTATCCTCCCACAGAGTTTGTTTTCTAGTCTGTTACACAATTTTACTCAAAGAATTGTCTGTGGGAAGTCAAATCACCAATGATTTAAATTAAAGCAGAAAGAGGCCCTTAAGGTAATAGGTGTGTGCTGTGCAAGAGAGGCTTGTTTGAACAGTTATGGATGGTAGGAACTCAGCAGCAACAGCAGAGCCTCCCAGCAGTTCATCATCAGCCACAGAGATGGGATGCATGAGCACTTCCCTCCTATCCCAGGTAACTTCAGCTGCATGATTTCAGCCACCTCCATTACGTGCTTTAGGTATCTGTGTTGGTTTCCCCAGCACAGCCCTGCTTGATAGCAGTAATAATGGGTTCCTGGTTAGGTCTGGATGGAGTTCCATGGGGTTTTCTGCCTGTGTTTGGAAATGGTGCAATGGCTTTGTTATTTGGTGTGCAAAGTTATGAGAACATTTTAATCCTTTGTAGACTTATAATGATGGAGCTTATTCATATTCCTTCAGGAGTACATTGGAGCATGTGTGGTGCTCATAGCAGCTGTCACTTCTATTACCAGTTGCCTGTATAATAAAATCACTTCAGGACTTGTAGGCTTGGGACTAACCTATGCTCTTATGGTAAGAATCTCAGGATCCTTTCTGTCTCTCCCAAACATTTTTTTGTAATTCCTCAGGGCACAAAGATGAACAGGAAGATTGAAGGTGTCTGTACATCTCTAGTGGGTACTGTAACATCATGGAAACCATGTGTTTACTTCAGTTCACATGTGATGGTTGACATATTTGAGTGTATACTTTCTTCAGTTTTGAGATGAAATCTCATTGAGGTGTTAGTTCAAATATGTCAATGAAACATGGACAAGTTGCATCATAATTTTTTATACTGTGTTGCATTATGAATAATACATTTTCAGTGCATCAGCTGTAATTATGCCCTGGTATGTCATTCTAGATTGTCCAAACTTGAGTTAATTATGCCTTTTCACCTGTCTTTATTGTTCCCCCACCCTTTTTTCTGTTGGTGTAGATCAGATCTCCACAGTAACAAAGTCTCTGTGCACTGCAGTTAGGAAATGTAACCTTTAGTCATTGTTGCCTCCCTGTTGGTGTTGTACCATCCAGTGCATTCACAACTTCCACTTACTGAGGCGTTCTTGTGTAGGAATATAAATTGCATGCTGGTCAAATGGTGCAAACTACTAAAGATCTGGGATTCAGTTGTGTGTTTGCTTTACATCAGGTGTCAAACTATCTGAATTGGATGGTTCGTAACCTGGCTGACATGGAGATCCAGCTGGGGGCAGTGAAAAGGATCAATGGCCTTCTCAAAACAGAAGCTGAAAATTACGAAGGGCTCCTTTGTAAGTGCAGTTTTGTGCAGCATGCAGAAAGCTTGCTGAAATTTTAATGACTTTGCAGTGTATTGCAATGAAAAATGTAGTAAATCACCTAATGAACCAACTAGTTTATTATAAGAGGGTTGATGTTGGGTTTTTTCCCCCCTGTGCCCGTGGTACAGCTTCATCACAGATTCCCCAGAACTGGCCAGACAGAGGGGAGATCCAAATCCAGAACCTCAGTGTCCGATATGACAGCAACCTGAAGCCAGTGCTAAAACATGTCAATGCCCACATCTCACCAGGACAAAAGGTAAAGAACTTCAGTGGTTCTCAGAAGCTCTTTAGACTGGCACATCACATAAATCAGAGTTAAAACATACCACAGAATGCTTTGGTGACTGAATTACAGATGATTTTTTTTCTCTCAAAGCATGTAGTGCACTGTTAAGGAGTCTGGGGGATTCTTAGCTTGGTGTATTGAGGCAAACACCCTCCCTCTCTGTATCCCAGTGCCCTCCTGTCAGCACACAGTGCCAAATGAAGTGACAGTGAGCCCTTACAGTGCTACACCTATTTTCATCCTTCTCACGTGACTCTCTTGTCTTTGCACCCATCATTGCCATTCTCCTATTGTACCTGTTATAGGACTGGCCTTGATTTATCCTTAAATGCTCAGAATCCTAAAAGACAAAAAGTGAACACGGCAATTCTATAATGGCTGGTTCAGTTTGATCTGTCAGGAGGAGAAGAGGGTCATGTGAATCAGAACAGCTCCTCCACGCTCTCATCTGCTGTGTCAAGTACAGATGTTATCCATTTCCTGTATTTCCATTGCCTGATCTTCATCTGCTTTTGTGTCACAGATTGGGATCTGCGGCCGAACAGGCAGTGGAAAATCCTCCTTCTCTCTTGCATTTTTCAGAATGGTTGACACCTTTGAGGGTAAGATAACACTTTTGTTCAAGCTTAGCTCCTGAAGGTTCTTTGGTAGTCTTTTCCTTAACAGCAGCATCTCTGAAGTGTGATTTTCAAATCTGCAGGTCACACTTTCTGGCCTTGTTTAAAGCTGATATCATCTGTCGCCTAACAGCTGTGCCATTTGTAAGCCAGATCAATAAAAATTCTGCTTGATAGAAGCAAAAGTCCAAGAGTGACAGATGACAGCCTTTTGTGCAGTTAAATCACAACAGTAGGACCAAAGCATAAAAGGGCAAGGTGTTCAAGTGTAATCTGTACTCAAGGCACAGAAGGAATCCACCAGGCCCAAACAACTCAGCACTTGGGGGTTGCAGCTTGGCCTGCTGCCCTGGAATTTCCTGCCATATTTCCCGCTTTTTGGGCCATGTCCACATGCCTCAAAGGGTGCATCTCAAAAAGATGTCAGCCTGTTTCCCAGCTACATCACCCACAGAGCCCCTATACAGAAATACAGTTGTACTCAGAGATAAGATTTCATAGTGCTCAACAGTAATTTGGTTTTCTGAAAGGCTTGTTGCCCCTGGTAATTAATCCTTGATTGAAGTAATGTCTGAGCCTGTTGTTTGATCGCTGTATAGTGATCCAGCAGTTAAGCAGTGTATCTAATAATTCAGAAGGTACTTCAAGCCCCCTCTGTGTGCTTTCCAGCTGAGCTTACTCTCAAGAAGGCTGTGCTGGCTTTTTAGCCAAAGCATGTTTCTTTGGTGGAGAAGGGGCTGTGTGATACAGTTCCTGCTGTACTGCCTTTCAGCCTGGAAGTGAGCCATGTCTTGGCCAGCAGCTGTGTGGCACAATAAACACACTGTGCCCTTTCTTTTGAATAGGGAGGATTATCATTGATGGTATAGATATTGCCAAGCTGCCCTTACAGACACTGAGATCCAGGCTGTCAATCATCCTCCAGGATCCTATTTTATTCAGTGGAACAATCCGGTGAGTATTAAGCACCAGCAATAAATAAAAAACATGAAATTGCTTATATTTCATACAGTATGAATTATATGTTATATTTCTGTCTGTGCTTTTAATTCACCCCTGCCAGACTAACCTTTCCTGTGCCTGAGCCTGGACAGGACACTGTTGGCAGAAGACATCCCATGCCTGGGAAGCAGGGAAAGCCAATATTTTTTCCTCCAGGATCCAGTAATCAGTTTAGCTCACTGATCAAATACTCATAACCACCCATAATTTCTTGAAACCTTCTCTCTCCTACATCTGTTTTAATCTGTCTACCTTAATACATGAGATGTAAAAAATGCAGACTAAAAAATTGCTGTAGACAGAGAGAAAGCAAAAGAGCAACATGAGAAGTACTGAGAGACTGGCTGGCCTGTTTTATCCTGGAGCCTCTATCTGTGTTTCTTCTGAGCCATTTCATCTGTGGCACCAAATATGTTAGCTTTTTTTTTTTTTCTTTTTTTTCATTCTCCTCCTACTTCTCTGAGAAGATGATGTAGTAGACACAAAGGCCAAAAGTTCCAGTTTCCAACAAATGCCCTTCCCTGTGTCTGTGCCATTTACCTTAGGAAGAAACAGTACAATTCTCAATGCACAGTTACATCTCCTGCAGTTTTAGTTTCTACTTAAATGACTAGAGTTCACTGAAAAGGATACAGGCTTCAGGACATGCCTGAATAGACCATGATTCATTCACATCAGAAGATGATGTGATTGTATTCCTTTGTTTTATTAATTAATCTATTAAAAAATGCATTTAGGCCAGCATCAATCCTTCACAACTCATACAGCAGGAGTAAAATGTAAAAATAGTGTCATGAACCATTGAATCTTTTATTGTCATTGTACATGCTAATGTAATATGATGTGAGATTCACATTTGTTACTGTCACTTCTGGGCCACAGCAAGCTAAAATAATGTTAATCTGTTCATAAATCCAAGGTTTTTTGAATTGCAGTGAAGACTTCAATCTCATAATGCAGTATGAAGCTTGATTATTCTGTTAGCATTTCTACAGCAGTGAAGAACAAAGTGACATTGTATTTAAAAGGAGGGAGGGTAGAATTTTGGCCTTTGTTAAAATTGAATGTTAATGGTTGAGTATAGTCACAGCTTTTTCTAGTAAAACATGAGATTTATTTAGTTTATACAGACCAAAATAAATTCCAAAACCATAAAGATAGCCACAAAATAGCAAGCTTTTCCCTTTCTGCCTGACAGTTAAATTTTCACCTTAATCACATTGGCATAAACATTGATGAAGTCTGGGCAATTCAGTGGATTTATACCAATGATAGATCAGAATCAAACCCAGATCTTCAGTGTATGATTCTGATTATCTGCAGGTTTGTTCCTAAGCACACTAAGAGCAGAAATCCATTGCAGCAGTTTCTGTTGACTGATGTTCTTGAATTCCCCCTGCTGCAGGTTTAACTTGGACCCAGAGAAGAAGTGCACTGACAGCATGCTCTGGGAAGCTCTGGAAATAGCTCAGCTCAAGCACGTGGTGAAGGCACTCCCTGGGGGCCTAGGTAATGAGACTTCTTTCTGAGAATATTGTTTCCAGCATTCACAGTGTTCCTGTTTCACACTTGTTTATTACAAGGGTAGCTGATGAAGAAAGAGCTTTTGAAGTTTGTGGAAGGTGACAAAAAGTGCCTGCAGGCAAATGTCCTATGTCTGTATAACTCCTTTACCAACTGTACCTGGGGCGCAGAATCCTCTTTTTTTCAAATGAATGGCTGAATTATTTTATTTCAGTATGTCTTTGTTATGAAGCAATGAGCTTTATGGGTCTTGTTAAATCAAATAATCTGTCAACAAGTCATCTGTTACTTAGAACACTTTTGTATATTCTAATAGTCATGTCCAAGGAGGAAGATCTCTAAAGCTTCAAGGTGTGAATCATTTGGCCATGCAGGAAAAAAAAAAAAAAAAACAAATCAAAAAACCCCCACCAAGCACCTAACAAAAAACCAAAAAATAACCAATAAACTTCCTTAAAATGGTAAGTTATACAGCCCTAGGGTAAAGAAGTGATGGGTGCTGGTTTGACTGGGGGTGCAGTGTCCTAGACTGTACATGTTTCATTGAAACTCACTCTTGAACATCCTCAGCTGCCCTGATGTCTAACAGATACAGAGAATATAGGGAGACAAAAGTACTGGTAGTGTCGAACACTGGGAATAAGCAGGCAAAAGTGTGTCACCAGCAGCTGTAAGCCTAGGAAATACTACTTTACACTGAAAGTGAGACTGTTTTCCAAGCACATGCTTTATTCTGATCTGACCTTTGTGATTTTCTGTATCACTTCCAGATGCAATAGTCACAGAAGGGGGTGAAAACTTCAGCCAGGGCCAAAGGCAGCTGTTCTGCCTGGCAAGGGCTTTTGTGAGGAAGACTAGCATCTTCATCATGGATGAAGCCACAGCATCTATTGACATGGCAACAGTGAGTTTGAAGTGCTTCTGATTTCTTTTACTTGATATGTGAAGTAAAAGGTGGAAAACAATTCTGTCTATTCTGTAATATGCTTACACCATATTTAGTTGCAGACATACTTACAAGCCCAGGTAGTTGTGAGTCACTGCTAACAAATCTAAAGAGCTTTCAAACCATTTTACTAGGGCTTGAATAGTTATTCCAGAGCTGATTGCATTAGGAAAATGAAGCATGTTATTTTAATTGGCAGTGGGGTTTCTAAAGTAAACAAAGCTGGAGAAGGTCAGCTGGGATGGTCAGTGAAGGGTGAATTGGCAAGTGACAAGTTTTCCCAGCATGGGTGGCAGGAAGTTAAAAGGTTTGAAAGTAGAGGCAAGGAAATAAACACAGACACAGAAAAGACATACTGGATTATTGCATTAATTGCCTGGAATTTCTAGGCAGATGCTTAGGCACTCAGTAATAGTGTAGTGACTGGGTTTAAGCCAAATAGAATAGTACATTTTTTCATCTCTTATGTTATTACAGGAAATATTTCCATTTTCTTTCCACTGTAAGTAAAGAACATAATTGGAGGGGTTTGTTAGAACAGCTACAATTTTTAGTTCAGTAAAATGTTGGTGTTTGAGCTTCAGCAAGGGAACCGTAGTGCAGTTGGAACACATTTTGAATTTTGAGTTTTCCTCCTTTGCAATACTTCTCTGAAGAGCAGCTAATAAAAAATGGAGGTATCTGTGCTCGTGACACTTCCAGGCAGTTTGGAATGCAACAACAGGCTCCTAAATAGCCAAGGATGAGTACTTGTTGAGTGAGAGCTATGTATGCTAAGGCCACCTTAAATATCATCTCCACTGTTAGCTATGCCAGGTACAGTGCAGTCCCTTGCCTGTCCCTGCCACCCCTTGGTGTTAGATGTCCCCATTGTGCTGGGACATTCCTGGGCTTGCACTGGGGTGAAGGACACGCCACAGAGGCGCCAGCATGGGCAGCCTGGCAGCACCCAAATTCATCTTGGGTCTCCTCAGTGTCAGACTGAGGCCAGGACAGCAGGAGTTTGGGGCCAGGGCACAGCTCTGGTGTCTGCTGAGCCCCAGAGGCAATGGCAGGAGAGACCAGGCTCTGCCTTAGTTCGGACACGGAGCTCATGTTTCACTTCTGCAATGGATGATAAATAACAGCATGGAATAGTCAGTGGTTACTTACTGAAACCTTCTTATTCTTTATCTTGTCTGTCATGCAACTTCTGTTGTTTGAAAAGCACCAAATGTTGTTCCTTCCCTAGGAGAACATTCTCCAGAAGGTGGTCATGACTGCGTTTGCTGACCGCACTGTGGTTACAATTGCAGTAAGTACAGTCCCTGCTGCCATCCTAATGCTAACAGGGATCTGAAATGCCCCATTAGTCACCTCTTGTCAGTGTTAATAAATGTGGTAATTGGGCCAGTCATCTTTTCCTTTTTTTAAATAGTGTTTAAATGTAAGCTTTCTTTTCCTTTTTTAAATTTCTTACTTAAATTCATAAGAGTGGCTTCTTAAATGTGTTGCATAAGTCAAATTACCTGTAAAGGTACATAATCTAAATATGCTCTCTATCTTGTGTTTCCCATTTTAAGCTAATTTAAAATGCCATATACTTTGCTGCAAAATAAAAATTTCATCAAGCTAAAATAATCATTTAACTAAGGACAAGTAAATACACATTTCAGGGAGCTGAAATGAAGTCAGTATGCTCCTTAACATTTGAAAATTCAACATGGGAAATCTGTGCTCAGGAATCTCTGAGCATCATTTATTTTCACCTAGCAAATGTATAATAGAAGATCTGATTTATCTTATGGTATCCATCCAGTGTGTCTTTATAAAAAAACAAAGGAATCATAACCATGACATTTCCCGATTTCTCTGCATGAAATTCAGATTTGCACTGTATTTTGCATTTATGTATCTTTTTCAGTTTGTTTGGGGACAGGCTGAAAAAGCTTTATTATTCTTTGGCACTCTTAGCGAGTTTTAAACTGCACAGTTCAAACAATATTTTGGAATAAACTTACTTTGAATATTTTTACTTACTTCCAATTGTAAATGAGGTTTACAGCAGGTGGGTTTGTATTCAAAACATTCTGTAGTGGAAACATAACACAGGGGGTTTGTGGGATGGGTAATGGTTTTGGGGGTGTTGTGTTTTTTTTGTTTGGTTTGGTTTTTTGTTTGGTTTGGGTGGGGTTTTTTTGTTTGTTTGTGTTGATTTTCAGGTGTGGTTTTGTTTTGTCTTGGTTTTGGTGGGGTTTTTTTCCCCAGAAA
This sequence comes from Zonotrichia albicollis, assembly GCF_047830755.1. Lineage (NCBI taxonomy): Eukaryota > Metazoa > Chordata > Aves > Passeriformes > Passerellidae > Zonotrichia > Zonotrichia albicollis. Next base: position 42,428,421 of record NC_133824.1, read on the forward strand.
AAGCCATGTATTATAATTTCTGTTTAGGAAGAATAGGAACAGTAGGAGTTACAGTTCTGGCTCTCTGTTATCTTCTGTATTACTCACAATTACCAGGGTGGCAGCACTGATTGTGTTACACTGAAAGAGATCAGACAAGGGCAGCAAATTCAGCTGGAATGTGATATTTCAGTCCCCTGCCCCTGCCTGTGGAATGGATAAATGTCATAGAAACTGCAGAAGATATGAGATTTGTAGATGCCATCAGTGATTATTTTATGGAAAATCTGGCTAGGAAAGCCTGAGAAGGAAATACAAGAGTTGTTTTGATACTGAGGATGCCCAAGACTTGATTAGGAACCTTATGGGTGAAGAGCAGCTGTGTAACAGCAACCATAATATTCTGAGATTAAATATCCCTGAGGGAGTGAAACAGATCCAAAAAAATTCCATGCAGTTACAGTTAACATGAAAAAGTGGAATTCTGTCAGTATGAAGAGGCTTATAAAAAACTAAACCCAAAAATAAATGGTAGGGAAAAAAAAAAAAACCTAAAAGAAGCAGTAAAGGAGATGGAATCTGACAGGGATTATGGAAATTACTGAAGCATTTTATTTAAAAAGAAGATGGAAACAATGCATGCTATTTGTTTAGGTAAGGCTTGAGTTAGGATAGAAAAATGTGGTATGGACAAAGAAATAAAAAAGAAAAGATTATTAGGAACGAGAAGACTGAACTCAGAGTCCATAGTTCACACATACCTTGGATACTGTGTGCAGTTCCAGTCTCCTTTTGCCCAGAACAACACATTACAAGTGAAAAATGCTGAGAAGCACAGGATGATTTTGGAGGTGTTGGATTTGCTCCTGGAAGGGAGCAGCTGAGCAGGCTGGGGCCCTTCTGTGAGGAAGAAGGACAATGTAGGGACATGAGAGAGAGGTCTGCCAAGTCACAGGCAAGGGGTGTCAGGTGAAACTCTGAGGAACACAGCCCAGAGCGCACAGAACAGGGAGTACTTGTTCATGCAGTGGGGAGGAAGTATGGAAAAGCCTTTTCCAAAGGATATGGGTGCAAAATGGTTGTGAAAGCTCAGGAGAAGATGTGGCCCAAGTCTTGTAAAACTGACTGGATCAGCTTTCTAAATAGACAAACCACAGTAAGCCCAGGAGCCACCCCAGACCCAGATAGAATCCAGGAGTGGGAGAATTCCCAACTTCCCACTGGCACTTCCACACTCAGTTGTCCAGTTCCTACTCTGCCTGGCTGCCTTCTTTTGGCTGCACTTGGGAGCAGGACTCTGGGCTTTAGAAAGTTTCTAAAGGGAACTTTAGGATTCCTCATACTAAAGTACCTGTGTAGTTTTTAGGTACTTGAGTATCCACCTGGCTCTTGGTCTGTATATTTATCTGCACTGTTTACACAGAAAATAAGTAGCCTTTATCAAACTTGAACTTGATAGGAAAATTCATCTTATCCTGGAATATATTGAATAGAGAGATACACTGACCTGGCATTTTGTTTATTTGTTTTTCAGCACCGTGTGCACACAATCCTCAATTCAGATTTGGTTATTGTAATGAAGAGAGGGGTTATTTTGGAATATGACAAGCCTGAGGTTCTGCTAGAACAAGAAGACAGTGTCTTTGCTTCTTTTGTACAAGCAGATAAGTAATAAAAATAAATAAAGCATTTTAGGATACAATTTTATTATTTTATAAAAAATGTAAAATACCTGTAAATAAATATTATTTCATAATAAATTGAGCTATTCCTTTTTTAATAAAATGAGCCATTTTTCCATCCAAAGCATTAATGAATTATCTGTGTACTTTAACTTTTGGTATACTACTACTTTTCTTTTTATTTGCTGCCAAAGAATCGTGAAATATATTTGCAAAAAACTACATGGGTGAACCACAACAGGATACACATCAAACAAACATAACCAGCATGGAGTTTTTATGTAACTCTCAACCCCCATCATTTATTAACATGTTATTTTTTATGTGTCATAGCCTTACTGTCGATAATGTTCATGACTGACGAAATGCAGAAGGAAAAATGATATACCAAAGGTATCTCTCAAAAGCTTGTATCTCTTTCAATGAAATGACTCTGTAAAGCTTTAATATCTAAATACAAAATCTATAAAACATTTTTTATATTGTGGTTTATTGATAGTGCCTGAGTTGTGCCTTAGACTCTCCTTTAATCCTGTCGAGAAATGAAGCACAATCTGATTCCATCTTTCTGCCCACTGAATACTATTACACTGATTCCAAGCAGGATGGGGGCAGACTCCCTCCCAAACTGTGAAGAAGCTGAGGGGAGGCAGGCTGTGATAAAGTATCAGTGTTTAATGTACACTGTTTCCAGACCAGTGCAGATGTACCAATTCATCTGGAAATTATCCCTCCAAGTCTGGTAAATTAACAGCATTAAACCTTTCAGTGCAGCTCAGGGCCATGACAGCTTGACTCACCATCTCCTAGTTTCACATATTTCACCCACTGTCGTGCTGTCTCTAGATTTACTGTGACCCTTACCAATAAATTCTGGACACTAAAGACAACTTTTAGCCACTAAAATGATCCTAATGCAGCTAGACAGCTACTCATCCCTGCCCTGTGACAGTCATTCTGAGACTTTTTCATTAATAGAGGGTTAGAATGTCAATAATCGAAGGCTGCAATGAATTTTTCACTGATTTTTGTACAAGTTTACCTGATTTTTTTTACAAAACAAGTTTACCTTTACATCCACTTTTTGTTTTGTTACTTCCCCTATTTGAAGGACTTCTAGTGCTTAGGAGAGCTCTTTATCTTTTGGGTTTTTTGGGTTTTTTCACTCTTTAGCCTGGTCAATTAGTTTGGAACCTGTTTTTAAAAGCTTTATTTTCTAGAAAAAGACACCTCGGTGTTCTCATGGGACCTGTGGTATTTTAAGGCATTACTTCTAGCACTGCAGCAGAGAGCCAGGGAAAATGAAGAACTGCTGTTGCTGTTTGTGTTACCAGTTCCAGAGCAGAGTATTTGCAGCACGTCCCTGCTGTTACTTGGGCAATCATGAAGAGCAGGCAAGTGGCACCAGAGGAGAGTGCAGAATGAGCAGTGGTAAATGAGCAGGATGTGGCAATGCAGATGAAAGGCATCAGCTCTGACATTGCCTACCATGCTTCAAGAGAGAAAAAGGCCAGTTGGGAGCTTTCTCCTCCTCCAGGGAATTCTTTGCTGGGCAGTGTCCAGGCAAGAATGGCTGCAGAACTATTGCAGGGTGTGTTTTCACCCTGGAATGCCAGGCTTCCATTAGGGCTGAGAGGAGAAATGGGACCAGAAGGGCACAGAGCAGGTTTCTGCCACAGCTCCTGGGCATGCTGTCTCCTGGCTTCCCACTACTGCTCTAAGGCAGGATCTCATCCTGTAAAGGCTTAGGAAAGCACCATTCTGCAGGACTCCCCAAACTCACACTGCGGAGGCTCTGCAGCCCTCTGTGGAAGCTCTCAGAGATCCTAATGGCAAGGGGAGAGATGCAGAGAAGTGAGGCTTTTTGTGCTTTGAATGAAGTGTCTGGGATTTGACACTGCAATTTGGGCTTGCTCCTACTCCACAAGCTCCTGCCAGCCTTACCCAGAAGGGAATGCAGGGAGGAAAGGACAGGGGGCTGGACTTTATCCTGCAGCACTAAGAAATTACAACTCAAAAGTGCAAGTGTCACATTTCCATTTTAAATGGGGCTTGTAATTCCCAGAGTAGCATTGCAGGAGAGTAGGGTGAGTTCATGCATATCCAACAATTACCAATTTTTGATGGTACCCCACTGCTGAATCAGTATCTGTGACCAGGGAGGCTCCTGGCTGCCACTGGGACAGGGCATTTCCTCAGCACATTTCAGCTGGTCTCGTTCATGTGGGGCCGGGGAGTCCCTGCCCCTAACTCCAAAGGATTAAGGGTCTCACCAGTGACCAGGAGCAGTTCCCAAGAACGTTTTTCTGTGGTGTGAGGCTCATTGACATTACCCAAGTCAGCAGACCTCGTTGCCATGAGATGGGCAGCCCAGCGGTCTCTGTTAACCAGGTTCACAAATGTGTTTGTGTGGCAGTGAGGCATCACTAAGCAAAGGGCTGTACTGCAGTGGCTACAAGCCAAGCCAGGCTTTCGGTTTTCCTGGGGGATAGGACTTGTCCCAGCCCCAAAGGTGTTAGGGGATAGGCTGCCCATGGAGCTGCACCAGAGTTTCTGTTGTTGCTTTGTATAAATGCTTCCACTAGACAGAAAACTTTACAGGGTTTATTCCCTTGTTTTACTGTGGCCAGGAAACACTGCATGGCTCTGCTTATCAGTCCTCTTCCAATCTCTGTTCCTGCCTCCCCTTGTGGCTTTGCAGAACCAACTCTGATCTCTTTTCTTCTGCTTACCTCCTCATATTGCAAGGTGATTCATGAAATTTCATTTCAGACTAACACTGTGTAGCCTCTGAAGCTTTACTCAGCTTCTAAAGGCAGAGTAATAACATGGCAACAACTAAATTTTAATTTGACAGTTATCATAAGATCTTGTTTGATAGCCATTAAAATTAGAATAAATGGAGGGGGGGAGTTTTGAAATGTAAAACCTATTTTGTGGGTGGAAGAACTTACCCCTCATGATTCAGTACTACAGAGTGGGATTGTTCATTCCTGTGAGCCCAATTGTTTTCAGCAGCTCTTAACACAAATATGTTGGCTCACCCAGAAAAATCTGTCACTTTTTTCTTTTAAGTATCTGCCACTTGATCCATAAAGACAGCTCTAGAAATTCTTCAGCAGAAGCCACTGGCTTTGCTGTCCCCTCTCAGCCCCTAAGTGCTCAGAGATGAAGGAAAAAAAGTGGTCAATGACAGTCCCATTGCAGAAGTGGAAGCAAGGAAGCCCTGCTCTAAAGTTCAGGATTCCTAAAAGCAGCGTGGTGAGTGTGCTCATAAATCACCCTTCCCTGGGTCGTTCCTAGCACAGGCCATGCAGCAATTCACTCTTCCTCCAAAACCCTCTCCCCGGCACAGGTTTTATCCATCCCACGTTCATGGAGGTACCGCCCTCTGGAGGAAAAGGCACAGAATGAAGACCACGCTCAGAAAAGAGTCAGGAAAAACGGCACAAAAGTCAGGATTGCCTCTGGAATCCCTATGTCCATGTCTGCAAGGGTGTAAAATGCTGCCCAGGAGTAGCCTGGTGTTCTACAGCCTGTTTAGGCTCACTGCAAAATTCTGGAAGTAGGACCTGCTGCCACCAGCTGCAGAACTACACATCTGACAAGTAAAACTTCAATCAACTTCATCCTCTTGGGTTATTGGTTTTCTTTTTCATGTTTAGAAAGAAAAATGGGGTCTTTTAAAAAGAAAAAAACCACAACCAAACTCTTTAAAAAATTAAATTGTCATATAAATCATGTAGTTAACAAACTAAAAGCATAGGCGCAGATGACATGCACACCAAGGGCACAAAGAGAGTTTAGGAGATGACTAGATGAAGGGATGTAGAAGAGAAAGGGCTAGAGATAGGGCTTAGCCACCCTTGGCTAACTCAGTGGCCTGGCAGCCACGTGCCAGGGCACCTTGTTGCTATTCTAGCTTTATTTATCAAAGCAGCAAGAAAGATGAACCAGATTGGGAAACTGACCCCTCCAAAGGGAATCGATGTGCGCAAGGACATGCCACAATTCATACACAGAAAGTACAAATAGTCCAAAGTAATAGTAAACAATTAATTACAAGACCTATAACAAATTCTCAGAGAGCTCAGGGTGATTACTTCAAACCACTATTCTGAAATCCCTCGGTGGGCTGCTTTAAGCAGCTGTAGGTGGTGGAAGTTGCTTTCAACCCCAACTGGCTGATTCCCAGACATCACTGGACAATTGCCTTGCCCAGGGAATCAGTGCCAAGAGCTGTTTGCAGTGTGTACCAAAGCACTTAGAGCCAAAACTAAAGGGAAAGTCCATGGACACATGTCGTGCAACTAGAAAATAAATAATCACAAATCCATTGGTACTGAAGAAATAACTCTTATCCAGAATATCCTAGGATGCTGTAAAAACTCCACAATGTTAATGTCTAAACTGAAATAGAAGCAAAATATTGAAACCAGAGGAAATAAACACATCAATGAGAATATTGCTGTTTATTCAGCAGCAAAGCCACATCAGAATGTTTTTACATAATGCATCTTGTCAGGACACAACCTCATAGGCATGCCCATGTATGTATTTATACCCACAGAGACATCCCAGTGTCCCAAACAGGTTCTAGCTTCCTGCCTCCCTTTGTTGCCTCTTCCGACAATTTTGATGCCTGTCTGGAAGTTCATGTCACTGGGGTTAACCCTTTCTGGCCAGATTTTTTTTTTTTTTTGCAACTTCGGCTGCAGTATGTACTGTAGACATTTTCCTGAGAAGCCACAGCTGACACCATTTCACAGTCTCCTTTCTGCACTAAATAAACAAAACAAAACAAAACAAAGAAATTTCCTTATTTATTCTAAACAACTCTGGCAGAATTTTAAGTGGGATTGAGCCCCTTTAGTTCCACGTTTTTGTTTAGCCATAATATCCTTGGATTCAGCTTATTCAAGCAAATTTCCTACCATTTCCTGGTGATTTATCAGATGAATGCTTTCCTCCTGCTTACCAAAAGACACACAGGTGAATTTTAGTATATACATATTATTATTATTATTATTGTTATTGTTATTATTGATACTATTGCGTTATTATGATAAATACATTATTAGAATGTTATTATTAAGATATAATTATTATTATTATTACTATTATTATTATTACTATCATCATTATTACTATTATCATTATTACTATCATTATTATTATTCAAATTCCTTCTTTAAAACAGGCCCGTACCTTTTTTTCCCCCCGCCCCCATTTCACGGAATAATCACCCGACATGCAGCCACGGCGTCCCACAAAGGAGCCCCTGCTAATGGAAGGCAGCAAACCCGTCCTGTATCAAATGTTTACATACAAACCGCGGCCCGAAACCCTTCCCCCGGAGGGAAATTGAAAAAAAAAAAAAGGAAAGGAGGGTGAAAAGGTAAAGAAACGCCCCCAGCTCCGGCGGGGAGCGCTCCCGGGCCGGCTGCAGCGGCGGCGGCGGCGGCGCTCCCGCTCGGCGCCGGGCGCGGCCGCGCCCCCGAGCCCGCGGCGCTCCCTCGGCCCGGGCGCGCAGGGCCGGCAGCGCGCAGAGCCCGCGGAGCGCAGGGGCGCGCAGGGGCGCGCAGAGCACACAGGAGCGCGCAGAGCGCACAGGGGCGCGCAGAGCCCGCAGGGCCCCTGGGCCCCCCCGGCTGGCGGGGCGGTGCGCGGCGGCGGTGGCGGCGGAGCCATGCTCTCGAGGAAGGGCATCATCCCCGAGGAGTACGTGCTGACCCGGCTGGCCGAGGATGTGCCCGATCACGCCCGGTACCGCGCTCGGGAGAGGCGGGCGCGCTTCGTGGGCAAGAACGGCGCCTGCAATGTGGCCCACAAGAACATCCGCGAGCAGGGGCGCTTCCTGCAGGACGTCTTCACCACCCTGGTGGACCTCAAGTGGCCGCACACGCTGCTCATCTTCACCATGTCCTTCCTGTGCAGCTGGCTGCTCTTCGGCATGGTCTGGTGGCTCATCGCCTTCGCGCACGGGGACCTGGACCACAGCACCCGGCTGCAGCGGGACCCCGCCGAGGGGACGGCGGGCTCTGCGGCCGCCTTCGTGCCCTGCGTGACCAGCATCCACTCCTTCACCTCCGCCTTCCTCTTCTCCATCGAGGTGCAGGTGACCATCGGCTTCGGGGGGCGCATGGTGACGGAGGAGTGCCCGGCCGCCATCCTGGTGCTGATCGTGCAGAACATCGTGGGGCTGGTGATCAACGCCATCATGCTGGGCTGCATCTTCATGAAGACGTCGCAGGCGCACCGGCGCGCCGAGACCCTCATCTTCAGCAAGCACGCAGTGATCGCGCTGCGGGAGGGCCGGCTCTGCTTCATGCTGAGGGTGGGCGACCTCCGCAAGAGCATGATCATCAGTGCCACCATCCGCATGCAGGTGGTGAAGAAGACGGCCAGCCTGGAGGGCGAGGTGGTGCCCCTCAACCAGATCGACATCCAGATGGAGAACCCCGTGGGGGGCAACAGCATCTTCCTGGTGTCCCCGCTCATCATCTACCACGTGATAGACAAGAACAGCCCCCTCTACGACATCTCCCCCATGAACCTGCACCACCACGAGGACCTGGAGATCATCGTCATCCTGGAGGGGGTGGTGGAGACCACCGGCATCACCACGCAGGCCAGAACCTCCTACCTGGCGGACGAGATCCTCTGGGGCCAAAGGTTCGTGCCCATCGTGGCGGAGGAGGACGGGCGCTACTCGGTGGACTACTCCAAGTTCGGCAACACGGTGAAAGTGCCCACGCCGTCGTGCACCGCCCGGCAGCTGGAGGAGGACAAGAGCATCATGGACACCATGCCGCTGTCCCCCAAGGGCACCATCAGGAAAAGGTCTGTCAAGCTAAAGCCCAAGTTTACCATAAGCGAGGAGCCTTCCTGATGCCTTCTGACTGGGAAACTCTGTTAGGGCTTTGTGTCTGAATGATCTCATGAACTCAAAACACTGAGGTGGCCTCTTACTTTTTTTTTAAAATTCAGGTTGGTAGCACAAGGTATGTTCTGGTGTTATTTATTGCGGGGAAATCTAAAGCTAATTATATTTTTTTAAAGGTGTGAGAGATTTCAAGCAGAACTGGGAGTAGGGAAAATCATGGTCTGCAGCTTTAAATTCAATCCAGACTATTTAATCGCACGATCATTTTGCCTTGATTCAACTGCAGGTAATGACACATTTTCTCAAAAAATAAATGTATATTTATCCTCAGAGATTGCAGGTTTTTTAGGGTCTTGCAGTGTTTGCAAGTCAGTAGTTTTTAACTGGTGTTTTTTTTCCTAACTTGAACAATCAATATAACAAAATAAAAATATTAATAATTAATAAAGTAGGCTGGATTTAAATGATTAAAAAAGGGTCAGGAAATGGCACAAGACCAGATCTGGAAGTGTCTCTATATTATACTATATGTCTCAAAGAAATTAACTGCTGGATTTGCATCATCCATTTGTGTTGTATGGAGCCACTCCTACCACATGCAGTATGAAATGTATTTGAATATTTACTTTTGTTTATTTTAAAAGCCTTTACACTTCCAAAATAAAACATTCAGGAATACCTTTTTGTATTGTACATTTCTGAGAGTAAGCAATACTTTGCCTTTAAAAGGAGTAGCAGATAATATATAGTTGAAATCAATTATAAATAGGACAATTTTGCATTTTAATTTCAAAATGAAGAGAAGCAACATTCCCTCTCTCTAAACCACATGGCAATAGGATATTCAGTACAAGAATTAACCTCTCCCTTGGGTCACGGTGAATTCTGCTAGATAATCGGGGAATAAAAATAGAATTCCATATTTTGAATGAAAGGACAGTGCTGAATGCTGAAAAATATATCTGCATGCAGTAGGGAAAACCTTTTACTCCTTTCCTTTTTGTAAAAGAAACAAGGGTTTTTTGTGCTCAGGGGAAGGAAGGGTGCATAGGACAGCGTGTTCACTCCTGGGATGCTGTGTCAAAAACATTTCTGCTGCTGAGGAAGCAGTTCCTGCTCCGGTCTCATCCTGAGCTCCCTGTGCAGCTGGTGCCTGCCTTGGCTTTTAGCTGGATCCAGGATCTGTCGTTTGCCAGCAAACAAGGAGCCATGTTCGCTCTCAGTCCCACGGTAACAACAGGAGCAATTCCCCTTCACCCACTCCTGCAAATCCTCTCTGGAGCTCCCGGTAGCAGCAGCAAGTTCATTCCTGCACAGGGTTGTGGGACATGGCACCAGCATTAGCTACAGGGCAAACTGCCCCCAGGTAATACAATGTCCAAATGAAACCTGCAGAACATCACAGAGCTGATCCACACCTGGTTTTACAGGCTGTGCAGAGAGAAACAACTTACTTTAAACATTATTATTCAAGGAGGATCTAGTGTCAAGACTTGTGTGCTCTGTAGTTCACAACAGACACTAAAATCGTTTGTGTTGGCAATAATATGGCAATTTTCTGATGGCTTGTCAGTGTAACTGTATGATAAACTCATTCAAAAGGATAAGAAAACTTCCACAGTGACTGTGGAATATTCTCAGGCATCTATCATAGAAAAATCAACGTTTGGGTGAAATCAAGTATCAAGTATTGGGTTAAAATGAAAAACCATTTGTTTTGTTTTTGGTGTTTATGTATTTTGGTTTTATGAAGCATTACCAGACTGCCAGTCACAGGAATAAATGCCTGCTCAGTTTCCAAATCCCCAGTACACCTATATAATTCTGTAAACAGCTCTGAAAATGTGAAATGAATTTCACAACAAAATGACAGTAAAATTAGCATTAGCAAGTAGTCAGCAAAGAGAATTTGGAAGGGCACATTTTATATTATAATCATACCCCTCCTCCTGCGTTTTTAAAATAGGGCATGATTAAATGCCTTACATGATTAAATTTCTTCTGTAAGACCAAGTTGATTTGTCACATTATTTTCTGGCTTTCCCTTTCTCCTGCCCCAGTCTCCCATTCCCTCTCAGAGGGCAGCTACAGTAGAGCTCCCTGCATTTCCCAGGCACCTTTGTTCCTTTGAAAGTTCATTGTTCTTTATCACTTGTCACAAAACAACTGCTTTGTTCTCACAAGAGTTGTACACAAAATATTAGTTGGCTTTCCAGTAACTTGAAATCCTTGGCCTGTCCCTAGGTCTCCTTAGTGCCTTATTTCAGTGTGTGAGATGCACCTCAAGGTTCTCCCATAAAACCACTTCAGCTCTGGCTAAAAATCTTCTCAAGATTTGACCTAAATGTGAAGCAGTTTCAGCAGCAATACCCTGCAACTATTTTCAGGGACTGATGCAAGCTTGTTTTTTGCCCTGGGGAAGTCTGTGAAGCTGAGAGGTGGAAAATTCTCTTTGTTTCCTGTGAGATGGGAGGGGAAGGATGGGAGGAAACAGCTTCTGTTCACTGGGCTGCAGTCAGGAGCATCTTTTATGTAATTTCTTTTTCAAAAATCTGCCTGATTCTTCTGAAGTCTTGCAAAAAAAAAAAAAAAAAAGGGATCATAATATTATGAGGAAGGGAGGATTTGTGCTGTTAAAATCACCATAGTGAATTATTTGAAGCAAAGAGCTGGTGATTTTGAATTTCAGGACTGTTGTGATATAAAATCCTTCTGTTCTTTCACCATTTCAAATATTCAGAAGCATTTTGGGGGCAGAGCAAGGAGGGATGAACGTATTTATTTTGCACTAAGGATATTCTTTTTGGGAATCCTTTCAATTTGTCATTTATGAACTGTTTGGGAGCACAGGTACCTGAAATGGTGCTCAGAGCTCTCCTTCTGCTGCCAACCCCCATTCTCCGTGGGAAGGCTCTGGGGAAGGCAGCAGTGCCATCATTTGCACACAGAAAAGTCCTCGTTCCCAGCAGTGAGCAAGCACTGTGCTTTCCATGGGTGAACTCAGAAGTGAGTGGGCTTCTGAACTTTCTTTCCCAGCCCACGTCTCCTTTGGGAGGCGGTGTCACGGTTTGGATCCCGCAGAGCTGCGGCTCCCACGCGTGCTGGGGGCTGTGGGGGCACCTGGAGTTTGCATCCCTGCTCAGGGCTTGCCCTGCCTGGACTGGGCACATGGACACAGGCAGGGAGCCCAGGGAGTGCATGGAATTGCCTGTTGTGTGCTTCAGGAGAGCGTGGTCAGTCTGTGCTCACAGGCTCACACTGCGTATTCACTGCTTTTGAGTTTTGGAGCTGCTTGGATGGGGAGCAGGATCGCAGAAGGGGAGGCTGCAGAACACTGGGATGTCACAGCTTTAAAATACTTACAGTGACTGTTGGTGAGCCACTGGGCATCTCAGTTTGTGTTGCTTTTCCTAATGAAATCCAAACATATGCATACAAAATTAGGTTATAACAGGGTCAGAATTTCTGTCTTTGTCCCTCAAGGCACATGGTAAGTGCAGTGTTACAGCAGTGTACGGTGGTGGGACATGTCCCTGTGAAATAGACACAAGCCAGAAATGAACTGAAGAGATGGCATTATAAGGGAAAAGAGAGTCAGGAATGCAGAATAAATACATTTAAAATGCAGAAGTTACACAGTGTGGAGACAATGGCAAGCAGTAATAAACCATTTGATTTTGCAGCAGCAGCAAAGGTGTGATGATGCTCGGATGAGAGATCAAAGCCCTAAAAAGCAGATATGAGAGGCTGCAATGAGAGTCTTTAACAAGGCCAAGGTCTGCATGCTAGCACAGATTAGCAACAGGGTCAGTGTCAAAATTCAGGCTGCCCTGAAACGTGAGCCTGGGCTGGGCATGGCCAGCATTGCTCAACCCAGCGGGTAAATATTGCTGCTTGTTGAGCAAGGTGGGAGCCACAGCAGGGCCCTGCTGGGAGCAGTGCTAGGAGGGCTTGTGGGGGTCTGACCCCTGTGTTAGTTATGTATTAATAGCTAATAATATCAAACTAATGAGTAATTAACAGCTCTTGGAAAACTGAATTTGTGTCTCTGCGTTTTCCTTCCTTTTCCACTCTTTGTACCTCAGTCACCCCAGGTAATTATTATAGGTTTGCTAGCACAGATTGTTTTGATTTGGGACAAAGCACAAACATGTTTTGGGGAGTAAAATACAAACTTAAAATAGACAGTAAAAAACCAAAAACTTCTGTGAAATTGCCCATCTTGCAACTTTCCCAGTGATTACTTGTACAAAGCATGGAAATATCCATTCTCAGGATATTGATGAACCACCATGGGTTTATGCTGCCTGTTGTTCATTTTGCAGGTCTGAGTGGAAGGGGATGTGTTTTGGCTCTTCAGAATAGGGTTAAGGAGAAGAGATTGAGGTTCAAAATAATTTAAGGCTCCCTGGTTACACCTTTTGTGCTCAATGTCATCCTGGCATTCCCACTAAAAATGGGCAGGATAAGTGCTCTTTGCAGGGCATGTTCCACGAGGAACTCCATCCATCCAGGGCCAGCTGCCCCATTCCAAGGTGAACGTCTCCAACCCAACAGCCCTGATCCAACATCCTGGAGCGCAGCAGGAAAACTTCCCACCCATTTCAGTGTATTTCTGGATCCACAGGCATCATCTGCTGGACTGCTGGGAGCACGTGCTGAGGCAGGGAGAGGATTTTCTCCTCCTGGAGCAGGAGAGCTGCTGGAGGTGAGGAGGAGGCCTGGGGGAGCTGGGGACACGTGCTCAGCTTGGCCAGGCACTGCCTGTGACTCAGGGCTCTATTTTTGATTCAGCAAGGGGAGAAAGATACGTGATACAAACCTCCCCACCCCACCGAGGAGAACTATTAAAAGAGCAGAAGACATTCCTGAGAGGCTGCAGATGCTGCTCCGTCCTGCTCTGAGCGCTGCAGGGTGCCTGCAGAACATGCTGCATGTTCTTTGGCTTGTGCTCCTGTTTTAATTTATAGTGTGACTTTGATGAGTTATCACAGGGCAGTGACTCTGTGAAACTCTGTTCTGTTTGAACAGAATTTTCAAAAATCAGAGCCTGCAGCCCCTCTCTAACCCTGTTGACACTTGTGCCTGCCCTACTCAGGAGTTGAAATGCAGATGACACCACCCCGTGAGCTTTCCTGACCAGCTCCTCCCTGCAGGGCTGAGCAGCTTTAAATGGCAATCCCATCACAAATGGGGGGTCTAGGGGTGCCTCGTGGCAGTGCCCCCATACAGAACCGTGTCCCCTCTTCCCTTCCCTCACTGGGAGTGGGGCTGCCACCCTTTTCCTCCTCCAGCTGCTCATTCAGCTGGCCAATACTTGCTTAGGAGCTTTGCCTTTGCTCTCTGCCCAAGGGAGGGGAGGCACAGGATGTAAATACCATTATTGTTGTTGTTATATTCACCATAATGTTATTCCTGAGTGGAGTTGGAGCACTGAAATTGACAGTGAGTATCAATGAACTTCAACTCTAGGCCCCATTCTAAAGCCTGGGCCTTCAAATCCAAGAAGGATTGCCAGGGGGTTCATTAGCACCAGGATTTCCCTCTTAGGGCTGGGCACTAATAGGTTAATGGGGTGGGCAGCTGACTCAAACAGCCTCTGATGGGGCCTTTGCTACAGCAGTGGTGCTGTTTCTCAGCTTCAGCAGCTCCTGGGAACTTGTTCTTCTGCCTTGTGAGTAAAAATCTTGCTTTATTTCCTTTTCTCGAGCTTGAGACAATATGGCCCTTGTGCGTATTTTATAACCTTTTTGCTAAGGCATTGGACTTTGTTGGGTGTTTATGTCATGGTCTTGCCATGTGCATGAAATGTTGTTCTAGTGTGGTGAGTGTTGGTCTTTTCCCAAGTGGCAGGGGACAGGACAAGAGCAAAGGGCTCCAGTTATGCAGGGGTGGTTTAGGTCGGATATTAAGGAAAATTTATTCCCTGAAAGGGCTCTCAGGCATTTGAACAGGCTGCCCAGGGCAGTGTTTGAGAGCTGTGTTGGTGTGTTGCTGATTGACCTGGTTTAGTGTTGGAGTTGCCACTGCTGGGCTAACAGCTGGACTTGCTGATCCTGAGGGTCTTTCCCAACCTAAACTCTGCTTTGATCACAAGTTCTCACTGTCTCTTGGTGAGTGTGTGCTTACAGTAATGGTTCAATAAAGTTGTTAGTTCCAATTTGGCTTTACAACCTGAGGAACAAAAACTAGCAGGGTGATGTTTCTTTCCTGGGATAGGTGGAGAAAGGAAGCAGTGAGATGAGCAGGAAGATCAGAGTGATGCTCCTACAAGTTGTGTGGGTTTTGGTGGAACAGAGTGCACAGACAGCAGCTTCTGTGTGGAAAATAATGGCAAATTCTTATCCAAATAATAAGCAGTAAACAAATATTTTTCCAAAGTCAGGATCTGTCTTTAGAAGTGAATTTGGAGGAAGTAGCTGCTACTTTCTCACAGATTTTTTCTATCGAGTGTTGCCTGGATATTCTTCATTTAGAAGCCACCTGCTTTACTAAATGGATGCTTTTGACAGTGATACTTGATTATATGATTTGAAATGTTGTTCTTTCATGTTTCCTTTTTTTTAATTACACCAAAGTTGTTATTAATTTGACTCTTTCCTGCTGCCTTTGCTCATTATTGTATATGGCCTGAAAAGCATGTCACTTCTGTTGTGCTCTTGTTTAAGGAGAGAAAGAGAATTAAAAGTTCTCCAGCATGCCCTAGCCCTGTGACACACAGTGAGAACTCATGAATTACAATACTACCACTCAAGGTATTTCAATGTTATCACAAGTGTTTCTCCTCTGTGGAGCTCTGTGCTCATTGAAGCCTCTGTTTTCTCTTTTAAGTGGAGCTAAGTTAAATTCTAAAATTCGTGTTTCCTCAAAAGTCTCATCTTCAGTAGAGACTCACACCTGAACCTACATTCTTCACTCTATTTTCTTTTTATAAATTATATAGGAGATTAAACCAGACCTATCCCTATCCAGTCCTTGTTTTCTACATTGGTTGTCAAATGGGAATAGTCCCTTAAACCAGAAAACTAAACTCACCCATTTTCTCTTCCTTGCACACACCAGAACTGGAGTATTTGTCACAGTGGCCTTTGGATGTGCAGCACTGCACTTTTATCTCCAAGGTGGGAATGCTTCCTGGCTGGGTGGACCAGGACTGTTTATTTTCTTTTTCTGAGGGAAGTGAATAAATGTTTTGGCAGCAAAGCCACCCCATAAATGTGTCACATTATGGCTGAGTGGTTTGTGTTTTACTATTAAAACTGTCATTTCTACATTTCACTGGTGTCCTGTAATGTTAAATAATTACTTGAAAAAACAGCTCTGAATATAAGACTCTCTGCTACCTTGTTCCCATTGTTTGGGCTTGGCCTTGAGCAGGCAGGTGTGAAACTTGTGTGCTCAAACCCTTCTCTTTGTCTCTGCCCTCTCAGGACTGCCAGAGATCCCTTACCTTCAGCTGACTTGCATATGGAAAAAAACCCAGCTTGGTTTAAAAACTATTAATATTAACCTGGAGACAGCTTGTGGTGATGGATAATGCAGATTCTGCCTCTTTCTTCCCATTCCACGTGCATGTTGCTGGTCCCAAACCTGGAGTTCTGTAGCCAATACAGGGCCAAGCAGCTGCTGACTCCTCTCACTCACCAGATGTTCCAGATGTTTGCCTGCTGAGGTGAGGGTCATGCTCAGGGTGATATTATCAGAATGACCTTTGCAGGTTTGTTCTGTTCTAAAACCATAAAGACTTTGTGTGCCCTAGATTTGCTTTTTAGTAGGTGCAGTTTATTAGCAGCCCTGTTGGCTTCTTCTACAAAGCAGCAGGAATTAATTGCAATAGCAATGTTCTTGTACTGACCTGTTGTAAAGGGAGTCAGTATATCCATAGAGAAATCCTCAATCTCTCATTTTAAAGTATTTCCCAACTTACACCAGTCCAGAGACATTTTTAGTGATTTTGCTCTCATTACTCAGTATCCAGTGCTCGCTGCTTTTCCCATTGGCTCTCAGGGAAGCTGCTCCAAATGTGCTAAATTCAACAGATGTCATTTCACTGGCTCAAAACAGTCTGGATGTGGCTCAGAGAGAGCCTGGATAGAATGGTGTGCTGGTGCTCACATTTCATTCATTTTCCTGAAACAGTTTTAATAAATGAAAAAATACTGAGCAGCGGTTGTTGGGAAGTTTCTCTTGATCCTTAGAGAGTTAGAGGTGCAAAGTTTTGTTAGTTTGTTTTTGGAGTTTACTTTGTAGCTACAGCTCATTCATTGCTGCAGGGGGGTGGAATATTTTGAAAATTTCCACAATTTTTTCAGACCTAGAAAAATACTTGTTTAAAGAAATAATGTCCTTTAGGTAACACTCTTTAATAACTTTGTGGGGTCTCTTATTCCTTTATCCAGCCACAGTAGAAGAAGCTTGAGTGTTTGCAAAACTAGTACCCAAATTTAAACTAACTGCTAAGAGGTAACAAATAATTATAAAATAATACAGTTTGCCTGCAAGAGTGAGTTGATAGGCTTGTTCTTAAGAGGGTGTTTGTCAAGTTCTTTTTCTGGCAGCAGGAGTAAGACTAAAGTATGATTCCTATCAACATAATAGCAATTAAGCACTTGACTAGAGCAGGCTGTTTTCAGCCCCATCACCATCATCCACCAATTAAAACTTGCTGCTACTTTGCTACAGGGAAAGGAGAAGAGTTATAGTTTGAGGGCAAACTGGTTAAGAAGTAAAGTTTGGTTTTTAGCTAAAAAACCCAAGCAAAGGTTTGATGCCAACGGTTCTCAAGTGTGAAATGCAAAATCTATGCTGCTTTCTAGCCTCTAGGATTTTACAGCAGGGTAAATATGAATTTACATCTTGTGGTTGAGAGGGGAGAAGGAAAGAGAAATTGTTCCTGTCAGATGTGATCTCATGGAAAGCAAATTGGTGGTGGAATGGATTAAAGATAACAGAACTCAATTTGTGGCTTTTATTCCCCAACCACTTTCAGCATTTCATAGTGGGGAATATACCATTCTTCAGTCACTTAAAATAAAACAATTCAAGCAAAGCAAAAACCCAAGTATAACTCAGCCTTTGTTGATACCGGTTTGTTGGAGATTTTGTTGAGACTCTCAATAGCAAAATTAGCATCCAAGTGAACCCATCTTGTGGAGCACTACATGGAATAATTTGATATAAAGCTGCAGCCAGGCTGGGCTGACCTGTGCTTGCAGTGACTCATGAGTTACCTTTCTGGCCCCAGTGACTCTGTACAACTGAAACAAAATTACTATCCCTCACAAATTGCATCAAGCACTGCTCTGTGCTGCCCTTCCAGTGACAGAACAACAGAGATTTATTTTACGTGCCTGACAACCTTAGAAATCTTTTTTTTTTTAATAGGTTTCTCCAGACTTTGTACATTACTTTGAAAACAGCTTTATTTTTTGACAAATATGAAAACTGTAGTGTCATCTGAAGCACAGGATACAGGTAGAAGCAGTTGCCTGAGTGGCCCAGTAGCTCTTGTTTATTATTCATGTTTTATTTTTATTCATTGTATTTATTTATGAAATATTATAGTTGTTATAAAATATTTATTATTATTCATTGATTATGTCCTCCTCCAATAACCGCTGAATTTTAATCTCTTTAGGTCAGAAACCAGTTATTCTCTACACTCAGAGAGACTATAGAGTATTTCCTACTGCTAGATAAGCAGATAAAGATGTGAAAAGGAGATCAAAGAAACTTGATTATTTATCTCTTGGTATTTATATATTTGGTTATTTGTAAGGGAAGCAAGAGGAATTCCATTTCAGGAAGAAATATGAAAAATAATAGGTTTTTGACAGCTTAAACACAACTGAACTTCAGTCCTCTGGCTATGCAAATGAATTTATTTATATTAATTTAGTACTCATCCAGCTACAAGGCTTCTGTAACAAATGTACCATGTAATTACCTATTTTATTTTCCCCAGTTTATGAAGTTCCCAGCTTCTCCTTGCCAGTCCTTCTCCTGGCCCTGAAACAGCTATGCCAGCACAATTTAAAAACTTAGGAATTACAAAGTGCAAGTGGCTTCCCTGCTGCAGGAGGAATAATCTATTTACTTTCTCTAAGAGAAGATAAGGGGTCAGTGTCATCCTATTCAAATATGTTTCCTCAGGAAAACACTTAGCAAGCTCCAAGAGATATTTCTTGAAGCCTTCAAGGATAAGTAGACCATAGTGGATAAGGCTCTCTGATTTTCAGTAGGGCAGACAGGAATACGGATGCCATGGACACTTTGGAATTGTCAGGCTTTGAAATTCTCTGCTTTTTAAGCTTAATCTAATCCTCAGGTCAGATTTAGATCTATGTCTACATTTTTCTTCTCTTTTTTATGCATTGGTTTGCGAGTGCAGTGCTCTGTAGATGTCTCACAGTGGGACAACCAGGTCTGTGTGGGATTCTCTTTGGGTTTTTCCTAAATACTTTATTAAGAGAGTTTGTGACAAATCCTTTGAGATCTTATCAGGAGCAGCACTTGTGTTGCTCCTCAGGTGCAGCCCTGTCCAAACTCTCTGTTTCTGGTGTGTCAGTGTTTGTAAAGCTGCACTGAGCTCCCCCAGGGCACTCTTGCAGTGTTTGGCAGAACCAGCACAGCTTTACAGGCACTCTGTCCTCTCCAGATGCTTCCAAAGAGAAAAGCACAAACACCCTGCCCAAAGGAGACAGGATAAGAGAATCACCTTGCAAACTGAGAGCATTTCCTTGCAGTACCCTTTGAGTGGGCAGCATCAGCAATGAGCTGTCTGTGGGGCTGTGAAAATGGAATTTGGTTGTCTTTGCAATGCAGTTTTGTCCCCAGCAGCAACTAAAAGATCTTTGTCTTGAGGATCTGCAGAGGATCCTTCTGAGAGCTACTCAGAAAAGATGAACTCTTTAGGCAAAAAGTTTAATTCCTTCAGGAAAGGAGAAATGGGCTGTTCAAGTGGAGGAGCCTTCACAGCAGCTGGCGTGTCCATTGAGCATTGCACTGCATCCAGCTCTATTTGCACTGCATCCAGCTCTGGTGGGGCTAAAAACCAAATCAGCAGATTTATAGCAAGTTTTATCAAGAGAAGAGAGCACAGCAAAGTGCTGATTGAGGGTGTCCCCTCTCCCAGCCCCTGAGCACACAGCCTGCAGAGGAGCCCATGCTGGCAGCCCAGAGCACAGGCAGAAAGGGGATTTGGGCAGGATGGGCGTCATGACTGCACCCAGGGCAGCTGTTAAATTGCTCTGGAGAAATACCCAAGGTGTGTTTGCTTTTCCTGGTTTGGCTGTGGCCAACAGTGCACAAAAGTCTCATTGTCCTGTATTTTGTGTGCCTGAAACTGAAAAGCTTTCAGGTCCTCCTGGTTCTTTAGCAGAATTGCTTTGTCTTCTCCCTGCTTTGCATGTCAGAGGAAAGTGTGTACCTTCCTTTCTTGTGGATATTTCAGATAAAAAGTTGTAATAGTAATGGTTTGGGATGAAAGCCCACAAGCTCTCAGGGCAGCTCCTTCCAAAAGCTTCTTTTCTGTGCTTCCTTTGAACAATGCTACTTTTTAAGGAGCTGTAAGGAAAAAAAGGGAAATACCCTTGTCTGTGGATGCTCACTTCTGGGAACCTTGAGGAGCCGTGTGGGAAAGGGAGTTGCATTTACACAGTGCAAGTGCCTGCCTGAAATAAGCTGGAGTTTGCTTTTTTTTTTTAGCCCCAACTCATAAATGTGAGTTCGTTCTTCACTTTACAAAGGTTTAGGTACTGGACTGTGATAGTGCATTAAGGCATTTTATTGCCTTATTGCTTTAAAATGTGCAGTTGCAATCTCTTAGTTGAAAATCTGCAATTATTTAAATAGCCTTTAGTCCACCAGTGTTGCCAGATATGTGACTGAGGTCAGCTACAGGCCAAGTTTGTTCTCTGTGAATTTGTTTGGGAAAGGGTTGTTTAGATGCATGAGTTTGTCACAGTTTAATAACAAAGAAACCATGTCATCAAGCAGTTGGGAGTTTCACTTTGAAGTCCTGCTGACGACTCCTGTGCATCAGGCATGAGCAGGAGGATGTGCATGTGCTGGTTTTGGGTCAAACTGCATCTATTGAGCCAGTCAGCAATGGCAGCATGTGAATGCACTGCCTCTAGTCCCAGCATGGCTTTTTCCATGTTTCATAACTGCTATGTTGCAATATGGTTTTTTGAAGGGCTTTGTTTTGTTTTTAAATTTTAAAACAATGCTCTGTGCACACTTGGTGCCACCCTGGCTTTGTTCCTGAGGTTGAGGAGCTGTCTAGACCGAAAGCTGAGCCCTGATGAAACATGCAGGAGCTGCCAGGGCCAGGTCTGCAGTGCCACGTCAGGCACAGATGGTTTAGCAATCTCCAGCCCCACTTCAGCTGCCAGGGGACCAAAGGAAAACTTTCTGCTTTTAAACAAGTGGGAGCAAAGGCATGTGAGTGTTGGTTTTGGGAGCTGGGGTG
This sequence comes from Zonotrichia albicollis, assembly GCF_047830755.1. Taxonomy (NCBI): domain Eukaryota; kingdom Metazoa; phylum Chordata; class Aves; order Passeriformes; family Passerellidae; genus Zonotrichia; species Zonotrichia albicollis. Next base: position 42,449,440 of record NC_133824.1, read on the forward strand.
AAATCCCAGTAATGGTGAGGAGCATTCCAGTGCTGGCTGCAGTTGTTCATCCTTCCCATTAGCCTCAGAATAAAATCATCTGCAGGAGCAGTTTTCAGTGTAGAAATTGTAACACAGAATTGAAATTGAGACTCTGGCAGCCACTGATGTGGTTGGTAGTGCTTGATGTACAGGAGAGCTCAGCCCAAGGGGAAGGCAAGCAGCTGTTAATCCAAAGACTGAGCCAAATGAAATGCAGCTTGGGGCCTGTAAATAATTAATAGGTAAATTAATAAGGACTATTATGGTGAAACTATCATTACCTGTGGATTGAACTAAATAGTCATCAGGATGGATAACTGGCTGCCTATTTTTCTCATCTGAAAACAAAGTAGAAAGTTAAAATACAGATAGTTAGACTAAGAAATCACATGTGCTATTCATAAGTTCCTTCATATTTTATAATACTCAGTGAACACAAATAATATCTACAGCACTTTCCTCTTGTTAAAAAAAAGAGCATAGAAAGAGGGTTTTTAGGCTAAGAATTATAAAGCTATTGAGTTGTGGGTTTATATGCAGTGAGCAACATGACACTGAACGTGGAAATTGAACCAGGGATAAAGGGAAACTGCTCATAAATTTAAGGTGTGCCTGGTTGGCAACTCCTTATTCTTTAATCTGAGGTCTCATATTTAACAGGATGATTTTTATGAGTTTTCTTGGCTGTTCATTGGTGATCACACTTCCCTGGGAGCTTCAGAGACCAAGTGAGGCAGCATTCCTAAGCTGGCTTCAGTATATGCAAATTTCACCTTTAGAGGTCCTGAGAGGAAAAAATAACAACTTGCATCTGCCTCCAAAGTAGCTGTTTCTTGAGCAGCCTCTGGAGTGACCATGGTGCCTGTATAATCTTGTTTCCTCCAGAAAAAGTATAGGTGTTGCTTTTTTTGTTTCACTAATATGTAGGATCCTCCTCTAGGACTGTGTTTTCAAGGTGTAAATGTAAACAGTAGTTTTACATGGTCAGTATCTTGGGGTTCTAAATACCAGCTAATCCTCACATTGTTCCTCAGTTGTGGTGTACTGCAGTGGGAGATGAAGTACAGAGTTGTCCATTCAGGGAGAACATCATTAGCTTAGTGATCGTTTGCACTTTCAGGGTCTCTTTCAGAAGGAAACAGCATAATGCAAGCAATGCCTTCTGTAGAAAGAAAAAACAAAAGCCCTTTTGAAACACGGCAGCTGCTGTTGTTCGGCTTTTGAGGGATCATTCCCTTCCCAACATCCCATTTTGCTGTGCCATCACTCTGCTCCTTTATCGGCTGCGGAGAGCTCAGCAATGCTTGTCTTGAGACTCCCTCTAGTGAGGGAATGGTGCAGATTTCTGAGACATCCCGGAGGGTTTGTGGCAATGTTGGGGGAGTCACTCTGTGCGCTGCTGAAACCCTGCCAGGGGCTCTAGTGAGGGAATGGTGCAGATGAGACATCCCGGAGGGTTTGTGGCAATGTTGGGGCGGTCACTCTGTGCGCTGCTGAAAGCCCTGCCAGGGTTTGCACTGGCAGGGTTTGCACTGCCTCCGGGGCTGGCCTCGGCTCCGGAGCTGCGCTCGCCTTGCCGGGCATGGGAATTGCGGGAAATCCCGGTTGCTGGGGGCTCCATGGCTGGGCAGCTCATCCTCTCCTCCTCCTCCTTGGCGGGCCCTGCGTTTGTGCACAGGGATAGCCTGGGATGGGCACCGAGGAGCTGGAGGGCTGTGCCTCCATCCCCTGTCCTGCCATGTCCCTGCTGACAGGGGACACGGAAAGGGAATCCTTCTTCCCGGTGCATTATTAACAGCAGTGATAAGAGAGTGAGGGAGGGTGTGAAGTGAGATATTGGGGGGAAGCTGTGCGTTGCATGCCCTGGCACCTCCCTTGGCACAGAATGGCTCTGTGGGCAGTTTCTCGGGAGAGAGCAGCTGGGAGCTGTCATGTGTTTAGGGCAATACACGTTTGAGTAAATAGGAATTGTTTGCACGGGGACTGCTGTGCAGTCACTCAGGCTCACAGCTGCTTGAATTGATGGAAAAGGGACAAAGAATGGAAAGGTCAGTTCTGCTGTGCTGCTCTATCCCTGCCTTTGTCACCGACAGCTACACCAGGTTTAGAAACTGAATTATCTCTGAAAAATTATTCTCCCTCACTGATAGTGTACCTTACCACACAAGTAAGTAGGTAGGGTGTTATTTAGCAGTTTTTTTTATAGTATGATTTTAAAAACTGTTACTACTGAATATAACCTGATTCTGGCACGTGGCGCTTTTAAAGCATTAGGTAACATTTAAGGCATTAGGTAACTCTAGATGGCTTTGATATTTGCTGTCTGTGGATGCATAAATAATAGGACTCAAACTCCCTCCCTTCTCATTATGTAAAAATAATTCATTTTTAGAAATGTAACTAAACTATAGTCAGTGTTGCTGTTTTCAGATGGAGCTCCCATTTCACAGCCTTGGTACAACTGGGACCAACTTTAGGGACAGCCCTTGGCATCTGTTGCCTACTTGTGCATCAATCACCAAAGGACAAGCCCTAGTTCAAAGCTTTGTTTCTTTACAAAACCCTACCATGCATCATATTTTCCCTAGGCCAGATAAATTCATGAGATGGAAAATTCTAATGTGGCTGGATAGGCTATCACATCCTGTGGATGTCAGAGACACCTTGTCCCAGCCGTTCTCACATCCTGAAGTGGCCAACACCTGACTGGGAATGCAAAATCTTGGTGCAGAATGCAACCTATAGAAGAGTGTGTTACTAAGCCCCTGGGTGCTTCACCTTCTCTAGAATTTCTGTTTTGAATGTGAATAAGTCAGGGAACTGTGGGGTGGTGTTAGGAGTTTGTAATGCTGTGGCACAGTAGGATTTTAATTAGTTTGGCTTGTGTTTTTATGAATATAGAAAATTGAGCATTCGAGTACCTAATTAGTGAATAGCTACTGCAGTGAGGCAGCTGGTGCCAGGGAAGAACACAACATCTCTTACATCTTATTTTAAATTCACATCATTCTAGAAGGTAAGAAATGGAGGGCAAACAGGAAGGACTTCTAAGGAGGCCTCAGGGTGACCCAGTTGTGGCCTTTCACTGCTTCAAGGGAGCCTGTGGGAAAGATGGAAAGAGACTTACAAGGGTGTGTAGTGACAGGACGGGGAAATAGCTTCAAACTAAAGAGGGCAGGGTTAGATTTGATATTAGGTTAGATATTAGATATTAAGAAGAATTATTTACTGTGAGGGTGGTGAGGCCCTGGCACAGGTTGCCCAGAGAAGCTGTGGATGCCCCATCCCTGGCAGTGTCCAAGGCCAGGTTGGATGGAGCTCTGAGGAACCTGGGATAGTGCAAGGTGTCCCTGCCCATGGCAGGGGCTTGCAATGAGATGATCTTTGAGGTCCCTTCCAACCCAGGCCATTCTAATTCTATGAATACAAACCCAGCTCTTGCCCACCCACTAAAAATAAAACACTAAACCTCTGTCACTGTGCTGAGTTTCAGTTTAATCCAGTTAAAAACTAATCTATACAAAGTACGGAGTGGGGCTTTTTTTTTTTTTACATATATTGCACCAGAGATATGAATTTGTACAACATTAACCAAATTTTACCCCTTCATCCTCCTACCAAAACCCCAGCCAAGTACAAAACTGAATCTCTGCATCTTTGTGGTGGAACTGGTGTCTGTATAAAGTCAGATACAGTTTTGTTGTAATCGCCTCCTAAATGAAAAGCAGAATACAGGCATAAGCACTTGTGCCCATGATATTCCAGTCCCTTATTTCTCTGGTTATAACTTTCCACTTCCCAAGTTACAACAATTCTTTACAAAGCTCTGGATGTTTCCAGATAAACGGGATAAGGGGGACAATTGCCAACAGCAGAGTCAGGACTTTACAATCAAATGTAAGAGGCTGCACTGAAACTGAAGCTTGAGCATTACATTACAAAGCTTTGTGACATTTAATGGCATCTTAGGAGGGTGAAGTAGCCTGAAGGAATGATTTGTATGGTAGAAATGCCTTCACACCAAAGCTTTCAGTCCCTGAATCTCTACAAACATCTGTGGCTGTATCACTTGTCCTCTGCAAACTTTCATGTGAGACGGGGAAACACAGAAAGGTTTCCCCTTGTCTTCACCGTGACATTTGAATAATTCCCTTTGTTTCCCTCCTCACCCTGTTACCCATGATCAGGCTGCAACCCCAAAGCCAGGGCTGTGCCCAGAGAAAGTTACAGCTCCACGAACCATGTCTGGGCCTCTCTGCAGACAGATGAGGCTGCTGAAAGATATTTCAGTCTCCAGACAAAGACAAAATCAAACTGTTTTAGAATTGCATAGAAATGACAAACAGTGGAGACATCGGTTTTCCAAACTAAAAATGTCATCTACTTGCATAAGAAACAAAAAGAAAAGGTGAAATAAGTCAAATTGGGTGGTATAAATGAAGGAAATGCAACATGACAACAGGATAAAATAGATAAATAATCTGTTCTGGCACTGAGTTCTGCTGCATTGTGTGAAGAACATGAATATGCCCAGGTCTGATGGAAGAAGCCTTGAGCATGGGAGGAATGTGCCTGGCTTCCATCAACCAAAGTTCTTCAGAGTGAGACATTTCCCAAACGTCAATACAAAATGTTAGCAATTGCCTCTGGTTTGTTGAGTTTGCCTAAAATATTCAAGTCTTATTCTGAAAGGAACATCTTTCTCTAACAGATGTGCTTCTGTTTCTTTGCTCAAGCCCCAAAGTATCTCTTTTAATGCCATTGTCAGCAGTTAGCCATAGAACAGGAAGGAAATGTAAAGGATGCAGGCAGAGGTGTGTGAATCTGCTCAAAGCCAGCATTACACAATCAGAACAATCCCTGTTTAAAAAACAAAACAAACAAAAAAACAACCACAAAAAGCCAAGCAAACAAGGAAATCCACACAGGGTTTACACTACAGGATAGTTTGTTTGAAAAGAATGAGAAGCAGGGACACTGGCACAACTTTTCAGCATTATAATAAAACTAACATGAAAATCAACTTACTCTTGTAAAATCTTGGCCTGCAATACTAGGGACCTATCCTGGTTCAATACCAAAATAACACAGTCAAGCAGCATCCCTGGCTTGGGACACTTCTTAACCTTAGACCAACGGCTGAAAGACTCATAAGAGTCACCAGTGAGACCCTTAACAAATCCCAGATTCATGTCTGGGAAGAGCTCTCTGAAGCACATGGTGCACTTTGAAAAATCTGGTTTGATTGTAGGAGGTAGGACAATTGCACAGAAAAAGACAGTGAGTCTTGTTCTGTTTTGCACAATATTTCCATCAACATAAAAAGCTTACTTAATAACATGCAAAATTTTGAGATCAGCTGGCATCTGATGAAAGAAATGGGGACAAAAGTGCTGTCCCAAGGGCCAGTTGAGCTTTCAACTGCTACACAGAATTCATCTCAACAAGGAGGACGGTTCAGATCAGTACACAAGCACAGTATTCCTTTTGAAGGCTTTCAGTGAAATTCTTAGGTTTCTGTAAACATGAAAAATATTCACTGTTCCACAGAATTCTTTGCTGTGTTTAAATTTTACAAAGTGCAAGTTTTCTGTGATTAAGAAATTTTATTTTTATTTGGTCTCAAAGAAGGAAGAGTTTGGTAGTGCTGGAAATAGGCCTTTATCTGTGGTCTTTGTTTCCCCATCTTTTGCTTTTCAGCGTTTCTGGAAAGAGTTTCTACATCAAGCTAGACCTAACTTAACATCCAGGCCTGTTCCCTGTTTCCTCTCTGAGAAGATCCTGATTCATGCCTAAACACAGAATGGCAGACATCTCCCCCTTCTTTGTGAAGGGAGAGTTCAACAGCTCAGTCCCCTGGCCAAAAAAACCTTTAGTATTAATGGTTTCCTTATTTTCCTTCTCTGTTATAGCCTCCACATGATCCCCTTGTGTTTCTTACCAATGCATTTGAGAGAAAATTAATTTAACTTAAAAAGCAAATCTGATATACTTCATGTCTAACATTCCTGATGATTTTACAGTCTGAGGGAGAAAGTTCATGTTTGACTCTGATTTCCTGTCCCCCCACCCCTCCCTCCCTCCCTCCCCAAATAATAAAGATGCTATAAAGTTGAGGCACGAGTGGTTAAGGGTGAACTGGATCAGTTCTGACAGCTGCTTCTTGCACGTGTCCTGGTGGTAAAGGCTGATCTCCTCCTGCTGGGTGCTGTGCTGCATCTGCAGCTTTGTGCTCAGCAGCTGCAAAACAAGAACACAACCCTTTGTAACATCTCAGTACACTGGCCCCAAATGTGGAAATTCTCTAAATGGAAGTTTCTAGCATAGGGACACTCAAACAAAAGCTTTGTTTTCTGGTCTATAAGTGGAATCAAGAGTTTTTGGGATTGAGACCCAACACACTTAACTATTAGTCAGTGTTACCTCTTAGATTACAAATTGTTTCTGCTTTCTGTGAAATATTCTCACATAACACACTGTTTTTTCTTAAATAAATCATGTTTTTATGAGACCTTTAATTCCAATATGGGAAGCCTGAAAAAGAAATAACTAACAACTTGCTCCTGTATGTTCCTCCTCGCTGCATCAGTACTTACAATGTTCTCCCTTTGCCTACATTTGAGTAAAACTAATTTTCATCATTTGATGAAGATTTCAGAACATGCAGCTTTATTTCTGGATTCTTTCCCCCCTCAAATTACTCTTAGTAGCTCCAGTGGCCTGGAGATTTAAAGTAGTGTCTACCTGGACATCCTTGATTCAGTGAATGAGTAGTGACCAGTTCTGGCTCATATAATGAATTCTCATGACACCTAATTAAATGACTTTACAGAATGATTTTACATGAAAGAATACACATGTTAAGAACAGTATCTGCTACAATATTGCCATTATTGAAAGATGTACCATCTGCAATTACACACAATGGTTTTACTGAAGGTAAGGGGAATTTAGGGTCTTGGAATGAAGGATCATAAAATGAAGTTACCTCCAGACAGTTTCAAAGCAAATAAAAGGCAGAATTAAATAGGTTCTGAAATCTCATCACTTCCCTTCACAGAACTGAGTGGGCAGAATTTCAGGGTACCCAACAAGGTAAGCTGTAGTCACTGAACACAGCTCCTGAGGTTTGAAATCCCACTGCTGGCCCTGCAGGAGCAGTTAAGATCTCCTGATACTCAACAGGCTGCCTAGATAGAGCTGAAGCTTCTATTTGAGATCAGTGTCAGAAGTTCTTGAGCTTCACTGATCATGTCAGCACATGAACATGGAAGCCAATAAAGCCAGCATAGTTTCAGCCTTCAAGAAAAGGCTGATTTAGGGTGTATGGGGCAGCAGAGCACAAAGGAAACCTGGGCAGTGTGCTATGGATAAGAAGTGCTAATATATCCCTGACTTTTGCTGTCACCAGTGATGAAATGCAGTGATTTTTTATGCCACTGCCTTCTCCTGAGGGTGTTGAAGCCATTGGTCATTCACACTGCCCAAGGCTGACTTCTTGTGTCATGCTACATCCAGCTGCTGCCAAATTGGCCATTGAGGACTTCAAATGCTTTGATTTGTTCTGCAGCCTCAGACTGCAGTGCAGCCACAGATCATGGGACCTGTCTTCTGTATGTCCCTGTTCTTCCCTGGATGCTCTAATCTCAGTATTGCAGACTAATACAACACGATCCTCCTCCTCTGCCCCCTGGATGCCTTCTGTTCGGACTCTGGTTTCTTACTATGGACTTAAAAACAGTGAGATTTCAGGAGTACTTAGTACTTACTTCCCTCTGAAAAACAGGTTAGTGAACCTCTCTCCAGAGGTCATTAAAGCTGCATTAAGTTAATAATTTTAACAGCAAATATGGAGGTAATGACTTTTACATTGCAAATCAGATTTTTAAGTTTGTGTATCTAGACAGAAAGTCACATACGGGGTTGGATTTTCAGTTCTCCACCTGGTCCTGCAGGAGGAATTCCTTGCTGTAGTTTCTTTTGTTCCATCTGTTTTACAACCTGGTGAAAAATAAAATACAGCAGTTGAAAAACTTGAATTTGCCACCTTTCTCTGATGTGACATAAATGAACACACCTAAACCAAATGCTGCAGTTATGTAAGGTCTTTCTTAGAGGGTGTAGTGTTGAGTTGCTTTAATTCAAAACACCAGGCTGTGTTTTGCTGTGGTTCCATTAGTTTAGAATTCAGCTGGGACTCATATGAGAAATCAAGTCTCCAGAACTGGGAATTGTGGAGAGCCACACAAGGACAGAGAAAACAGGAAACAGATATATGCTGTCCTCACACATATACCTGCTGAAGCTCTTGTTTCTGAGCCTGAAGCTGATCATGCTGCCTCTGTAGCTCTTCCTTCTGTTTCTGAAGTTCTTCCGCCTTCTTTCTAAGTTCATCTTCCTGCTGGGAAATGTGATTTTCGAATTCCTTCAGCTCATCCTCGGTGAAGAGCTGCTGTTGATCTAGTGTCTGCAAGAAAATCCATACAAGCGTGAATACTTAGGAAAATACTTAGTATGAATACTCAGGAAAGCAGGAGTATTTTTTATTTTCTTACTGAAATTCTTACACGATTCACTAAAAAAACCCTCAAAACAAAATAGTGAGACACGACACTGTGTATTTTCAATGAAAACAGCAAAACAGCCATTTCTCACTATTTTCTCAAAAAAGCTCTACTAGGGATTTAGATGTAGGAGAAAAATATCCTCTTTCTTCCAGCTGAGCTCTTATCTTCCCTTTGAAGTGATTCATAAACAAAATGTGCATTTCCATTTGAAAAGCACGTGTGAAAAGCTCTTCCCGAATCCCCGGGGTGGCGCCAGACCTTTTCCGTGTGTGGAATTCACATCTGCATTACATTTAGGCGGCTCAATGCTACCTTCAGCCGAGGGGCTTAACGACACACATACCAGAGCAGAGCTGAAAAAAACCAAAGGTCACAGACATGCCGCTTGGTTTCCTGCTCCGAGTGCTGGTAATGGTGCTGCATGTTGTACTTGGAACACGTTTTCATTACCTCCCAGCTATCTGGCTCCAAAAATTCCTTTTTCTCTGTAGCTCGCAGGAACTCATCCAAAGTCACTAGCCGGTCCTTGTTGATGTCAACCTATATGAAGCAAAAAATTAAGCTCAAGGTAAAAGACAGCTTTTGGAGAAGCTAATGTTTTTATTTCATCAATCAAATATAAGCATTTTTAATTGTTTATAGGTCCCATTTTTGAGGGAGTGCCCACAACATTTTCTGAAAACTCCTCGCATAAATTTATGTATGTTAACAAAAATAGAACTACAAAGTAAATCCTGACATTTTACTTCAAAATTCACTGGCTTTATTGGAAACACTTGTACTCACAGTCCAAACACTAATAGTGGAATGCATGATTTTCTTTTTGAGAAAGATGTTTTGTAGCTTTCTGGTAACTACTCTGACTCACAGTTACAAAATTATCTCCACCGTTGGAGTGGGAGGTTTTGAAAAACAAAAATCCCACCCAACTGAATTGTGCTGGAATCTTTTAAGGGGAAGGGAGGAAATGCTTCTCTTTATGACTAATAGATGACCAGGCTTGCTCTGTTCCTCAAGTTTAAGGAATACAGTTGAATACAGAAATATTATGGGTGGAAAACAGAGTGGTTCAAAGCACCTCCTTTTCATTACTGTGTCTCCTGAGCTGAAAACCCATCAGACCCAGTGAAGGTTTTCACTGTCACAGGAGATGGCTTGAGCTCTGAGCCCCCTTTTAAAGGGACAAATCTGAGCTATATGAAAGAAGACTCCCTCTTCTCACACCTAAATCTTACCCATCTGCCAAGTGCCAAAGCAAATTTAGTATTCCTTGTTTGACACAGAACTCACAAGGAATTTCTGCTGAATCTCAGTATCTGCAAACAACCAAGGCTATAGAACAATTCCTTCTCTGGAACTCCTTAAATGAAACTAGCCAGCAGGCATTACATCAGAACACAGGGACAGGGTTTGAGAACTGTAACTTGGCATAATCCCAGCACAAGCAGCTCTCAGTGTGACAGGCCATTCCTTTCTGCTGCACTTGGACAACACTTCATGTCAGGAGAAATGTATTTTGTGAACACAGAAAGGAATCAGCCCCCACCTCGTTCATTACATGTTCTCTCATTCTCAGCCTTTCTTCTTCCATTTCAACCATGTCATCCTCTTCATTCTTGGGATCATAAACTTTTTCTAACTGAAATTTAAAATTAGTACATGTTAGTTTGAAGAAAAGGCAGCTCATTCAAATGGCAGAGCATATCTGGAAAAGTGGTGTGAGATGTTCTCTGTGTGTGCAATGTTCCTCTTTCAGCACAGTATTTAAGCAACAAGTGAGCCTTTCTTTCCTAAGAATGAAGTTTTCAGTTAATTCATGTGGTCTGTTACAATTCAGTGCTGTGGATGTCACAGTCAAGTTGACCCCAGTGTGCAAAGTCTGATCCTACATTTGATTCAATGCAGACAGAGGTTCCATGTGGTTTCTGGCATGGCAGAGAGTGGCTTTTTCACCAGGGCATGCAGCTGACCCCATAAGCATTCAGAGTATCACAAGACAAATTCAGTGCCAAATTTAATGGTTCACTTCTCTTCTTGCACAATGTCTTTCTAGGGAATTCATGCTTATGTATTTGTACTTGGCTTTCTCAGGCACTGAGCTTCACTTGCCCAGCCACAGGTAATTTGGTAATGGCCCCAGACCATTAGTTTTTACACTACAAAACTATAAAACAGAGAGACCCCTGTCAAAAAGGACTGCACTGTATCTTCATTGTAGTGAAGGGGATTATGGCAAATTATTGCACCAGAGTTAAATTTTTAGACAACAAACCAAGGCTTAAAGAAACTAAGAGCCAGTCTACTTTATTAGATGTACATGTGCTTCAAACTAGCCAGACATAAAATAGATTAAACTTCTGTAGCCACTTCCACAGTGCTGTCCCTGAGCCAAGGCACACAAGTGTGACCCTTTTTCTCATCAGACTTGTTGATGAACACTGATTGAGCACAGGTGCCCAGCTTCAGAACCTTTATCAGGTGCATTTAGGGAGGGCAGCTCTCTGCACTGCAATTTGCACAGGTAATACCTATCCTGCAGATTAGTTACAGAATCTCCAGCAAGCCTGGGGCAGAAAAATACATGTGCACTAGATTTCTAATGTCTGACTCTTATTCTTCAACTACTTTATTTTGCCTGCTTTTTACACTTTTGTAGAAAAATTAAGGATGCATGAAACTTGGTATGAATGCTCTATTTTGTAGTCCAAAGTCCTCAAATATACTTGGGAAAAACAGACATCCCTGTAACCCTTTACTGATAGAAGATAATTTTTTTTACCTCTTTAGTAAATAGGGCTTCTAATTCTTGCTCATCCAGGAAACCATCATTATTGACATCTACAAAAAGAAGTTTTAAAAATATAAATAGAAAGTCATACAAGTAACAGATCTCCAGGAGTTAAGTAAGGATCAGTGTACACACTTAACAAGAAGCTGGTTACAGAGGTTGTTCCTACTGTTGAGGTTTTTAGCAGGCAGTGGCTGGAGTGTCACTTTTGGTTGGTTGGACAAGTCTGCAGCAATCTCTCCACTTCTTAGATTAACAAACTGAAATAGGTCACCACAGGATTGCGCAGACTGCAACTGCCAAAAATTATTGCTGAGAACAAGTTGTCCCCATTTAACCACTAAATTTGTAATTACACTCAGGAGCAAGCACCAAGATTCTGCAGAAAACTTTACCTGGCAGTATGATCCTTAAAAACTTAAAGAATTACATCAAAATCTATATAAACATGCAGCACTTGAGACATGTGTAAGATGACTTTTCATGACAAATGCAGAGAGGAGAATACTTGATAATTAATGATCCTTCTTTTATTCTACATTGTGCTCTGAATACTCTTACACTACCTCTGAAATGAAAATATCCACTTCAAAACAATTACACAAAAATACTGGGTAATAATTTGAAGTTTTCTATATTCTAAGCTCTAAGGCAACAGGTGATTTCAGCTGTTTCTGTTTTGGTAGGTTTTGCACAAAGAAGTTACCAAAAAAATTTCAGAAAGCTATTTTTCAAAATCTCCTTCTAGAAAGAAAAGATTTAGGAACTACAACTAGATGATCATTAAGGACCCAAACCATTCTATAATAATACATGCTTATTCTAAGTTATAAACTGAGATAAAAGTTTAGGCTCAAACTAGAACACTTTATCTGAATTATCATCTTTGAGATTAGTCAAATTCTGTGTATTGTTCAACCCTTTACAGCCTAGTGCCAGGCAGGATCTATGTAGGGGCACTTTATGATGAAGCATTTAAGAATATCAGATCAAAGTTGTAAAGCAAGGTGTTCACTGAGAGGCATCCTTATCACTGCTACTGCTTGCTGTTTCTAGCTGTCCATTCCTCAGAAATCTAGGGGCAGGATTAGAGGGGTTTTGTTTTATCAAGGGAATATTGCAATTTCTGAAGAGCCTTGGCCCTTCTATGACCACTCCACAGATTAGGGGCGTCTGGTACTTATGTGCAGAGATGATGAGAAAGCAGGTTTTGCCCCTACACAAATCTCTGAGGATTTATTCCCAGTACCTACCTACCTTTGTGCAAGCAAAGTTATAGATATGGACAGGCCTCTAACTACCCATACTTCCCCAAGGAATCCCTACTGTATTTTGCCTGTATGATTTTAGGAGCAGTTCAACAAAACTCTGAATGTTTTTAAATTTTAAACTGCATTTAAAACATTGCATGAAATTTACAAACAGTAACAAATATTTTCTCCTCTGTACTATTCAGATTCACCTAAGTTGCTTGAGGTGTAAGACTTCATCCTAACATAAGACAAACTTGTCCTCAGCAGAATGTAACAAAGTCACTTCACTTGTTCATGAAATTAAAACTAAACCTCTTACCGTGCAATTTGAAAAATGTTTTGGGGTCAAATTCATTAGGATCTAGTCCATCTGCTTCTTCCCACACCTCTTTCAGTTGATCTTTGCTTCCCTATAGATTGGTTACAAAGAAAAACTATTCAAAAGACAATTTAGTGTAATTGCCCTGCATTACCTTTGCATTATGGTTCCTCTGAAAGGCTTGCTTTATGGAATCGGTGGCATTTTCCTTCCTTCCCTTTTGTTCAAGTCTAATACTTTCATTACACAGAAAGGCCCAGGGAAAGAGGGAGTGTAAAGGAAATGCATATTCTCTGGAAAGGAGCACCTGTAATGATCAGTTATGGCCAGAGAGCCCCATCCAGAAACAAAAGCTGAAGCGAGCTGAATTATTTTGCCTTTCCTAGAGCAAATGCACTGTGATGCAGTTCCTTGCAGGCCAGGCATAGCATGCAGGCAGCCCTACAGTTTTGAATACTGCTCTGGCTTCCTCCTTATGAATTTCAGTGTCTATGTAAGAATTCTGGCAGCAAATAACACATCTGTACAGAAAGAATGGGGGTTTATACAGCGGGATTTGTCATGCTCTCAGCAGTGTGCCCATGTCAGTAAGAGGAGGCAAATGATGAGAACAAACAAACTACACCCTTCTGTGTATGAGCTTTTTCTCTCTGGAAAGGAGACCTCAAAACTCAGTCAAGTAAGAACAGGCCTTACAGGATGGTGAACTTTAGGGTGATCTCCATGCTTTTTCTTCATCTCCTCAAATTTGGATTCTTCCTTCTTCCTCTTTTCTTCATCCAGTGTTTTTAAATACTCTCTCCTCTCGTGTTCTTTCATCATCTCATATTTCTTAAACTCCTCATGGCGAGTCTTATCATAGTTTTCCAGGTCACTTGTAGCCTAAAAATAGGGATACATGCAGACAGATGATTATGTAACATAATCTGACATTAAAACCACTGTATTGTTCAGATCTGTGGGCAAGGCTGGCCATGCTGCCATTCAGGGCAGTCTGGCTGGGGCTTCCTTTCAAATGACAGTGATGCAGAAACATCTCTCCAGCCTTGGTTATTTTCACAGGAGTTAATTTCTAATGGCTCATCTTTTGGACAGTTTTCGCAATTACATGGTGCTGTAAGAAAGCTTCAAGGTGTCCTTTCTCATCAGGAAGTAATAAATGAACTCAAGTTAATCAAGTCCTACACTAACAGTACCATTAATTCCTTGATCATTTCAGAATAAGAACATTTGTAGTTTATCCTACAGTTTAATGACACAAGTGCCTTCATTAATAATTGGACTTAAGTTTGCAGCAGCTTAATAGAGATTAAATTAAAAAGCCCCAAACAATTAAATAGAGAGAAGGGGTATGAGAGGAGAATTTCTGACAAGTTCTTGTATAGAGTTTAAAGTTGTGTCATTTTCATACAGAACAAAGTATGAAAGGATGTTTTGGTAGTGCTTTTCAAAGTAACATGTTTACACCTGATACTGTCCATTATTTACATTTTACTTTTCAGATTCACTGTATGTTTTAAAAAACAATTCCAAAGCTAAGACCCCCTTAAGTACCCATTACACCCTGTCAGTACCTTGGCTGAGAAATGAGAAGACAAAACAATAAAATATGTAATAAAAACTAACTGCCCTGTTAAGGGTATGCTTCTCCAAGCCAACCAGAATTTTCCCAGAAGTGATGTTCAGAAATGTTTGGAAAAATTGTAATATCTCTATAAAAAATAATTCTATAGAAAATGGAGATAAAATCTTCCATGGGTAAAAAAAACTACACAGAAATTATCATTCCATTTATTTTGAAAGTATTAAAAACTATTCAAATTCTCATGTCAGACATGCAGTGCTCTCTAAAGTATATCTGAGACATTTTTCCCTCTGGAAAGTCTATTTTTCTCTAGCAGTTGAAAAAAGCCATGTCCTGTTTAGCTTAACTGCATCCCTTGAATAAACCTTACACACCTGTGACTGATACTGAATCTGCTGACCAGACACTGAATGACATGCCCAGTATAAGCAACTTCTAACATTGCTCTCTCAAATTCCACTCAGCTGTGGTTTTGCAGCTTGATGTGTACACAGGAGATCCCAAAATTCATATGGCTAGGCTAGGGATGATTATTTACATCATTCTGTGAGAGTTCTGTATCATTTAGAAACAGAAATCAGAAAAAATCATTTGGGAAAAATGCACCCCTATCTCACCTGTATTTAATTTAAAGGCTCTCAGAGAGGTGTGTTCTATTCCCAAAGTTGCTTGTACTGGCATATGAATGTTAAGTCCTCCTAAGGTGACATCCCAAAATCTATGGAGTCTTTTGCATCATGCACACTGGCAACAGTTTTCAAGTGTGCATGGAGACAAGTGACTTTTCTTTGAAAATGAAAACTGCATGTCATTTATAAAATGTGGTGTATAGGAAAGGACTTCCCTTTACCAGAGGTAAAAAGCATAAAAATTAAACCCCCAACCCCCACAGCAGTTCAATTCTGGTACTCACTGCTTTGATCAGCATATCCAAGTCTTTAGGTTCAAAGGTGTCAGGATTCTGATGGTTCAGGTGCTCAAACTGCTTAAGGAGAGCCTGATGGTCTATACCAGTGTCTGGAAGAACAAGGTATACATGTAAAACATTAAAATAAATTTGAAATCCAGAAAAATCAATAAGTCTTTCATATAGGAGCTTATGCCTTGTAAGTACCTGAGGTTCCCTGAGGACTGAATAATTTTTTCATTGTTGGAGAAAAATATAGTAACATTTTTAAAGCTGTTTTTCCTGAAGCAGGTTGACAAACTTGGTGGTAATTTGATGGCACTACATTCCTACAAACTTGATGTAGTGCCATCAAGTTTGATGGCACTACATTTCTTCTGCTGGGTCAGTGCTGCATTGCACCTAATCATTTTACATGCACAAATTACAGCTTCTGTTTCAGCAAGAGAAAGTATGATCAATTTGAGCTTTACAAACAAAAAAAAAATCTTATTCTGTTTTATATAAATGACATCACTGACATTGTGCTATACCTAAGCTAACAACATGCATATTTGTCTTGCATGGGGAAAAGTCCAACTCTTCTACTGCCCTGGATGTTTTGCAAATGACACATTTGGCCAAAGATTTATGTACAATATGGTGTAAAATTGTATCAAACCAAATAAGCAGATAGTTAAACTTCATTCGTAGAAAAAAGAGAAGTGCAAGACAGTGGAGAGTCAGGTCTTGGGTCTAAAAGGTGGAAACATTTTCTCTTCCTTGTGACAGGAGTGATACCCACCAATATCACCACACAATGCACTAAAACTACACACATTTCTACCACAGCTTCTCTGTTACCATGGTCTCTGAACACTAAAGCTACTTTCTTATGCTTTCATATGTTAAGTACAACAGTTGTGACAAGCTGTTACTAGATTGTTTTTAAACAAATAAAATATTCTTTGCTAAGCAAATTGGAAAACACGTTTTTGAATATACTGTTTTTTTACAAACTATCTGCTTTACAATCAACACTGTGTTTGTGTTAACACAAAACAGCAAACACTGGCCAGGGCAGATTTCAGCCATCATTCCTCCCTGGTGAGATCATAATTTCTGTTTAAATATATGTGCCTTTGTCTGTGTTTGAAATATTTTCAGAAGTGTAGTAATAGACTCCAGAAAAATCAACACTAAAAAAACACCAGCCCCCAAACCCATTTTTCTCCATTTTTTACATTTAGGGGAGAAGAATAATTCTATTTGACACTATTTACTTGCCACATTACTGTATGACCTGAGACTCAACTCCTAACATTCTTCTGGCCTGAACTGATCAGTCAAGGATCCTGGTGAAAATGTTTAGAAACACACCTGGATTTGGACTGAATTTATGCTGAATATAATCTCAGGTCTAGTTGTCTGGAGGCTTTTTAACCTAATCCAGCTGAGAGGAAAGAAAAGAGGAGGGGTTTGTGTGCCTTTTTTTTTCTTTTTGTTGATCAGAGAGAAGACTAAGATACTAAATAGTGTTGTAGGGAAAATATTACAAGAGCAAAGATAAGGAAATCAAACCACTCTGCCTGTTGCTATTTTAATGCTCTTTGTGCATATTCCAAGATGATGTCTAGCTGTGTAGATGCAGCTGTATTTTATAGTTAATCTGACCATACTTGTGTATGATGTGAAGCACTCATGGGCAAAGCTAACTACAGACTTTGCCAAGAGTTTTTCCATCTTAGTACTCATCTGAATATTCTGAACAGGAATAATCTGCTCCCAAATGTAAGTTCTCACATTTACACTGTAAGATCTGAGGTGCTGGGGGGAATTCTTTTTCTAAAGCATGCTCTCTTAGTTACTACTGATTTATGAAGGCAGAGAGGGGCAGAAGTAATCAGTCCATTAAGCTTCACAATACCTAAAACAACTATGTACACAACCAGGTATCATTAGCTGCTGTCACCTAGCTGTGAATGTCACCATGATGTCACTGGACTGCTTCTCTGCAATAGGAACAACAGACCCATAAACATTTTTTTGCCACATCTAAATTAGCTTAGCCTGCAAGACAGATCCTTATTCTAGGAGTGTTTTATATGATGTGTTATGTATTCAATTCCTTGGGATCTCTCTCAAAAACTTGCAAACATCTTTACAATAATAAAATACCAAAAAATTAATTTTCTACCCCCTAAGAATATGAAATATTGTGTCATAGTTTTTCTCTTAAACACAGTCCTACTATGTTACTGGTTCTCTGTAAGTAATTTATGAATTGATGCATTACAAAAATAAGAGGTTAAAAATAAGAGGTAGAAGTATCTGAAAAATCCACTGACAAACAAGTTCAGTTATTTATAAAACAGAGATGGTTTTCTCTTCTCCCCAGTTTCCTATAAAGACAGGTCTGTAATGGCTCCAGGCCAGCTCAGAAAGGACACTCACTCCCAGTTTAGTCATTACTGGTGACAACAAACAATGCACAGCTGCTGGACTTTGACATTTCTCTAACACAGTTCCATCTGTTAACTCACCTAAATAAATTCTGTACTCTTACCTTGAACAGAATCCATTTTAGCTTTAATTAACATTCTTAATCTTGCTACCTCTTGTCTCTTTAGTTCATCCAGCCGTGTTCTCACATGGTGGCTGACTAAATCAAGCTCTCTGCTTAGCTTTCCACTCTGTCAAAAACAAAAAAGTCATGCATAAACACTGGAAGAAAGAAGCCTTTAGGATTCCCGTTAGACATAAACTGCAAGACAGCAGACTAAAGGCAGTCTCTGGCAATAATGCAGTCCACACTGTAAGAATCTAACACTTTTTCAAAGAGCAAATTCAAAATTTTTATGCCTATGGTTATGGAAACAGACAGGAATCCTAAAAGCTTTCAGAAAAGAGAATTTGTAAGTATCTTAGAATACTTAGAGCCAGACCATAACCTTGAGGGAGCAATGCCTAATAACATTTGTGGCAAATTTCTTGATCAAATATTCTCAGCTGAGTTCAAAAGAACTGTGAGAAGCCCACAGAGTGCCTGATCCCTCAAGGAGGGCTGTTGGGCTTGAGGGAAGGCACAAGATGTGTATTGCAGGAACCTGGAAATGGAGAGCAATCTCCAAGGCTGACCCTAGATACAGCACAGAAGGAAAAGATGCCACAAGCTGCCAGCAGCAACATGAGGGATTAAAGCAAACACAAAAGGCAGGATCTCCTCCTTAAGTCTGTCACTTCAGACTGTTTCCTACTCATCCCTTCCTAAATTTCCAGCTCCTGAAGGGGCAATGCACAACAGCCACAGGAAGAAAGAATACAACATACATGGCTCATAATTATGGATTTAATTAACCTCAATTTAACTTTTTTTTTCAAACCTACCTTTATTTCTTCTATGTCAGCAGTCTGGAGTTTCTCCCTGAAATGCTTATCAGTTTCCAAGACATCTATTACTTGCCTGAGATATTCATCATAATAAAGTCCTGTATCCTTCAAAAGAAAAAAAAAGGGAATTCAGGAAAGACCATACTGACAAACAGTTAATTAGTTTTGTTTAAATACAATTATTAAACTGACACTCCAATCTTAGCAACACAGGCACTATGCTGTCTTACATATCTTTGTGTTTTCAGATTTGCATCATTGCCCTATAGCAATTTATGATCCATTTGTTTCAGCAACTGACAAGGAAGAGGAGAAAATTATTAGGAATCCTTGTAATACACAAGCATCTGTCATGTTAATGTAGTGTGTAGCTTTTTTAAAACAGTGCAATTCATTTGTTACTTTTCTATTTGAAACACTGAGCTGGGATCAGTGAGTGGAATTTCCTAAGGCACCACCCAATCACTTGAAGTAAATCTCTGTGGAACAGTTATGTACTTCCTGTTGTAAGCTGGGAATTCCTTCCATGTGCCAGCTCACCTCTAGCAGCTCATTGAAAAAAAATAAAGAGCAAATTTAAACATAGTAAATGGCACATACACTGACAATACTGGGGAATATCAGTTTCCTTCCAAAGGAGTTTGCTGTATCGAGGTTACTAACAATTAGGATAAACACTTAATCTCAGATCAGTTTCTTTATACTTACTGGATTTTCTACCTTCTCTCCTTCTACATGGCCTTCTGCCTTGACTTTTGTCTTATCTATGTCTATAGGTACAGCTTCCAAGGCCATTAGGAGACATGTCAGCAGCAGCAGACACTGCTGGGGCAGCACAGATAACATCTTCATCTGAAATGAGACCAGGTCACAAAAATTAACATACATCATGTTAATTAATCACAAAAATTAACACATCAAAATTAACCTGCTCTACTGAGGAAAACTTTTTACATTCCTACACAAATATCTGTAATAACCCAGTTTCCTCACAATGTTCTGCTCTCAAGGAACACAAAAACTCCAAGAAGCAATACAGCCTTAATTTCTGAAGGCCATTCTTAGGCAAACAGATTTTCTGAGATTGGCTTCCACTTGTGTGCAAACCTAAGCTGTAAATGGTGAGGGGTTTGTAACCTGCTGAGGTATTATCAATAACAGATGGCAGCACCTATTTAGGATGTTCAAGTCTCACATAACTAATACTGACATTCCTACTTGGATCACGCTTTTGCTGAATTTATTGGCAAACTCCTAAAGATCATTTAGGGACATTGAATCAGATCTTAGTAGATGCCAGTGGAGTTTATGTTTCAACACTGCAATACTTTGCCTAATTTGGAGTCAAGATCCCTTCCAAAATTTATTTGCAGGAAGAATATTTTACAATCCGTGTTATATCTGTATTTCAGGTGATTTATTTCACTTGTCAGAGATTCCTGAAAAGTGGTATTCACATGACCTGAAATTGCTGCTGAGGGCAGAGCTTTATTAAGATGGTTTTCCCCATCCCTTCTTTAGTGTCTTAGGTGGAGCTAACTCACACATAATTTGATGAGCACTGAGCAATTTGAGTTCTTGACCCTTGTCTCCTTCCCCTCTATCAAACTTGGTTGAAAATAATTCGTTCAGAAACTGGTAAGATGGAATAATTAGATAGTGAGTGCAGGGAATCCAGCTAAAAGAAGTAATGATGGTAATCCAGCATCTGACAGCAAGTCAGGCTCTTGGGACAATCTGGCCAGTTCAGACAGTGACATTCACTATCTATGGATATTCTACTGGAAGTCTGAGCAAACTCTAGTGTTATATTGGTAATATAAATCACCTCCTAGAAGGTGAAAGTTGCCAGTCAAAGTCTGTCTAAAATTAGCCTAGCTATGCCAAAGAAAAAGACATAATATTGAAGAAACATGCAGTCAAATAAATCAGAAGATACCTGCTACAAGAGGAATTTCTGTACAAGTGCTTTAGCAAGTCATGCAAGGAATTCTGTCAAAAGTATTTATGTCCACCACCACCAAATCTCTTTTTAGGGGGAGGGAAGAGAGGGACAAACTAATTATGGTGTCAGTGCCAGTTTTCCTGGCTGCATGACCTGGAACTTGACAGAGATGCATTGCTTTTGCTTGGGTTAACCTGCCGCTTCCTATGGCAATACATGTTGATAGTGGCACACACTCAATATTAAGCATTGTTGACACTCTTTATTCCCCCTTATTCCATGCTAGGAAAATAAAAGCACTCATATCCAAAAAAAACTCCAAAAATTAAAATAAAATAAAATAAAAAACCAGCAAAAAAATGAAAAAAAAAAAGAGATGCACTCAAGATGTGTAGAGATATTATTTCTTTTGTTGGGGATGAGGAAGTAGCTGGAGATAAAAGTATATCCACCTATCTATTGTTTTATATGTCAAAGGCTTAGGAATTATAAAAAATTCTGTAAATTCTTTAAAACTGTTTTTTTTAATCCCATCTTCAGCAAAAGGAGCCTAAATGGATTATGGTCTGCAAATACCTGTTACTTGCATTTTAAAAAATAATTAATCATTAGCAGATGGGATAGCAGGAGCTATTGTTGCTGCCACATTGAGCATTTGAAATTGGATGTCAGCATTACTGTCAGACTCACAAATCTGACTAGCCTTGCCTAGGTTAAGCCCTTAAAACAAGCAAACAAACACACAAAGAAACCAGACCCAGACTGATTTGCTGGAACTGGCAAGTTAATTTCTGTACCTCTGCACAAACTGTTGGCTTGCAGGGACTTACAAAGCTGATAAGTGAATGAGTTGGTTATTCACCACTGCTTTTAAAATTGCTAAAGTTCCAGTATGTTGGGTGTTTTTATTTACAGAATGATGTTGTATAAATGCTGTGCCTAGGTTTGTAATTTCAACAGGATTTCATCACAGCAGATGATGATGATGGTAACTAACAAATACTAGGTCTTCAAGTCTTCTAATCTTGATGTCAAGACTGAGAGTAGTTCTTGGTACTAAAGGTTAAACAAAAACCCACTTGGCTGAAGTTCTTGCAGAGTATGAATGGGGCTGTCTAGTAATTTCTAAGTGAAAGGATGTAAGCATACTTCAAATCTAAGAAATGCACGTGAAACAAAACTAATAAACCCCAAAATACTTATCAAGTATATAATAATTATATATATATATATATACACTCTCAGCATTTTGCAAAACGTCTTTTGCAAGGTTATGTATGTTGAAGTATTCACTTTAAAACAGTGTAGCCTTCTGATAATACTGAAAATCTGGACCCTGATATATGGGTATTTTTCCAAGCAAAATATTTTCATATATACAAAATTACAGTAATAAAATTAATTTAGTATTATTATACACTGCTCTAGTTATGTGTGTAAACAGTGTTTTAGAAAATCATTATGAGGCTAGGAAATGAGCATGCTGAAGCCCATCAGGTGATGGCAGAGAAGCAGAGAAAGCCAGAAGCTCAGGTGCTTCCCACAGCTCTGGCACTGACTCATTCTTTGCCTAAGGCAAGTGCTAATGCCAACACTTTCAAAGTGACACCTGGTCTTTGATCCATTTTAAAGACATCTCTTAAAGCTCCTGACCTACAACTCCTAGTGACATGAACAACTGTGGAGACAAGGATTGCAGTGTAGGTTGAAGAGGGGCACGCTTGGATTTTTCAGACCTTTTCCTGATAGCTAAAATGTCCCTACCAACAGAGACATCAGGAACCATGCTGGTCTGCCAAAGCCCGTGCGAGGGAGCAGTAATCACCTCCAGATTTGGGCTGGGCAACTGGAGCTGTGTCATCCTGAAGCACCTCTGCAGTATCAGCAGAGTTCATCTTTCAAAAGGCCCAATCAAACCAAGTCCCACTGGCTCTGCTGACACTCTGTGGAATTGGTGCTCATGTTTGTTTTTTTTTTTAAGCTTTGTAATTACATGCTGTCATACATAATGGGAAAGACTGGATGATATCACAGTATGTTCTTCATAGCTATTTGATGTAATAGCCTGCTCAGAAGACTTCATCAAGCAGTTCTGCTTCAGATTGTGCAGTGGATGTTTTTATTGTAGCTTTTTTGATAAAACAAGCCAAAAAATTTCACAAATACTGGGAAGGATTAAAAGGAGAGGAGTCTCCAAAATGGGTAAGTAAGCAATATCTCCATCATCACAGCTGACTTTGCAGACATCTATGCCTAACACAGCAATTCCCACAGTATTTTGAGGAACCCAAATGTGACATAACAAGTAAATTGGAAATACATTTATTAGAATAAAAAACAATTACCTAGTGAAGATAGAGTTACTGTATCTAGTTATCTACTATTCCAAGACTATACTCACCAAAATTTCCTTAAGGAAAGCAGGTGACTAAGACATGAGTCAGCCTTTAGTGTGCCAGTGTCACCTGAGTCACTGGGCACCGTCTACTCTGACGTGTACTAAAACAGAGAAACCAGGCCCATTGCAAAATCTAACATTCATCACCTGCCAGCAAAGCTCAATTCTCAAATTCAGCAGCTGCAGGGAAGGGTGAGAAAAGGCTGGATGAGAAGAAAACTGGGGGTTCCCCTTTCTGTTCCTCCAAGTGAGTTCATTCCACTCTCAGCCTGCTACCAGCTGCTTTTAAAAGTTCTGGATTTTTGAAAATCCATTCCTAGATGCCCATCCTTTCCCAGGCATTTGGAGTGCATCCATGTCAGGAATGTGGCTTTCCTCTGTACCTCAGCCACCAAGTGAGCAATCACAGAGGGTGCTGCAGAAGAGGAGCAGTGTCACTTTGCTCACTGCCATCAGCAGTACCTAATGCACAGCATACACCCACCCTGTCCTGCCATGTGGATGATGATGATGATGATTATTATTATTATTCCTACTTCTATAAGCCTTAATAGAAATATAAACTGTTCTGGATCTGCCAGATGACTACTTTCTCAAAGACAGATGGAAAGAGTTAAATGTTACAATTGTCATCTGGAAATTAAGAGATTTTAGTCAAAGACAGGTAGCCCACCCAGATGTAAAGGTAGCATAACTGTATTCTGCTGGTATAAGAAATCAATCTTATCTTTACAAGAAAGATAAACATTCCCACTTGTAGTACGTAAAGAGACCTAATCATAAAAGCAGTGCTCTAGAACTGACAAATATTGTAGTTTATAAGCAAAGCCAATATCCTAAGCTTTCAGGGAAAAGGAAAAATAGCTTCTCCAAGTACTTCAAAAACTACAAGCTACTACAAGCTCTTGTAGCTTGTAGTGAGAGCTACGAGAGTGAGACGGTCAGCAGCAAACAGAGCCACCAATGTACTTGCATAAACAGAAAAATACAACTGGAAAAAAAAAAAAGCTGCAGGCTGCCTGTCAGCAATCTTGATTATTTGTTAATCACAAATTCCTATCTACATCAGTGAAACAGGGTTGAACATTTGAATTATAAAGAGCTACAGGCTTTGAGAGGTAACTTCAAAATTCCACTTCTAAAGTTTGTTCTAGCAACAGTAACACAAGCCGCTAAACACCTATTTTATACAGCTTCCAGGTGTTATAATACAAACCCAAAAATTACTTTTCATTAATGTAGCACCCATTGCCCAGAAAACAGCATCATGCAGGTACTGGTATCTCCATCACCTTCCCAGCAAAGCACAAGTATTTTTAAGGAAGTAACACCCAGTGTCAAAGTTTCTAAAGCTGAGTGAGGCAAAATTATATAGTAAAATCAGGATGCAGTGTCTGCAGTGTCTCAGTGGATGGTTATGATGCAAGACAGCACAACACTGTAAATGTCACATCACACATTTGCACTTGCCAAGCCCATGTGTACAATGATGGGCAATGAAAACATAAATCTGGACTCACATAATTCACAATAAACCTACCCATTGACAGATTTCACATATGCCTGCTCTATCTGATATGGAAGTCATTAAACCTGTGTGAGACACAGTGCAGATGTGCAGGATAACAGTAATGTTCTCTACAGTCATGACCATAATGTGACTTTCTATTTTTATGCTGTACACTGGAGAAATGAACAATCTTCACAGACAGTGCTGAATTAAAAACAAACAAAAAAGTCAGGAAATAGATAAAATAAATCTACTGATTTTTATTTTTCTAAGGATATTCAATCCTCAGTACTGGAATGAGATGTAAAGTATTCTCTCATCAGTCCGCTCAGTCACCTAGCATCTTCATTCTGTTTTCATGTCTCTGAAACAGCAATATACCTGTCCATGTATCACAGCTTAAACAGGAAATGTTTAATTCCATGGGCTTTTTCCATTTCTTTAAAATTTATTTGCAAATCTGTTAATTGATCCACTTAGAGAACCCTAAAAAAACTGTATTACATGTTTGAAATTAGGCAGAAACACATTACTCTTCTGCCATATTGTTTGGAAACACCAGTGTTAGTTCCTCCCAGTCTTTTTCAGGAGCACTTGCTGCACAGACACCCTAAGCTCTCATGCCTGAAGCAGGGTATGAAAGTCCATGAACCAAGAGTTAATGCATCTTCTTCACACTGTGAGTCCAGTGAGTTCATCTGGCAGAAGCACAGCTGACATGTGGCAGCAACTTTGAGAAGCAAGTGGAAAAACCTGTTTGCAGTCACTCTGTTAAGCTGTAAGCCTTGGCAGTGGTGAGGGTTGGTCTCTGCTCTTGGCCACCAGTGCCCACACCAGGTTTGCCTCTAGAAGACACTAGCAGGAAATGACATGCCAAGGGAAATGGCTACAAGCTGCAATAGTTTTCCCCATACAAGTGAATGTTCCAAACACAAAACACCTGCACCTTTCCCTTCCCAAATGAAAACTGATCCTTTTAGAAGTTAATGTGCAAGCTATTAACTATTATAAGCCAGCTATTATTGCTATACAATTATATATACATAAAGTTTCATTATCCTTCAAGTATTTTCCTTTTCTCTTCTGTCAATGCTGTTCACTTAACTGTATGATTCAGATGTTGCTTTTTTTTTTTTCCTGGCCAATATCCAACAGGTTTCACATTGGTCATGCTGTCCTAATCTTTTGATAGAGCACATCCCACTCAGTTCTCTGCACCAGGAGACCCTCCTTATTTTTTCAAGAACCATTTAAATCCTGCATGGAAATAGTTCTTTATTAAACAGTATTACTCAAGTACATAAAGGAAGCAGAATCTTTTCTTCCCATCCTGTTTACTTGACTTAAATTCTTTTGAGCTGTATTTGTTACCTTTTCACTGCACTGGAGCTGCTTAATTCTCTTTACAACTACAAGCTGCCTGATGGAACAGCTGCTTTTTTCAGCTTCCCAGAAAACACAGCATGCCTCGACTGTGCCTAGTACAACATTTGCTGAAAGAACCTCCTTTTTAAAAATGCACTTCAGCTGTTCTATTAAATGAGTCATCCAATAGTAACACAAACTATGAATGCTCGAGTGGGAAAGAGCAATTTTATGTTCAAACCACACACACTATAGGATAATATAATGAAACAACACAACTATGTCCAGAAAGAAAGAGGGCATAGAAGCAAATTGTGCACACGTGATTAGCTCTGTCCTAAGTGAAGTCTGAAGACTTTTCTTCTTGTTGCAATGCTAATGGTTCATAATTTAAAAACCTGAGTGCACAGAGAAATACATATACATATTTACAATATTACCTGCCTCCAAGGAATCTCCCTGTCCTTGCTTCACAAAAGTAAATACCTCTGTCTACAAAGCTACTTTACTAACTGAAGAATGTTGAAATATTAGCCTTGTTTTTCAAAGCTACTTGCTTGGTTTAATTAATTCTTTCCAACAAGGTTGCCTCACAAAAAGATTTATGAAGCCAATAATCAAGCAAAAACTTGTACTGAATTCAATGTGTACTTTATAAAAATCTTATCAGCTTCAAAAGGAAATTAAAAAAAAATACTGCTGCAACAATAGCTTCCTGCACTCTAATTTCAGTTCCCACACAGAACATAATACAACAGTACACTTGGAGTCTCAAATTCATTTTTCATAAATGCAAATGCAATATTGTCAGTGCTGACGTAAAAAGCAACGTCAAATGTGCTACTACACGCAAACAATGAATGAGCTTTAACTCTAATTCAAATCTAAAAGTATTTCAATTACTCTAACAATGTGCATTTTGTTCTAATCAACAAGTGATGATGCTAAAGTAAGCCTTGAATGCCCCAGGAAAGGTCCAAGGCACCTTTCCCCCCCTTTGAAAAAAAAATACAAAATATAAATCTAGATCTAATGATGTGGAGCCAGATTTAAAAATATTTAGGCACTTAAAGACAGCTGCCTAAGGAGATTTATGCTCACAATTTGCTAATTCCCATTGATTTCTACTTGCTTAGAAACAAAACCACACATCAACATCCCACTGTACTTTTATAAAGACTAGCAGGAGAAATGCAGTCATGAAAAGGGTCTACACTTATCCTGAATACCTACGATGAAGAACAATATTTACAACTGAATATGATTAAAATGGTACTAATGAAATGCAGTTTCTTTGCTCTTCCAACTTCAAATCACACACATATGGAAGAGCAAAAACTATTGAGAGGAACATGACTTTTGAGTGAATTCATTTAGTTTGGCATTAGCACCTGATCATGCCTTTATCTGCATAAAAGCACACCCCAGTGTCTGGTGTCTGCTAAGTATTGTCAGCAACTTCAGAGGGATCTGTTCTGCTTACTGAGCAATCAATACTGGCAGCACAAAGCCTCACCAGATCAAACACCTCCACACAGGAGCTCAAGTCATAGGAAGCCCTGATAACAGCTTCAAACTCACCAGTAAATTATTTTATCTTTCTTATCTAAAGCTCAATTGTTTAGTCAGCACAGCTCTGAAACTCCTGCATCAATATTTCCACACCTCTGACAGTTAAGTCAATATATTCTACATTTTTATTACCTGAGAGAATTACTGCTGTCCACTTTCATGGCTGCAATTTCAGTTAGGTATGTATAATGGGGGGATGACAGTTTTTTGACAGAAAATCTTCAATTTGGCTTGTATGAACAGAAAGTTTACATCAACAGCACTACCAGAACTGCAGAGGCAAGGTATGAAAACTTTGCCTTAGTATTATTAAAAAATAATTACTGTTGTTGTTGTTGCTTAGTTTTATTTGCCCAGTGGGGTTTTCTGAATATAATTTCAGACACCAAATAATGGAGTCTCAGGCAGTGTGATAACAAACTTAATACCAGATACCTTTGCAACCAATTGTTAATGTAAGTTTTAAGCAGACCCAACAGGCAATATAAATTTATAATTTCATTTCCCCCTTTTCTTTGTTTGTCTTGAATGAAATTCACTCTGCTTTACATTAACACAATTTGTTTAAACCTATGTTATTTTTTTAAATAGAATTGTCTTTGTTATTCTGAAATAAAATGCTGCCACTATCCTGGAGATTACAGAAGAAAGTAAAGGGAAAATAGCTGATGACAGTTAGGAGGCAATGTATGTAACCAGGTTAGTAATCTGTGGCCCATGGTGGAAGTAGCACTGTGACTGTGCAAGATCATTGTGTAGTAAATGACAATGAGAAACATAACAGGATCTTAACAGAAACATGGGCTTCTCCCATAAACTTTCTGTGAGTTTTAAGCAGAGGTCCATAAAGGTTACAACAAAACCTGGTTTCAAAGTCTTTGAGTGGCTCCTATCCAGTCTCTACAGGAGGAATCTTCCCTGTGCTGCTTTGTTTGGTTGACAAAAACAGTCACTTCAGAATTCGGAGTAGAGGTGCACCAATATTGAGTCAGCTACAGGAGTTTCCTTGACACTGAGAGGAAACAAAATGTCAAAAAACCACAAACCTCCACACTGAACTTGATACCATGAGTGCACAGGCATTTCACTGTTGATACTGTGATGGTTTCATATTGTAACCATTGGATGTTATCTTTCCATAGCAAATACTTGTAAGTCAAACAACAGCTTTGTTCTCCTACGGGCTTACTAAATAATGTTGCCAAATGCAATCTCTTTTGAAAGCCTTAGCCGTGTTCATTTCAGCAAAAACCATTACCTCCCTGCAGCCATACCTCAACCTTTTCCACTTTTGGAATTCTATCTGAGTGCAGCAGCCAGCCTGGCACAGGAGTACCTTGCAGAGCTCCTCCAGGGGTACCAGATAACAGCACAGTAAGATGTGGTCAGCTCTGGGACCCCAGCAGAGGAAGGACAGGGATCTGCTGGAGTCAGTCCAGAGGAGGCCACCAAGCTGGTCAGAGGATGGTGCACCCCTCCTCCAAGGAAAGGCTGAGAGAGTGGGGATTGTTCAGCTTGGAAAAGAGAAGGCTTCAGGGTCACCTAATGGCAGTTTTTCACTACCTAAAATCAACCTTCAGGAAAGATGAAGAGTAACTATTTAAAAGAGCATGTAGTAACAGCACAAGGGGGAAATAGCTTCACAATGAAAGAGAGTAGGTTTAGATCAGATATTAGGAAAAACTTCTTTCCTGGGAGGGTGGTGACGCAGAGGCACAGGGTGCCCAGAGAAGCTGTGGATGCCCCATCCTTGGCAGTATTCAAGGCCAGGTTGGATGGGGCTCTGAGTAACCTGGGATAGTGCAAGGTGTCCCTGCCCATGGAACAAAATGATCTTCAAGCTCCTTCCAACACAAACCGTTCTTCGACTCTAGACAGCAATGCCCGAGAGCTGTGCCCTTTCTAGTGAAACCCGTCGAGTCTCCTGCCCAAGTTTTTCCTGCGGTTGTGCAATTACGAGCCACTCCACATTTCTGCCGCTGCTGCAGCTGCCGCCGCTGCCAGCTCCGCTTTCATTCCTGCCGGCGCCCCGCAGCCCGCCGCCGCCTCCCGCCCTACAGCCTACGGGGGGACACGGGCACACACACCCGCACCTGGAGCGGGAAAACTTCAGCTGCGCAGCGCTCCCGCTCCCGCCCGGCAGCCCCGAGCCCCGCGATCCCCCTGCGCCCCGGCCTGGCCGGCGGGAGCGCACCGCGACCCCCGCGTCCCGCCGCGACCCTGACAGCGGCCGCCCCGCCGCCAGGCCTCCGCCCGCGCCGCCGCCGGGGGCACAGGGACGGGCGGCGCTACCTTGGGGTCCCGCTGCGGCAGGAGAGGAGCCGCGGCTGCTCGAGGGCGACGTGCGCGCCGATGGCGGGTGCGAGGCGGGCGCTCCGGCGGGCGCGCTGCTGCTGCGGCTGCGGCTCTGGCCGGGCTCGGTGCGACGGCCCCGCGCCCGTTGCCATGGGCACAGCGCCCGCCCCCCACAGCGCGCCCATTGGCCGGCGCCGACCCGCGGCGGCCATCGCGGAGCGCCCCGATTGGGCGGCGGGGGCCCCGCCTCCGTCGTGACGCGCGCGCCGCGGAGCGGGGAACGTGGCGGCCCCTAGGGGCGGGGCCCGCGCGCGCCCGCTGGCGTCACCGGCGGGGGGCGGGACCCGGCGTGAGGGTGGTGCCCGGCGTGAGGGCGGCAGTGGAGCGGCTGTCGAACCTCCTCCGGGCTCCGTGCCCCTGGGCTTCGGTGGTAGCTCGCTCCCTGTCCCCAGCAGCGTCCTCTGCAAAGCTCCTGCTGCGCCAGGCACTGCCCCGTGTCCGTCGTGAGCTGCCGTGTGGGAGTTTGAAAATATGTTCCCACGCATCTTTCCCCATGATTGTTCCTTCCTGTTCCTAATTCTTTTCGCTCATTTGAGCTTTAGCTGCGTTCAGACCTGGTTTTGCTTCCCCTTAAATGGCAAAAGTCTTAACGCCCGTGCAGGTGTAACAATTTAGAAAATCATCATATTCGACCTTCGCATTTGTTAATGCTTGGTATAAGCTTGAGGGTTGATTTGTGGATTTCCATTACCACCTGGTTTCAAGGTGTGGTACCTGGTGGGTTTTTGGCTATTATTTTCTGTGTGCACTAAAAGCGCTCAGAAAATGCTCACAGTTTATTTTTATTGGATAGGTAAGTACCAGCTGTTACAGCAAATGCACGGCGCTTCCTATAAAATAGTGATTTCTGGAAAAAGCATAAATTCTACTTGTAACCTCTTATGCTATCTCAAGACTCTTAAGCCTGTACTCCTATTTAAAGAGATGTACTATCGTGTACAAATCATTGCAAAACTTTTGTCACTGTACATTTTACTTCTGTTATTCTAATTTACAAGATAAATATGTACAAGGTAAGGTTTGGCTTGTTTTTTTTTTAAGAAACTATTGGAATATTTTATACAAATTAGAGGTAAATTATTGAGGGATTTGCTCAGCCAAGGGAAGAAACTCAAAACTGCCATGGGGTTGAGGGTTAATTGTAATGAGGGCAAAGTGGTGGTTGAAGCTGCAGCTTCTGCAGGTGAGAATAAAATGGGGATGTGAGCTGACTGTGGTTACATCTGTGGTCACAAAGCTGTTGAAGCAATAGGGCTGGCACTACCTGGAGCTTTCCCTTTCTCTCACAGAGGTACTGCTCCAGATTAGAAATCTGTTTTCCTACACTGCAGTTCACTGTAGAAACAGAGTTTTGTGGTGAATTAGCATTCTTTTCTGATTTGTGCCCAGATGTGGGAGCAGGGGGAGGCTGGTGGGGGCTGAGGGCCCTCTCCTGGGGCTTGCTGTCACACTGCTTGCATGGAAGGTTGTCCCTTGGGCACAGGGACTGTCCCCCAGGAGCCTCCTCATGCTGTGGGGTCCCCTCCCCAACGCACCAAGTGTGCCCTCACACTCTGCTCGTATGAAGAACAAAGCTTCTCGCTGCTTCTGTGGCCTCCTGTTTACCCCTTCCTGCTTTGCAAGAAGGGCCAGAGGCAGCACCTGCACCGGAGCCTTCCCACAAGTTTCCAGGGAGAGCCTGCCCTTCCCAGCCGCTGCCAGAAGGTGGCTTGGAGGCACAGAAGGACGAGGTGACATCATCTGCGAGGACAAGCTGTGGTGGGACCGGCATGAGCCGTGCCTGGAGGAGGGGGAGTGTCCTCGTGGGACAAGGGAAGAGCAGTGAGAGCCATTTCCTGTGACTTTAGCGAGGCCTGTGACACAGCCCCCACGGTATCCTGGTGGGTTTGGCATGGACAGGAGAATGAGTCTCCTGTGCAATGTGCCTTGTACTCAGCAGCACAAATCCTGCATTAGTATTCTATCCTCTACTGGGTACTGATTTCTCACTGCTCATGCTAATTAATCCATATTTTTAGTATCTTTTTCCTCCATTAGGGACTTCCCAACACACATATGCTGAGTCTTTGTTAGATTT
Organism: Zonotrichia albicollis; assembly: GCF_047830755.1. NCBI lineage: Eukaryota > Metazoa > Chordata > Aves > Passeriformes > Passerellidae > Zonotrichia > Zonotrichia albicollis. The sequence continues at coordinate 42,481,471 of NC_133824.1, forward strand.
TCTTTATGCTCTGATTTCTGCAAAGCATCTGTGTAGTCTATAAATTCCGTTCTTCTGGTCACAGCACTGAGCCTGGCAGAGTTCAAGAAGCATTTGGACAATGCTCTCAGGCACGTGGAGTGACTCCTGGGTTTGGTGCTGTGCAGGACCAGCAGTTGGACTCCATGATCCTTGTGGGTCCCTTCCAACTCAGCTTATTTTGTGGTTCTGTGATTGTATCCAATTTATCCAATCCTTCACTCTCTCCCAGACCTTGTTCAATGAAGCATATCAGGGTCATGTGCTGGCTAAAAGTGATTTAAGACTAGCATGCTGCTCATAGTTAATATACTGATTATGACTGATTAAAACAATTAATTAAAAATTGATTGGCACATTTATGTCATTTTCAGCAAGCACACGTGGCCACTGCAGTGCAGGTGTGCAAAGGGTTGGTGTGGTGCACACGTGTTCATGTCCAGGCAGAGGAGGGGTGTGGTGAGGATCAGGGCAGCTGTCAGTTGTTTTCCCTGGAGCTGCTGCTGTTTCCCAGCTAGCTGTCTCCTCTGAAATGGCTGGGATTGCTCAGCATGGAGAAGAGAAGGCTCCATGGAGATCTTAGAGCACCTTCCAGTACCTAAAGGGCCTACAGGAAGTCTGGAGAGAGACTTTTTACAAGTGCAGGTAGCCACAGGACAAGGGATAATTTTTTAAGCTGGAGGAGGGTCAGTTTGGATTTGAAAGAATGTATAAGGGTTTTTTTTTTAATTCTATTATTTTGTAGCTTTAGATACAAATAGACAACAGCTGGAAGATGATAATTTCTGTTTTCTTCCCACAGGCTCCATGCTGTTGTCAAGCCTGCTGCTTGGACTGGAGAAGATTTCCATCATAGCTTTGACTGTTCCAGGGCAGTTTTGACCCTTTCTCAATCACAAGCTGATAAGTACCACATCCTAGTTATTTGTGCTACCTATTTTTCTCTCTCCAAATACTTAAATGGTTTTTTCATGTCAGGCTGGAAACTCCTTTAACTGAAGGGTGGAAAACCTCTGGGTAGGTGCATCCCCAGGTTTCTGGGGCTGTGTTAATTACTCCTCTGACAATGGGAATTCTTAAATTTATGCTAAGGCACATGGAAAATAAGAAGGTGATTGGTGATGGCCAAACCTGACTTCACCAGAGCAAATCATGCCTGAAAATTTTGCTTTAGAAACACAGAAGGATGTGTGTTCAGAGAAACAGGCATGATGTTCCCTCCAAAATAAGAGGGAACTGAGAGTTAGAGTTAGAACTGAGGTAGGACCCTCAGTATATTTGGAAATAAAGAGAAAAGTTGAGGGAGAACTGTTCTGAAGGTGTAGAAAACTATTAATACTGTCACAGGACACAAGGATAATTTTAGACTGGAAGCCTCATGGAAAAGTCACAAAAAGAAGGCAGAAGAGGAGTGATACCTTGTGTAAGAAGGAGGTAAGATATCCAAGTTGTTCTGATCAATTTTGGTACTTTTAACTGAAGAGAGGGTGCATTGAAAATGAGATAACAAACAGCAAGAAAAACAAGAAGTAAGAGATACACTTCCTGCTGTGGTTGCACAGGAAATGTATCACAACAATTTTTTGGCTTCGCATTTCCAGTAATGGAAACATTTTTAGAAGGAGAACAAAAAGGCTTGTGGTAACAGACACCCAGTGCATGTGTATCACACAAATCTCACATGCAACAAGAAGTAATATAAGGGTCTCATTAAAGGAGAATGTGGCACTTGATTCCTGATGCAGTTTTTATTTGATTTCTCATGCAAGTCAATATTTTATTACTCTTTTTTTTCAACTTATCTACAGTTTCTAAGTGCCCCTCTCATCACAAAGCAAATAAATAGCATCTGAATATTTGGCAGAGGCTAAGCATTCACCAGATATTTACCAGATTGTGGTAGCAATTTTTTAAAATGTCTGTCTTTTAAAATTATACCAGCTTCTTTCTACTCATGCCTATATGCATGTGATTATCACCCAGTTATTGATGGGCAAAAGGGGCAGTCAGCATGAGGGGCTAATTCTTGTGACATTTAGGAGTTTGGGTGAGTTTATTTACTATTATTTTTTATAAACCTTGGACTAATGGCAGGGGGAGTCAGCAGTGGTATTTCCTAGGAATTTATACCAGACCTCTGTGCTTCAGTGTTATAATAAAATTCCCAAAGGGGGTACTGTGGTGGAGTTCACAGGGTCCCAGGAAGAGGGAAGAGATGAGGATCTGACTCCATGTTTTAGAAGGCTGATTTATTATTTTATGATATATATTATATTAAAATTATACTAAAAGAATTGAAGAAAGTATTTCATCAGAAGGCTTGCAAGCAGAGGAAAGGAGAATGGAATGATAACAAAAGCTTGTTGCTCTCAGAGAGTCTGAGCCAGCTCACTGTGATTGGCCATTAATTAGAAACAACCACATGAGACCAATCACAGATGCACCTGTTGCATTCCACAGCAGCAGATAATCATTGCTTACATTTTGTTCCTGAGGCCTTTCAGCTTCTCAGGAGAAGAAATCCTAAGGAAAGGATTTTTCATAAAATGTGTCTATGACAGGGTATAAAATGATGTGAGAAAGTTTGCTGATGACTTAGAATTAAGGAATTACTTAGAGAAACAACACAGAAAGAAAACATTTTGCTTCATATCTGCAGAGTATCTCATGATATTCAGTAGCTGGGTGGTGAAGCAGTAAATGATATGTGAATAATGTAAACTGACTTGCCTTGAGGAAAAGGCAGCCTTGGCTTTTTTAATCTATTCCTCTTTTTGCTCAGATTGTGAATGTGGAATAAGAAGGTTCTGTGGTGTCATTAGTGCAATGCTTAGTGGAGATCAAAATAGCAAGTGTTAGGAGTAATGGAATTGCTAGGAAAATAACAGAATGTCATGAAAGGAATTGTTACATTGCAGCATAAATCCATTGTGCATCTGTATGGTGAGTATGACGTGCAGGTCTATTCCCATGAAGAGTGGTATGCTGGAAGAAAAGAGAAATGGTCACAATTTGTCATAACAAGAAACAAGCAGTGAAATCCTGTGTTAGATTCAGTGGTATATGCTGAACATGGTGCCTGTCTTTCCTTGGTATTGCCTGTTGAAATTTCTCAACTCTCTTCTGCTCTGTGAAGGGTTATCCCCCATTTTGGGCTGATTGCAAATCAGAGTTAAAGTATAAGCTTATTAACTGCTTTGTGAGGAAAGATGAGATGGAATCATACCCATCTTTAAGAGATTAAAGTTCAGGGTACACTTTTCCCTTTGCTATGTGTGTTGTGAAAGGTACAGTTCTGCTCTTAAAGCACTGTGGGTGAAAACTGCCATTGCCTTACATTGGCATGAATTGTACAAGCCAAAAATCTGCCTTTCCCTTTAGATTTTTAAATATTCCCCCTGTGTAAAATAAGAAAATGGAGGATGCAGACCAGGATTCATGGCCTTTCATTTTTCTGCCCCACAGAGCTGTTTGAGGAGAAGTGGCTCTCACTCCCCAGTCCCCTCCCTGTCTGAGTCATTTTCCCCTGCTGTGCTTCCATGGGGAATGAAGTGCTGAAGACTGAAACTTTGAGTCAGAGGCTAGTAAGAGTATTTTGGTCTGGAAGCCATTTCCCAGCCTTTCTAGACTGTCCCCAGCATGAAGCCCTTATGTGCATGTTTCATGTGAAATGAAACATGCATGTTTGTGGACATCTGCAGACCAGAGCCGACAGTATTGACAGTTTTGGAAAATTGAAAACAAAACACCCAAAATATATCTGTGTGCTCACTGGAACAATGAGTTATAGACTGGATAAGAATTTGTTTCTCACACTGAAAAAAAGAGCAGTATTTAGTAAAAAGTATTGTTGGTGTCCCTGTTGGACCCTAACATTATCTTATTCCTGAAAAACTTGCTGAGGAAATTTGAATGTTACAAGAATGGGAGGATATGGTTGTAAGCTCTGCTCCATCCTGTGTTGTTTTGGACCCTGGCCATCAGGAAACATTTAGTCTATCTCAGACATGAAACACTTTCTCTTCAGAAGTAGTATTAAGAACAAGATGTGTAAATAATCTGTGGCAAGCAGCAACTTTGTTACAGAAAGGGACATCATCCCAACTTTTCCTTTCCTTGATGAAATGTTAAAGAGAGATTTCTACAAACGATGTGCCAGAGGGGAATTTGCAAGGTTTGCACTGACCTACATAAACCCTAGTTGAACATAAAAGCAGATTAAAAGTTGTTTTACTCTGCTTCTGTCACCCTTTGTACTTTATCAACCACTGAGCTTTATTCTTTGTTAATCCATATATGTTTAATGCAGCATTGCAAATATTTTTCCTTATGTCCTAAAGTATTCATAAAAATAAGGCTGGGTGAGAATATTTGAAAGAGCAATGTTTGTAATTTTCTTGTCTCTGCACAGCTGTGTGTCTAGAAAGTGGAAACACAGGCTTCTCTGTGCTGCAGAGGAGTGGAAATAAATCATCATGCAAACTCTTTCAAAAGAAATTACGTATCCTGGAGTATCTCAGATGAGGAAAACATTTTGTTGCACAGCTTGAGTTTTATTTCAAAAGATGCACTCTATGTAGACACTTGCTTTTGTATCTTAACTAAAATAACTAAATGTATCTAATTTGGATGAAAAGTTATGTGGTTGACCTGATCAATTCATGCCATGGGTCAGTGGAGGGGAAACAGGAAAAGGACAGTTTGAAGCAGAGGGAACAGAAAACCTTGTGGAGGAAAAAGACCAAGATTGCCACATAAACTTATGACTAATTATTCTCAAGAATATGTTTTTGCAGAAGCAGGAATGAAATAGGATATGAAAGGCAAAGTAATACTTTTGAAATAATTTTGGAAGCCCAGCATCAAATCAATTGTGCAGCTAAATGACCATCACATTATAATTATTCACACAGTCTTTCTAAAAGGCTGTTTTAGTATTAAATATTTTATACTGGTTAGTGTTCATACTTATTCTGTGAAACAGGGAAATACTAAGCCAAGGTTTCCATAGATTGTGAAGCAGAGAAGTTCTTCCAGATTGTGGAGCAGCAACAACACTGGAAATAAAAGCCAGTCATATTTCAACTTGTTGATACAACTTAGAAGTGAGAGAACTGCCCTGTGAACCAGCAGCTAAGAACTTCCTAGACCTGATTAGCCACTTGCTGCCTACTTTTGTGCTGTTGATATTGGATTAAAGGTGGCTAATGCTGCCTTTCTTTATGGGATTTGCTGCAGTGTTTGCAGTCATGGAACATAGTGGAGATGGAAATGAGGGACAGACTGAGTTATAAAATAGATCAGGACAACAACAGTTCTTCTGTTCTTTATTCTTCTGTTCCGAACAGTTCTTCTGGACCTTATTTTCTTTGCTGATGTCATCTCCTGGTTTCGTTCCCACATCCTTCCATATTTTATATCCTCCTCCAATAAATGTGTAATATATGAAGTAAAAGCTTTTATCAGGCTATGTGAAAGTGCTCTGCAATTGTTCCTTGTTGTAAAAGTGTTATCAGACTCTACAGGTGTATCATTGCATTTTAGAAATAGGGCAGGCTCAGTTGTCTCATTACAAGGGAACTGGAAGGCCTGTTACAGTCCCTTTTCATCTCTCCATGTCAGCATCTTCCCAAAACTTCTTGTCCAAAGGAACACAGGCACACCCTGCAAGTCCTCCTGAAGAGTCATTCTTCCCCAGCCTACCCAGCAAATCATGTGGTCTGCATGCAGAATGGATTGCATGGAAACATGTTATTCCCATGTTATTTTAAAATTGATACCATTTTCTGAGCTTTTAAGGAACTTTACCCACTGAAATGACTGCACAAATTTTTCTCAGATATTCACAGTTTTCAGGTTTTATCATCTGGTCAAGGCCAAACTCCCTTCACATTAATGACTGCAGGCACTAGGTCCCTCACAGGACTCAAATTTGGGGCCAGAACTGATGTCTTGCATCAAAATATTCTGATTTGTGTACCACTATGGGAGAGTAGTAGATACCAGTCAAGTTATTTAATGATTTCAGACTTTTCAAGGCAAGTGAAGATATCAGTGTCAGATTCTTTTAAATCCTCCCTTACTACAACAGTCTGAAACATTCATTTCCAGTGCTAATGATCACAGAGGGATATCCAGTTTAAACATGGGCTAAAAAAAAAATGCTTTCAATAGAAGCTTTGCCTCTGTCATCACATCTGTCTGCCTTTTGCCATTAGTAGGCAGTGTATTTATCTTTGGAGTCCTGTGTTTGCAAAGGTGCCAGTCATGCTCTATTAGTCCTCTCTAATCTCCATGTGTGCACTTAGCTGAGAGTGTAACACAATATTTGTTCTTAAATTTTAAATTTGTGGTTTCTAATGAGTTCCAGGGTCTCAGTCTGTTTTCACCCTAAACACCTTGGGCTGGGTCACTGAAACTGTATATGGTGACATAATCTATCAGGCTTATTTGAGTTTCCTTAACCTATATGCCTTTTTAACAAAAGGGGGAAAGGGCAGCAGTGGAAAAATGTTATTCACTAACTCCAAAATGTTAGTGAACTCTCTGATTTTTGATATCTGAAATTAGAACATTATTAGTATTTCTAAAGTAACTTAGTGTTAAAAGGGGCTTTCTGGCAACAATCTCATAGTTATGGTAAAGCCTGTGGTAAGCTGGATACTCCAGTTCTTAACCACATCCCACCATGTGGCCTGATTTTCAGTGGCTGAAAATACTCCAGGGCTTGCTGGAAATCCCCTTTATTCAGGGGATGGATGGAATCTCAACAAAGCTTCACAGAAACCCTTTTTCCTTTTTCCCTTTCCTTCCCTCTTTCCTTCCCCCTTTCCCTTCCCATTTCCCAGGGATGTTTTAGTCATGCTTGAGATCAACCCTGTTAATTTCAGTGCAAATAGAACATGAGTAAAGCTTAATTTCCACCAAAATCAGATTAAAGAAGGATTCTTTAAATGCTTTCAGCGTAAGCTCTCTACAGCTGTCAGCCTATCTGTCCTTTTCCTCAGAAAACTGTGCAGTGGCTGCAGAACATATGAAACTGTGATATGAGAGTAAATAAGGATGGAGAAGTGGTATAATTGAGAATAGGATTTTTTAGCCTGGTTGTTCCAAATTGTAGGATTTGTGATAGCAATCAATTTATTAAAAAAAAAAAAAAGAAGCCCATCTGTTTCCAATCTGTACTTTCCCCCTTTAGTAAAAGCTGTGTGCATCCTCAGAAATATCCAGGGAATTCTCTAAAATGCTGGGAATGTTTCATGTATTTTCAGAGTTGAAAAAAGTGTACTTCTGTCTGTCCTTAGAACAAGCTGTTAAAGTATCTCTCAACCTTAGGGAGAGGTCAGGGATGATCAGTGTATTCTCTGCTACTTCAGGAGAATGTAGTTAATCTTTATTCAGGTTTTAAATCTCACAAAGACTACCAGGTCTTAGAAAAATTCTAGCTTAAACCTTATGGATTTTTAAAGGTTTTTAATATTACATTAAAAGGGAGCATTTATAAAAGGGAGAGGTCGTTATATCATAACCTAATGACCAGGAGTTGGACTTGTTTTTAATGATGTGAGACTAAGGAGGAGAGGATGCCCTTGCTAACGGAGAATGAATAAATAGCTGGAGGATGTAACTTTTCATGAGTGTGGTATTTTAATGTGTAGCTTCCATGGGTTAAGGATTCAGCCAGGTACCTTTGGGGATGCCAAAACACTGCAAGTGGATCCATCCACTGGTTTTATGGAATAAGGCAAAGATAATTTTGTTCTTTTTATGGTATTCTTTCCCTGAAAAAAGAGCACAACTTCCCTTGATTTAAACACAAAACCAAGATCATGCTTGATGATGTGATTCCTGACTGGATAATGAATTTCTGCTCTCCCAAAAGACTATGCAGTATTCTAGTAGAAGTAACATTTGCAGGTGACATATACACAATTTAATTTTTGTTTTTTCTGAAAGGTCTGGGATTTAGTTAAAACAAGGTAGCTAAAACTGATTTGATTGAGAGGCTTCTAAGGGTTGTTAGACCACTCTATACTTTCACCACACACACACATAATCTTGAATATTTGCTTCACTGTGGCAAACTAGGTACCATAGAATCATAGAATGGTTTGGGTTGGAATGGACCTTAAAAATCATCTAACACTGACCCCCTGTAATGGGTAGAGACACCTTCTATTAGACCAGGCTGTTCAGAGCTCTATCCCACCTGGCCTTGAATGTTTCCTTGAATATATCCACAGCTTCACTGGGCAGCCTGTGCCAGTGCCTCACCACCCTCACAGTAAAGAATTTTTGCCTAATACCTATCTAAACCTACTCTCTTTCAGCTTTAAGGTTTTAGTTTGAAGGTATGGCCTCATAGGCAGAATTAGCCAATACTGTGGTGTCATTCCTGATCCCTATCCTCTTACACATCCTTCAGCTACTCTTCAGTACATATCTCAAGCAAAGGGCCATTCCTATTTAAGGCTTAACACTGCATTTATGTTTGGAAAATAAGTCATCTTCTTAATATTTCCAAATGCTTCAGTACTGCCTGTGTTCTTAGGAAAGGGCTGGATTTCTCCACAGCCTGATGTGTCACTGTTTCATTGCAGGAGGATGACTGTGGAGCCCAAGAAGATGATCTGACGGGTGATTTCTCTGGTACCCTAGAAGATCAGAAGGGCCATTCCCAGTGTGCTCTGCCACCCACACTGGGCTGTTCCAGCTCAATCCAGATGGGGTTCCTGCTACACTTGGTGGAATTGTTCTGTTGTATGGTGTATCCACAAAGATGGGGTTTGTAACAAGGCCAGAGCTCTGTGGTAAGTCCATGAGCTGTCCCCCCTCCCTTGAAGTTTCTCAGTGAGCTGTGCACCCATGACCACACACTGCTTTTTCTCCCTCCCACGCACACAAACTCTGTGGTAAGTTGTTCAGTGAGTTGTGACACGTATTAATGTTGTTCATCTCTGATGGTATTTGGTTCCTTTTTCTGGGGGCTGACCACAGCAATCCTATCTGAAAAGTTTTCCACCAAACTCAGATCATTTTCATTAAAGCTCTCTCCAGTTTAGTCCCTCAAGCATGGGTGTCTTTCTACTCATGAATGCAAGCAGCAGAGGAAAGCAATAAATCCCTTTGAATAATGTGCCAGTGCTCCACTGTTACATAACTGTCATCCCTAAGTAGAAGATGCCTATTTAGCAACTAAAGAATATTGGCAAGGATTTAAGGCATTTAAAAATAATTTTGCTCCTTCCAGAATTTGGATCATTGACCCTTAACCTGAAAACTGGTTTTACAAATGTCCTCCAGGGAACACATTGTGTACTTAACTTCCCCTATGAAAACTACAAAAAGTTATATACCAAAATACAAGGATTAAGAGCCAGAGCCACAACATATTTAGACTTGGTCAGTGAATGTACTTGACAGGATAATTTCATTTTGCCATATACACTGTGTGACTAGTAAAAGTAAAAGCATGACATAAGGAATGGTTCCATAGTTTTTTAACACTAGAATATTTCCATGGGCTTGCAATGCTTAAAGAACTGTGAAGTTTTTGTTACTGAGGAATATAAGCTAGCTACAAGGAGTTCATGCAATTATGTTGTACCAGAAAGGAAAAACCAGATTTTGTTGGGAAGGGCTTTGATCTTTCATGGAGCTACAGGAACATGAGCTGCTGGGAGAAGACCTTATAACCCCTTTCTTAGCCTGTGGAAATCTCTGTCCTGTGTAGGACTCCTACTGGTAGTGCTGGTTGGTTTGTTTCAACTTCTTGATATGGGATAATTCAGGTGAGTACTCAATATGCAGTTTTATCATCCTCTGCCTTTGGGTGTCTGATTAAGCATGACTGGTTGTGATTGGGATTTTAAATACTAGCAGGCTTCCCAATTACCTCAATTATCTTTGCCCCAGGAATGATTGCTATTTCCAGGCACACATCCTGTTGCCCACAGTTTCTCACACAGGTTTTTCTGGCACCTTCCTTACAGTAATAGCCCTCAGCACAGCAAACTACAGACTAAAAACTCTCCCACAGTACCTCCTGAGTACACTGCAGCACTGACACACTTGGATGCATCTTCTAACTCTTCTGCTTCCACTCTATTTTAGGAATATTCAGAAATTTCATTTTTTTCAAGATTTATTTAAAATTATAGCAGTCATGCATAGTGTTTAGAACACATTCTATTCAAAAAGCATTTCTTAGAGTTTCTTCTCTGAGTAAATAAACCATCTGCAAAAGAGAATTTATAAAAATTAAAAAAAAAACCCCACCCAAAACTATAACAAACTATTTACAGTAAAACAATTAGTGATATGTAAAATTATTTCTGTTTAGGTCCCTGTTCTAGTAGATCTTCTGGACATATCTGCAGAACTATGGGTATATATGAAAAATATTTTATTAATTTCAAATGTATGCCCTGTTATGTCATTTTGTAGAGAAAATTGCTTAAACCATATGAGACATACCTAAGCTTCTGTGCCAAGATCTGTAGTAATATTTTGGCTTGTAATGCCTAAATTCCCATTTCCTGAAGCAAGACCTGGGTCCTAAGAAATTAACCCAAGAGAACATTTTACTTGCACTTGAAACCACCAGGAGTTGTTTTTGTGGTTTTTACTTTAGAACAGAACTTTCTTCTTATATTTAGTCTTTAAATATGGGACTCATATGTAAAGCCAGCTGAAGTTATTGTTTAGATTTTGAGAGCCACGTGGAGACTTTAGACCTGCTGCAAACACATGCAAGCTGTTGCATGACAGTGAAACAACAAAAACAAAGCCACAGCCTAATTTTTCTTTCAGTCATTACTACCACTGATATCCCTTTTCTCCCTGAGAGAAATCCATAGGGAAGTATTAATAGGAACAGGCTGTTGGCTAAACACCTTCAGATGCAAGCAATAGCCTTTTAACCTTGGATAAACACTAAAAAAAAGAAAAGCGAGTATTAATAATAGTGTTCAAAATGACCAAGAAAAAGCATTACAAGCCTGAGTAGGAAATGATAGTGAATTTTCAGAAGGTGTCATTTTTCAAGTAATACAATCTTCAGTTTTCTTGCTGAGTAAAACAGAACCTGTCTCCCTCTGCTGGTCTTCAGAGAAAAAAAAGGTTTATAGATACTAAAAAATCCCTGGCTGCAATTTTGATACAAATTACCAGTTGTTCCAAAATTAGCTCTTAAAACTTGTTGCCTTTAAATATATAGAGGTCACCTTGAGGCTACCAGTGTCTTGACTAGCTGAGGATTGGTAGATTTTTAGTGTTTAGTCTGGTTCGGCTTAGTTTCTCAGCATATTTAACGTTATTTATTTAAGAAAATATAACAAGATAAATATAAATATAACAAGATAAAAGCTGTTCTGTCTTTAATTTAAACATCACTGAATCTAGCAGCTATGCTAAGATCAGCCTCATACTGAAGTTGTAGATGTAGTTGCATTATTTTCTTTTCCTGCATAGTCTGAGCTGGTCTACTTTCAAATCCAAACTTTGTGTTGCAATCCACGCCCCAGTGAAGAAAGTCCCGGGAATTTCCACACTGCACAAAGTGGGTGTGGGGTTTTTACCACGTTCTGGTACATGGCATGGGTTCATGGACCTCTGAAGAGGTCTTTGTCCTTGGTAGGATATGCTCTGTCTTCTTACTGTCACAGGAAGCACATTTGTCCTTTGAATAATCCCTGTGCTCCTACTAACAATTTGTCATTTACAGAAAGGACACTCCAACAATTGACATCAAGTTTATTCCTTCCAGTTAAAGGCAAACAGCAATTCCAGTAGCTCAAGGCACTCACCTGTTAAGTTTGGGGGGCACATAAATGCATTTTATGTTGAGAAGAAAATAAGGGACATTTTGGCTTTAAAGTGATTGTTTTTACTTTGTTGATTTGTTTTGTTTTTTTTTGATGAGGGTGTTTGTTTTTTTGGGTTTTGTGTGTTTTGGTTTTGTTTTGTTTTTTACTTCCCATGTGTTACAGTCACCGCAACACATTTGTTAAGCTTTGTTATGTGTAGGCGTCCTTTTGATCTCGGTATATTTCAGGCTTCCTTGTATCCTAGATATTGTTTAAAAAAGCATCTACCAGTGACAGTTTGTCATATTTCCAGTTAATACCAGTGTCAATATTGTTAGTTACACAAGCTGATTTGGTCTTTGCATATGCTGTGTGTCAGTTCTTTTGGGATGTTTGACTATCAGCATAGCAAGCACAGCACTTACTCTGCCCAAACATGTAACCAAATTTACTCAATAAATTTACAAATTTATTCTATCAGTGGTATGCAATTTAAATTGTCATTAAAATGTTCTTTAATAAATTGTAGCGTTTTTTACAAGTGTTTTACCAAGTGAAAATATCATTGTTTTTATCATAGTTTTATCTCCTGACAACCATCAGGGCAACTGTAGCATTTGGTGTGTGTATCACAGAGAGGACACACAGGAACAAGGCAGTGAGGCTGCTGAGACACTCACCTTGTGCAGTGCTTTCACATGGGCATGTTAGGAACTTCCTGTATGAGGAATACTTTAAAGCTGGCGTCACTTCTGCGTGTGGGAAGGGCTAACTTGTCATCATCCATTCCTAAGCAGGTCTGCAGGCTATGCCATTGTTCCCTGCTTGACTCAGCTCTCTAGGGAACAGTGTCACTTTGCCTGGAAGCTGAGCTTCCAAGGCCAACCAGTTGTCTTTCTTGAAGGAGAGCTTCTGTGGCTGCCCAGCTGTGGAGAGGCCATGTGGCATTTGACATACAAATGATGTTTCTAAAACTGGCTGGTACCACTTCCAGAGTGCACCTGATAATTGGCATTGGATAATGTGGATGTAGCTGAGAAACAATGAAAGCAGAGGCAGAAGTGCTTGTGTTGGAGTTGCTCTGCAGTGCCAAGTGCTGGCCTGTATCACAAATAGTGTGGCCAGCAGGACTAGGACAGTGATTGTCCCCCTGGAGCTCACACAGGTGAGTTGGCACCTTGAATCCTGTGTCCAGTTCTGAGCCCCTCAGTTCAGGAAGGACATTGAGGTACTGCAGCTAGTCCAGAGAAGGATGAGGAAGTTGGTGAAAAGTCTGAGGAACAGCTGAGGGAGTGGGGCTGTTTAACCTGGAGAAAAGGAGGCTCAGGGGACACCTTGTTGCTTCTACAGTGCTGAAAAGAGGTTGTAGCCAGGTGAGGGTGGGTCTCTTCTCTCAGCAACAGGACCAGAGGAAATGGCCTGGAGTTGTGCCAGGGGAAGTTCAGGCTGGGCATCAGGAATAATTTCTTCACTGAAAGTGTTGTCAGACACTGGAAGGGAGTGCCCAGAGAGGTGATGGAATCACCATCCCTGGAGGTGTTAAAGTGCCATGCCTGGCCATGGCACTGAGTGCCACGGTCTGGGTGACAGCACAGTGTTTGGTCAAAGGTTGGGCTCAGTGATCTTGGAAGTACTTTCCAACTGTAATAATTCTGTGACTCTGGGAAAGCAAAGGAAGGAATAGCACACTCAGCTTGTATTCAGTGTGTTAATATGAAATCAATGCCTATTTAACATGAAGTACCTTCAGAATACCTTTCAAAAATGAAATAGTGCTAAAAAGGATGGACTTAAATTATTTTTTTAAAATGTGGAATAGCAAGGAAATTTTTTTGACAAGAAGGAAATAATTTCCAAGTAAAAGTGCAGACAGTTCTTACACTGACACTGATAGACAGGCTTGATAATAGTCTAAAATTCTTCACTGATCCACGGAATGAACCAAGTCATCTTCCCTATCTCAACTAGTAAAATTCATATTTCACCTACTGTCACATATTATGTAATAACATGGTGGATGTTGGTCAATCAAATAGCCATGACCATGGAATCATAAAATGGCTTAGGTTGGAAGGGATCTTGAAGATATCTCATTCCAACATGATCCTGTTGAAACTGTGGGGTGTGGCAACTGCCTTTTGTTCAGACTAAGCAGGTTAATGCTCCTTTACTTGGCAATGGATGAAACACCGACAAATGGTTATCCCAGGACTAAACCCTGTGGCCAGTGAGTCACAGGTGCAATTGGGAGCAGTTTAATGTGACCTGTGTGTGAAGGGGAAAGCAGCACAAACAGCCTGGGACTGGTTTGCAGCAGGATCCAGCAGAAGGACATTGTGCCTCTGTAAAGCATCATTTATGTGAGTAATCACAATTGCTCCAAGTACAGTGCTCTCCTGGCCAGGATCACCACAGAGCCCAGCAGAGGAGGTGGCCAGGAGACACGACTGCCAGGACAAAAAGTGTCAAATGCAATCTGAAAAGAAGGTGGATTTGGATAGACCATCTGGAAAGGAACCTTGAGGTTTCTTTTTTTGAGTAGATTTCTACTACTGATGCCCCACTGTGTGCTCAAAATTGGAGCAGAATTTGCTTATTGATTGTCAAAATAGGAATGGCATTGGAAAGGATTGATTTCTCTCCTAATAACTGTCAGCCTGAAAAATTCCTGATGGCTGAGATCACAAGGGTAGTAAGAACTCTGGTAATTTTTTTTAATCTATGTAATTAGAGTCATGTCTGTGATGATTCTCCAGGAACACATTTTGTGTCAGTCTTCCAAGTCCCATTTTGCTCCTGTTGAAATCACCTGCAAGGGCTTTCATTGACCTTAATGGGGTAAGGTCAAGATCTATCCAATAGAAAATGCTAAGATGCTAAAATGATGGTTATGTGTATCCACAGTAAAAATGTGACTGCCAGCAATGTACTCCTGACTAATTTTTCATTGTTCATTTATATTGTAGCATCTAAACTGACGTGTCTTCTTTTCATGTGTCTTCTATGCTTCATTAAGTGTTCTGTATTTTTTGGAATTTCAGTGTGCTAAAAGTGCAGAATAAAGTACCAATAGGCATAAACTGAATACTTCTCTTATTTTAAGTAATCCCTGAGTGGATGGAATATAAAGTTATTCCCTCTGGAATTCTTTTACATCTACATTAAAAATAATACTGCTACGTTTAAATGTCCATTACAGCTTTTAATGCGATCTTATGAAAGGCCCATTGTCTAAACTTTGTATGAAATCCCACATGCAATACTTTAGGGCATACCCAAAGCATTTCGTTCTTTTGAAGCTATTGTGAAGGTCAAACCAAAATATTTGCTGTTTCTGAAACGTCTTGGTATGTCAGGAAGGTTGGAGTTGACAACAGGAATCTGCCCTTGCCGGCCAAGTAGTTTCTGAAGTTAGTTAAGCAAAATTCCGTGAGGTTCCAAACCACCGGGGTCGTCCGCCGGCAAGGGCTGGAGGTTCATCCCCGCAGGCCAGCCCCCGGTGCTGGGGCTCCCCGGCTTCCCCGGCTTCCCCAGCGTCACGGCTCGGCCCCGGCCCTTCCCCCGCTGCCGGTGGCCGAGGAAGTCCATTGTGTCCGCGGCGCGGCTCCAGCCCCCCCGACGGACGCTTCTGGTGCGTTGGGCAAGTTCCCAGTCATGCCGAGCATTCTTGGGAAGATCGGCCGATAAGGGGAGGAAATGACGGAGAGTCACCCCAGCGCCACCCGGCCCCGCGGCCCCCCCCACGGCCGCCCCGGCGGGACGGGCTCCCTGCGCGGGCCGGGCCGCGGCGGCGCTGCGGGCTCAGGTGAGGCGGCCCCGGGGCCGGGCCCAGCGCGGTGCCCGCCCCGCCCCGCCCCGCTCCGCCCCGCCCCGCGCGGCCGGGCGGAAGTGAGCGCAGCGCGGCGGAGCGGGGGGAGCTGCCCGCAGCCTGGAGCGCTCCCGCCGGGAGCAGCAGGGACGAGGGGAAATGGCCGAGGTAGGCGCGGGGAGCCCCGGGGGTCGGGCTGAGCTGCGGGCCCCGTGCCGTCCCGGCCCCGCCCTGCCGGGGCCGCTCGCTGCGCTCCCCGCCGTGCCCCGCTTCGCCCGCCCCTCCCGGGGGTCTCCGCGACCCTCGGCCTCCGGGCGCTGCTGCTGCCGCCGGCGCGGCCCTGGCGCGGCCCCGGTGCTGCCCGCGCTGCCGGGCGGCACCTGCGAGCGGCGGGCCCGGGCCCGGGGGCAGCGCTGTCCGCACGGCCCGTCCTGTCCGGTCCCGTCCCGCGGCTCTGCGGGCTCCCCGAGCCGGGCGGCGGCGGCACCGCCTGCGGGAAGCGCTTCCAGCCGGGATCTGCGCGTCTGGAGCGCTGGAGCGGCGCCGCTCGGGGCGCGGACCGTCCGCAGCCGCTGCCCGCGCTCCGCAGGTGCCAGAGGTGCTGTGTGGACCCGGGGCTGCAGTCTCCGGGCGGCGGGCAGCTGTCACCGGCGCGGAGCGGGGAGCTCGGGAGGTGCCCGCGTAGGGGGCACCTTGGCGGTGGCTGCAGACACCCAGCAGGTTTAGGTCTCCTTTGTGTTCATCACCTGCTTGGCTTTGGACGGGGTTGGCTCGGCCCGGGTTGGTGCGTGGCTGCGGTTCCAGAAAAGTTGGATGTTTACAAAGCTGATCCCTAAACAGCTCTGTTGTTTCCTCCGGGAGCTTTGCCGATATTTCTAGTGATACGCGGAAGTTTGTGAGCACCTTGCTGTTCTTGGCTCGGTCTAGTTTATTATTCTGTATCAACACAATAAAAAAGGTATTCCTGTACTTTTGTTAGCACAAGTAACCTCCCACTTCAGCTATGCTGTTGTTGGGGGGAGGATGTGGTAGCAAGATGCAGTTAAAAGCATTTGGAAGAAAAGGAGATTATTCTGGTGGTCTTTCTATTCATTGTATTACTTACTACAAGCCTGGAACTAGAGCATAGCACAGTTAAACTGATTTGGGCTAAAGGAAAGATGCAGAGGTTTTAACCAATAACATTGCATGTTTAATGCGGATCTCTTCCCAAAGGGAACTGAAAATGTAAGAAAAAATGTCTGATGTTTGTTCAAGATGTTGTGCAATACTTGCTTTGAATATAAGCTGTGTTCAGGAGTAGTAGCGATGGATGATTTATGAAGAATCCAAAGGGGAAGCAGAAATGGGGCAGGGGAAATGAAATCAGACAAAAGTATTTTTTATATGGCTTTGTTGGCTTTGAAGGCAGTTGTGTGCTTCATTCTCCCAACACTGAGAGTGAGCCTGTAAAAAACTTTATGTATCTGGGAGGAAGAGAAGTTGCTTAAATTGGCCTCACTTGGCACATTTGTGGGAGAAGGAGAAAGGGATTATAATTCCCACCAAGTTATGTTTGGTTTTTAGGGTTGTGTTTGTTCTTTTGCAAGTTGGAACAAAACCGGTAAGAATAAGGGGACAGTGAAAGAAAGCTGTGTAAAATAAAGGCAGAGGGAGAGAAGGCAGGCAGAAATGACAAAAACTGGAAGTTAAATGACCTTTTGGGGAGAGGATCACAAGCCAGACAAGCAATAGGTTATTTAGTCTCATCTTCTTAAATGGTGTGCTGTGTTTGAATATTATTTTACGTCTCTTAGAGATGCTTGTTTATGAAAAACACAAAGAAGATCTCTGGAAATATTTAATATTTTGATTGATTTAATAAAATAGATTTGTCTTAATTACAGTGCGTTAGTAACTCTGATTTATGTACTTGAGGTTCCTCTTTCCTGTGGGTTATTGCTGCCATCTCTTAGAACTCAAAGGTTCATGAGGACATATAATCATTGTATGGAAATTGATGATTTAGTGATTTTTATCTGATTTGAGTTGCTCTCTGTGTGCTAACAAACAAAATTGAACACCTTAAATGGAAAATTATGCATTTCAAGATGTCAAGTGAAAAAAAATATACTGATTCTGTGTTCCTTTGTTTCATGCTTCTCAAACGAAATTGAAGCTGGTGGTATTTCTTACTTAGTGTTGCAGTTGTATTTGCTGCCTAGCTGGAGACACTTGGATTAAAAAGTTGTTTAAGGAATAAAAATGCTGAGGTGATGTTTTGGAAGGCTTTTTTTTTTGTTGTTGTCTTAGGCTTTGATGTGGGACCAAAACCAGACGGTATGGGGTTATTTAGAAAAATGAATGCTAGATTTGAATTTTATTAAAGCAGGATTGCATGTTGTTTGTCTGTTAAACTCTTGAACAATCTTGAGGCTGCCTTATGAGAGCTTCAAAAGTTGCAGTGAAGTAACATTGGTGGGTAGAACAGTTGAAGTCCAACACTGACATGACTAAAATTGATAAAATATAACATCAGTCTTAAAGACATTCAGGTAAAGATCTTCCAGCTTTTTTGTTTTAGAAGTATTGCCTTTTAGTGTCTGCAGTCAGTACAGAAATTATTTGTTGGTGTTTATTTGTTTTCAGGATAATACAGCAAGTTTAAAAATGAGAGAGTATTACACAAATGTAAGTTGTTTGCTTTGTGGATGTGTAACTGTGTAAACATATCGTTCTATTTTAAGTAAAACATGTGGATGTGTAATTAATTGCCAGAACCAGGGTTCAGTCTTTATCATCAATAAAATTAGTCATCTAATACAGCATCATCCAGCTCCTTTGTAGGTGAGGAGGTTGGTGTGATGTAACTTTGTGAGAAGAAAGGTGAAGTTGTTTCCAGACTGGACAGGGAAAGGAAGGAGGAAATCTTTCAGTGTGCCAGTAATGATAAACCTCACTTAAGCTGTAAAAATTTTAGAATGAAATGCTTTCGTCAATGCTCACATAAAACAAGTTATGAGAAGCTTTACTTCAATCTGTAACTTTGTAGAAATGTGTTACATACTGAAAGTGTTTCCTTAGATTAAGCTGTCCAGGTGATGGTCGCTTCAGAGGGAAGAAATGGAACTGGGAGGGAGAAGGTATGTCTGCATCTTTCCTGGAACTTGTAATTTGAAGTTACAAACAAAACATCACTTACAAAAACCCAGGCACAACTTGCAGTGTGTAGAGTGTGAGGAGCTTGTGCTGTTTGTGCTAAGGGAATGTCACTGGTTCAGATCTGGAGGTTGTTTAGTGCATGGTGACCCAGAGGAAATAACTGAGGTTGTGGTTGATGTTTGTAAGGACTGATCAAGAACAGGTCATCAATAACCAATCTGATCTTCTGCTTAGGATGTAGTCACAGCAGAGGAGCAGAGTGAGGTGTTATAAGGTGGGAGCTGGAAGTTTACCTGAGTTCAGCATCTACCTGAACAAATTGCTGATGAAGACTCTTGATAAACTTTTTCATCTTAGAGAAGTTACCTCAGGATTCAGGAAGTACTTGAGTGTCAAATTAGTGGAGACTAGAAGGGTATTTTGAGGAAGTGTTTGTGTTGGTTTAGCTTTTTCCCATTTGCATTTCCAAAGCCACCTTTAGTGACAAGATAAGGATGAGATGAACCTTTGGTCTGAGTGTAGCGACCCTGTTCAGTTCTCTACCTGTGTACTGTACAAAAACCAAACCCAAACAAACGCTGTAATTGTTGAATCAATACATGTGATAAGCATTTAGTATTTTCTAATGGATAAAGCCCAGAGGTACACGTGAATGGTGCATTTTTTCTGTCAATTAGTAATCAGCAATTCTGCTCAATCTCCTGTGAATATGAGGTGTGTGACTAAGAAGCATCTGCTGGTTATATCTGAAACTGTGCAAGTTTCCTGCCTGAGGGGAAGCTCAGCTGCTGAAGCAAGTGGTGGAAATAATTTGGCTACTGCAGCAGAGTTGCATTAGGTTGGATTGGTAGGGTGATACTAATACAGTGATACAGAGTTAAGTGTGGGCACTGCTGAGGTGTCAGTGTTTCCTCCCCATGGATGTTTTTGATGATGTTTTGTTGAAGGTGTGTGTTGTGCACTGCTGCACAGTGAGTAAAATAGGATCTCTGTGGGGGAGGATTGTTTTCATCTCCCTGTGCTAACAGCCTCTGTGCCTTGCATCATGAGCCTCCTGCATTTCGCTGTGTTTGCAATGTTTTGTGATATAGGAGGATGTCTGCAGGGCTTACTTCAGGCACATAATTTAGGAAAAATTGGTATTTTAACATGGTCCTCTCCCTAAGTTGCAAAATATTATAGAACTATATGCAAGATGTTTGGGGATCTCTGTTGTGGTAATTAAAGCAGACAGTACAGATGTTTCTTTATTCTTTCTCTGTTTTTCCTACACTAGACACTTTCTATGGTTTTGATAAAATTGAATATGTAGTTTAAAATATTGTCTGTCTTCTGTTTAGTACCCCTGGGATCAGGATTAATGCAAGTACCAGTTTATCTACATGCTCCAGCTAATTTGTTATGCTCTACTGGGGTCAGGCCCCAAACTGCATGAATAACTAAGGTCCTTTCCAGCCTTAATTGTTCCATGAAAGTGATATTCCAGAATAAAATTACTTTGCAAGTCGGGAATTACTGCACCAATTATTCAGCTGGGAAATCAAAATATTTGGGACAATGACCTCGCTTAAAGAATGGGGAAAAGCCAGCAGCTGATGTTGATTCTGTGTGAAAGTTTGTATTGCCTGAGTGTTTTCAAGTAGCCTTTGAAAAGTGGGATTGGTGGGGGATTGTGTACGTCAGGGTGACGTGGAGAAAAGACCCACTTAGGTGTCTGTAGAGCAAAGGAACCAGTGCAAAGGTTTTAAAAGCAGACTTTTAAAACAGGCGAAGTGGAATTGAAAGCATTATTCTGTGAGGAGAAACATTGCAACAGAACTAGAATTCCTAGCCTTTGTCAGACAATGAGGGTAATAAGCTTGGCTGTAAGGTATGGAAAAAACTATCTTCGCCAAGTGCATCAGAATGAGACAGCCTGGGATGCCATCAGTTTCATTCTTGCTCTTTTCTGGTACCTGCATCCAGAAAATACTGGGCAGGAACAGGATAGGAGGATGCTGTTAGAGAGCTGAGAACAGGATAGGGAGAAATACGGGGATGCAAGGTTTGGTGAGTAGTTCTACAGCTGATGAAACCCATGCCAAGCTTCCTGTTGATTTGTGTCTTCCTCTGATTGGCTTTAAGGACTTCTTGCCATGATTCAATCATTTGTAAAGTTTATCCTGGTGATAAATCTGCAGAGTCCAGTTATATGAGCTCATGCTACAGTTTTCTTGGAGCTGTGACACCCAGTATTCTTGGCAGGGTCAGGGTTTTTGTTTTTAGGAAATGTCCATGGAATTTGATTATCTTTATGACCCCCATCTCTTAACAGACCTAAATGGAGTACTGGTTAGGTTCAGAATTTGAGGGGAGGAGTATAATAGCAGAAATGTGCTGAGTAAGCTTTCAAACCTGCTGTACCAAATCTGCATGTACCCACATCTACTGATGGATGCAGTGGCCAGTGGTGCAGACCAGTGCAGGGAAGAATGTGGCCATGGGAAACACATGATCTGTGGGGATCTGGAGCATCATGACACATGCAGCCATGCTTTGTCTCTCTTGAAACATTGATCAAAACCTGAAGATTCAAATTTAACAGCAGCTACAAAGTGTGCCACTTCTACTTATGATCCTCTGCACAGTGTCTTGGGTGAAAATTGATTTCAGTAGTACATACATTTTTATAAGCAGTGAAACAGCTGAGGTTGGATTTTTCAAGGGATTTGTTGCTGATGTTGAAAGACCTTAAAAGCTGAGACTTCCTGTTCTAATGCTAGAAACATCCTATTCTTGCCTAGCCTTTGAGATCAAAGGTTTTGTGATGAAATTGTACTTTTTAGGCATAAATGAAATTTCAAAATCAGAGTGAAGAGATGCAGTTCCTGCTTAGGTATTTATGATCTGAATTATTTGAGCAAAACAAATGAAATTAGTGTTGGTTCAGGGTTTGTGTCTAATTAAAAATTGCAGCTGTGTTTGAGCAAGTGAAATTGTCCTTGGAGGTTCTGTAGATATGAGCTGAAACAAAATGTATTCAATTTTCTGGCTAACTTTGTTAATCTCATTTGTAAGGAGGCACTTGCTAATTGTAATAAAATGACTGGATTAGAGAAGCTACTAAGTTTTTAGTGGAAAGATAGTGTTAAAGCTATACAGTTCTATCACACTGACCTTTCAGAACTGTTTGTTTTTGATAAAATTCTCAGTTTAAACCTAACATTATTTTAAAAGAATAACAGCTTTACTTCAAGAAGTCATGCACTTCAAGAAGTCATGCCATGAGTATGTGCTCAGTTTTTTTTCTCAGTTTGTAGCAATCTGAATGCATCTGGCAGAGAGGGCTCCTGAACATCAAAGTTCCTGTGACTTTTTTGTTTCTTTTTTTGCTAAGGAGTTTTCCTGCTGTGGCAAATGTCTGGCTATGAATTCCTTTGCAGATGATTAATATTTTCCACAGTATTTTACTGCTGTCATATTTTGCTAAGTTTTCCCTGATTTCCCATAAAACTGCTACTGTCTCTGGTATGCAGGCAAGATTTGTTAATTCCTAAGTTAGCTATGATCCAATGTGAGGCACATGCTTCAAGTATTTTTATTTTTGGTTTCTCTAATGGCAAAATAACCTCAAAGTTACTTTGAAAATTGCACTTGTTTTGAGGAAGCGCTGGCTACTGTATGCCAGAGCCTTGCTTTATAAGGAATGCAGGAAATGGCCTGACTTGTTATCATTGCTTCTGTATTTAGTGCTTGGACTCCAGGGAATTCATGTGCACTGATTTCTGATAGCTATAAAGTACTTCTTGTCAAGAAATTAGCAAATAATACTGTGCTTGCGTAGAACAAATTATAAATAGGGTATTACAAGCCTTGGGTGCTTTTGAAAAGAAAGCTGTGCAACTCATCTGGAATAGAGAAGAATGGTGACATGTACATGAGCAGATGGTGAGATTACCTCTGTTTAAGGTAAAACGATTTATGTCTGCTGAAGTCATCCCTTGCTCATTAAGATAGGAAACTAATTTTGATTTTGGGAGTCTTTGTCCTGGTAGAGATATAATGTCCTGTATTGGTTCCCTGAAGCTTCTTACCAGAAAACTATAAATTCCTTATTGGAAAGAAATTTCTTCATGCTTCCATTTTATGTATTTGCTAGACTAGTGCATATATTTTTTTTTTTTTTAATTTAAGCCTAAGTGAAAATGTAAAATTCATTTCCATTCCATGTAGATGCTTTGATCTGAAGGAGATGGTCAGGCATCTTCCAGTTTCTTGGTTCTTGAGTATTAATGCGTTCTTGCTATTTTTTTTTTTAAGAGTATTTTATTAATTTGAAAGAATGAGTGATGTGCAATACTCAAAATTGTATAGCAGTGCACAGGTACTTGAGTGATCAGTTTAACTTTAGGCTCTAAACACATTTATATAAAATTGTTACCAAGGAAGTGTTGCTCTTGCAGAAACCCTGCTAGACTGGAGCCAAAGGGCTTTGCAGACTCCTGTGGGGTCACAGCTGGTTGAGAAGGAAAATACTGCTCCAAATTAGGGAAACCTGACTGCAAGAGACATTACCCTTGCTCAGGGTTGGGGTTTTAGACCCACTTTTAAAGGAAACAGGTGATGTTCTGCTAGAGCAGTGGAAATGTCGTGACTTCACCCAAATATGAATGTGTCTGTTCAATTTCAAAATTAGGGGGCAAGTAAGCTGTGTAGGGATCGTTTTATTACTTCTGAATTTCTGTTATAATCTCTTCAATGGCTTCTGGCTTTCATTTAAAAAGAAATGAAATGTTTCTCACGTTCTTTGAGTGCTTGGCAAGAGGAGGGCTCTTGAAGGTGAGCAGATTGACAGCTGAAAACTGATTATTACTGTTACTTAAAATAGTGTGCAGCAGTTCAGATGAGAGCACTCCTAGCTCTGTAAAGATCACTTCTGGGTCTTCAGTGACCTCCAGTTGTTGCAAACTTCTGGTGAGTTGCTATAGCTTGGTCAGTAATGGTTCAGGATTCCAGGATTTGAATTGAAACTTATTTTTCTGAGTGTTTGATTCCCTGCTGATAGATGATCCTGATGGAATTTGCCCTTCTCTTTGTAAATGTTGGAGAAGTTTAAATTCTTCTCACTCTCTGCCTTTGAACTTAAATGGCTGCAAAGTGAGAGGTTCAAAGTGAAGCTAAACTTACATGAAAAAGTTAACTAATGCTGCATGGTTAGCATTTAAAAGGAGATCTATCAGTATTTTAGTCATGCTTATGCCTAGGGTGCTTTTCTTTTGATGTGTTATATGAATTTACTGCTTAGAACTGGCATGCAGGATGAATTTTTGCCAAAACTTGCAATTTCATAAGACTTTTTTGTATCAGTTTTTTTTATGTCAAACTGTTTGAAAAAAAACCCCACAGTCTGCTTATGAAATTTGATAGAAATTTATACACTGACTTTAGGAGTTTCCCAAGGACAGGACTTAAATACAGCAATCCCATTATGTGTATGTATGCTGTTGAGGCTGTCTTACAAAGAATAAGGCTGGAATTCAATTTTTCAGATAACCACTAACAATAACCTTCTATCTTGAGTGCTGGAAGTCACTGGATTTGTCAGTGCAAGTGTGCTGTCATAAACTGACCGAAATACAGCCTGCAATGTGAAATTGTGAGATAAACAAGCATTTACTGCACGGCTGGCGTTCTCCTGATGCTGTGGATGAAGGTGCTGTGGTAGCTGTGCACCGTGTTTCTCAGAGCTCAGGAATGTGAGTTTATCTGCAGTTGTGACTCTCCTTGTGAAGAGGAGACTGCTTGCTGGTATGGAGATCAAGGCCATTCAGCAGACAAATAAGCCTTTTTTTTTTCTTTTAAGAGCTGGCTGTTGTTTTTATATAAATACTTTGAAGATCGTATAATTTTTTTTTCATCTGCTAAAGAAAAAAATCACTTGTAATTGTCAAGCAGCACCTGAATGAATTGATAATCTTGTAAGTTGTAGCCCAAGCAGTTCTGAATAGTCTCAGAAAGTATGTTTCTATTTTATTTTTTTTAATAAAGTTCAGGAAAAAGCCCAGCTGCTCTTTAGAATCCTTAGGCAACAGCAACACTCTGAAAACTGCAAACTGCACTTCCTCAGGCTGCTGCTTCTTGGAATTCTTGAGAGGACTTTGTAAGTCAGGGTGTTCTTGCATCTAAAAATCTGACATAGCAGTTTAAACCAGCTGTAAGTTAATGAAGAGATTAAAGCAGCTTAGCTTCTAGACAGTCTGAGAAGGTGGTGTCAAGTATATGAGATGTCTCACTAGGATATTATCTGTGGCTGTAGGCTTAGACCATCTACAAAATACACAGTACATCTTCAGCAGAAGCTTTAGTACAATTGTCCTGCTAACAGGAGTGTACTGAATAATTGAAGGCCACATTTGTGCCATTAATGGGACCAGAGGCCTACATTGTTTATTAAGGAAGCCAGCAAAATAGTTTTGGAGTTTTAAAATTTATTTTCTGATTGTGTTTTATGCTGAGCTCTGGAGATAGGCAGCAGACAGGACAAGACTTATTCCTAATGGCAATATTTATGGCTTTAATGGGTGTCAAACACTGCAGCTTCATATGCTGTACGGAAGAGGCTCTGGTGTCAATTTTTTTCTGTAGACTTTGTCTGTGCTGAATATTTACATCATTATCCTGTGCCTTGATTCATACCTGTAACTTCCAAAGTTCCTCCTTAAGACTTTATGCCCCAGGACTTGAGTTGTGTGGTTTTCAGGGTTTTATAGTTCTGTTAGTCTCTCACTGTTTCAGTCTTTCTGAAGACATTGTCTATAGTGTAAATCTTGTCTGTAACTGTAGCATCATTTCTGATTTAATTTTGCTTTGTGAAGGGTTTCACTTGGATTTGTCTTCAGACTGAGCTGAAATGTATAGAGCCTCTTATAAAGATGTCTGTCCTTCACACTATAAGCCATTGAAATGAAGTAGATAAAACAAAAGCTTGGCCAGACTTAAAGAATTTAAAGAATCTGTTCTAAATCTGAGTCTTGCTGTCTGTGTGGGGAGTCCAGAGAAATACAGTCACTTTGTTTGAAGCACATCTCGCTGGTTTGATTCAAGAAGGGGGAAAAAAAAACCCTATCTAAAGTCCAAACCCTTCTAATGGGTGTGAATTGAAAGAGAACATAAAGAATTTTGAGTTATCTGCCTTATTTGCTGCAGAGAATTCTTAATTTGTAGATTGTTGCATGATTTAAACCCAGAATGATTTCCATCTACAAGGCTCATCTAGTTCAGTGAAACTGTGTTTTAATGAGGATTGCTGATTATGTAACCTTCCTAGCAGAAACTCATTATTCCTGATTTTTATCTTGCTGCTCAGTGTGCATACTGGCTGTTGCTGGAAGACATCTTATCTCCTGAGCTCAGACCCTGCTTTGTGCAAAAAGCTGCAGAATAAAGTCGAAATAATGCTGAAAAATAATGCAGTTCTTGTGGTAATCTCTTGCAAGATTATTTTAATAAAGAGTCTGCATAGAGATTGTGGTGAATATGGGAAGTTGTATCATAGTCCTAAACACAAGACTGGAACTGGAGAAGTGTAAAATACCATTTTCTTGGTGGTGGCCTTAAGCAAAAGTGACCTTTTGGAGTTTCTTTCCTTACCTAGTAGTGAATGACACTTCCTGTAAAGGGCTGTTAAAGAGATTAGTCAATGAGCAGCTGTACTTAAATGGCTTCTTTTGCTTGTCCAAGAAATATCATTTCATAAGCATTATTTTTAAGAGGGTAAAGTACAATATTTTCCGAAGGAAGAGAGGTCCTTCAGTGTCATTATGACCATTACAATCATGGTACAGCAGTTTGAAAGGTCTGGTTTGCAATCTGGTGAAGTAAGGTGGAAGTCCTCTAGATAATGTGCTTTATCAATGCTGTATTTGTGTAGTCCTTAGAATGACTTCTGCTCCCAAGGCTGCACCTGTGTGATTGCTCAACTCTGAAAACCGCTACGTACCTGAGGGTGCCCCTTGTGTGCCTTGGGTCTAGTGGGGCAAAAAGCAGCCAAGTGCTTACTAGCGCCAGTGGGCAGAGTGAGAAAAATAAATGGATCTTGCATAATTCAGTGACCGTGTATTTATTTGTGTGGCTTCTTTTGAAGTTTGACACTCCCTCCCCTCAAATAAACAAAAATTGGCCTCTTCAAAATTTTACATCCTGGGTTTCTGAAGGATGTGCAACTCAGCTGGTGGTGTGTGACAGTAGTTGTCCATGTATGATTTGTTGCATGTGTTTCTAATGTTTATTTTCCTTTCCAGGTCTGCTGAATCCGCTCTGAAGCCAAGGGTGGGCAGGCAGTGCAAGGGAAGTGTTGCTGCTTTACATGGACACCTGTTCGTGCGGCATGGCCCAGATATCCAGCAGCAATGGATTCAAACAGCGCTCCTCACCTTCTCTGTCAGTCCCAAGGGCAAAAGATGTGGACAAAGAGGAGGCACTGCAGATGGAAGCTGAGGCATTAGCCAAGATGCAGAAAGAAAGAGGTGTAGCTGGTAATAAACAAACCTTTCATTCTTTGAGCAGCCCCAGACAAAAAGCACAGACTCATAACAAGCAGGACCATGATCTCATGGTGTTTCCAGAGGCTGATGCCAAGAGCATGGAAGATAAACTAAGTACCATTGACATAGAGAAGCTTACTCATGCTGAACTAGAGAAACTGCTGCTGGATGACAATTTTGAATCTAGTAAAGTACCTACATTACCAGCAAGTCCTATTTTGAGCCCATCTGTATCTTCACAATTTTATCTTGGGCCCACGGGTCAGAGGAGACAGTGGACACCTGGAATACCAGCACCTGTGACATGCACTTTACCTCCTATTTACACCTCAGCTTCTTACACAAAACAGACTGGTATGTTTCAGAATGGATTCCATCCAAGTATGTCGTCCTACCCCCCTAGAGAGCCTATTTATCTTGGTCTTCCTAGACAGTCACAATACATTTCCTACCCCCTGGCAGCTACCACACCTTTCCACCCACATGGAAGCCTACCTTTCTACCCTCCAGTGCTCACACCAGAAATGGCAAAAGTATTTGACAAAATTGCAAGCACTTCAGAGTTCCTGAGGAACGGCAAGTCGAGCACGGACCTAGAAATGACTTCCATAAAGTCTGCAGTGTCCAACCTGCCCGCCTCGGAGAGCTGTGGGGATGTCAGTAAATTCGACTGGCTGGATTTGGATCCTCTGAGTAAACCAAAAGTGGACACTGTGGAGACTCTAAACAAGGCAGAGGGTGATGGAGAGAGGCCTTCAGGTATGACTGCTAAAGATCCGTGGGATGCTGTTCTGTTGGAAGAAAAGCTGTTACTAAATTGTCACCTGGAAAGAAAGGTGAATGGGAAATCTTCTGGAGCCACAGTCACGAGGAGCCAGTCCTTAAACATGAGAACAACTCAGCTTGCAAAGTTACAGGGCCAAACATCACAGGTATGTCAATCACTATCTTGGAATTGCAGTATAACAGTAAAAATCAATGACAGTATTTAAAGACACTTTAAGGTCTGTTATTTATTTTATGTGTATTACTTGGCTTGAGCAGTGTCCAAATAATGTGATGTTATGGCATATGTATTAGTGCTGTTCAGAAAATTGAATATAACTACCAAATTATCTCCCAAAATACCTTTGCCCTTGTGTAATCCTTCCATACTTACTGAGAAACAGAAATAATACTCAGCACAATTAAATGTCTAATCATATTGATAAATATTTCAATTTTATGAGCAATTCACATGATACTGTGAAATAAAAAGGTGGCGAGCTAAGCACTGAAAGTTTTATCTTGCCTTGTACAAGACCAGGGTAGAAAGCTTTCCTTCTGTGTAGAGATGCTGGACAGAACTTTTGGTTATACTGTGCTGGGTGGTGGAGTGGCTGTTGGGTCAAAAACTCTGTACTGCTCTAGAAGAGGGCAAACCATCTTTGTGTGATGTTACTTTCATCAGGAAGGGCAAAAAGATGTTTGGGAGATTATTCTCTAGGACCACTTTAATGAAATATTCAAAACCAAACTCTCAACAGGAGCTTTAGTTATGGCACTCCTACCTTTGAACATGGAGCACATGCAGTTTGTGTCAAAAGCAAACTGAGCAGCAGGTGATCAATACTGTCACAGCCTCACCTGCTTAATTACACACCATTGGGGCATCCTACTTTTTCACAGGTCCAGTAAAAGAAATGTAAGTTATTTAACTTATTCTATATTTTTTTCTGTGATAATTCCACCACAAAAAAATACCCACATTGTGTTTTAAAATATTAGTCTGCTCACTAGAAAGTGGAAATGAATACTTCTGGGTATTGGGGTGTTTTTTGAAGGACTAAAAGAGAAGTGGAGAAGTTTTCAGTGGAAAAGCCAGCACCCTGGCAAGTGTGGTAATGGCCAAAAAAATTGTATTTGGAGGAACTGGTTAGAGAATGGGAATTAAACTGTTTGTTTGCTTTGGAGACTTTGGTTACAGATGTTTTAAATCTTACGTGTTGTTTTTCTAGGTGTTTTTAATAGGCTAGGGACATGCTGTAAAAAACCAACTGTTATCACTCAAGGATATTTTCCAAATAATTCCTTATATCTTCCCTCCCCACCCCCAGACTGGAGGAGGTTTTTTCTCAGAAATAGGAATATTTACTAGACTGTGGCCTAAAAAGCTGTCTAAATTTCCAGTGAAGTGAAATTTTTGGCCCCTCATTTGAAGGGTTTCCTGTTTTTTTTTGGGTTAGGTGTCAGTATTCTGGCAAAACTTCAGTAGAAGGCCAGTGGAGAAGTAATAAAAACCACCCTGAAACCCAAAAAATCCATTTATCTCTGGTTTTGTGCCATGTGTACAGCTCTTGGGTCTGACTTAATTTTTTTCCCCCATTTGCTGTTGAGCTGTGATACTTTAGCTCTGTTATTTAGTAGTATTTGGAGAGGCATGTACATTTGGCTCAAGCAGTTTGTTCTCAGTTTGCTGTGTCACCTGGTGATGTGTTTGTCAGTCTGTCAGTGCTGGGTGGTTGGCTGTAATTAACTCCTGGCTAATAACTGCCCTGCACTGGAGCAGTGCTTCTCAGGTGGGGTCTGTAGGAAGTGATGTTTGACTGTTGCTGAATGAAATCTGGCTTTATGCATTCCAGGCTTTTTCAAGAGTGTGGGATTTCAAAGGGTCTTTCCTGTTGATAAGGTCCAGTCTCCTGCTATTTGCATGTCATGTACTGACTCCTGGTTCATAAATGAAGTTCAGGCTTTGCCTTCACATGTGGTCTTTTCTTCCTGCCACTTTTGATTTAAAGGCTGCTCCAGCTCCTCCTCATCAGTCATCTGATTTTCAGCACAGTACATTTGTAACTAGCTCTTAGCAAATGTTCTTCTTTCAGGACGGAACAGCAGGTACTTAAGATGAAAGAATGATTTTGATATTTACCTCAACATGTTACAAGAGATGGTGACTTTCTGTCAGCTTTCACTGCAGGCTCTGTGTGAGAGCTTCTCTTTGCTTTTTTATTTTTTTGAAGATGACTTATGAGAATTTTAGCTCTCTGTGTGAGAGCACAAGGTACCACGTGCCTTGTACATCAGCAATAAACCCTCATGACAGGCAGGGCCATCCTTCTTGGTACATTTATTTATGATAGCACCACAACATCAATTAATTTTTAAGTCACCATCTTTTTCAAACAAGTTCTTAATTTGTAGCAGACTTCTGCAGTGAATGCCCAATTGAAGGTTTGAGATTTACTTTCCACTTGTGCCCCTCCAGACACTCCAGTTGTAGCCTGTGTTATGAAGGTGGGTGATGATACAGGACTGTGAGTTAGCAGGGTTCTGCTGAGTTATTCAAGAAGAAAATAAATAGATTTAAAGATTAATCTCTCAATTAGAGATCCTTGAAATATAACCTGGATAGTCTCTCTTTTACCTATCCTGTGCTTCTACTTTATTTTCTAGTTTAAATAATTTTCTACTCAATATAATAGAAAGCTGAGTTATGTGGCCTCTATTTTTTACAGTTCTCTTGTATTTTACCCCATTTACCCTGGGTTTATATGTTCTTCAAAGTATACTTTTAAGTCTTACATCTTAACTGTGTCAGGATCATTCCCCCCAAACCCTTCCTGAAAAACTCAGTCTCATTGCCCCTTTAGAAAAAAATATTAGTATTTTGATTCTATCAAAACTTTTGACTATCTATCTGTTTAATGCCTGAATCCATGTATTGCTTTGTTTTGGTGAAGTATCTATTTGTATCTATTCTTATTATTGCCTATTTTATGTATATATTCATGTTTGAAGTAACTATACATTTAGTATTCCCCCTTAAATACTTCAGTGTTTGTCACTCATTTCTGAAAGCAGAAGCATCATTTTGTCCTCTTTTATGTGTTGTTTTCTCTTGCTTTCCACAGAGCTGCTGAGTATTGTGACTTTGTATACTCATGGAATTTTATTTAACTTGACTTTTGTTAGTTTATTGGGGTTTGGGTTTGTTTGTCATTGTTCAGATTAATTGTATTTACAGATCACTTCTATTTTTGCAGCCTGTGCTGACATTAATTATTTATCTCGTTTGGCCTGAAGTCCTTTCTTTCAAGTTATTTCCTGTTTGACTGATGATAGCTTTTGCACCTCCTAGATTGACCCAAGTGGAAGTTAAATTAAAATTCTACTTGTTGCTCAAAACCCATCTGACTCCAGTGGGTTTAAATAGAATTCTTAGTTTGTCAGAGCTTGTTGTCCTGAAATTATTTTCCCAAAAGTGATGAAAAATTAATGTTGAAGTTCAGCTAAAAATAAGGTGTTTGATGTTCTTAGTTTTCCACCAGGAGCTCTTTTCCATCATTACATATTTGTAATAACATGAGGTTTCTCTCCTTAGCCAAGTGTGACCCTGAGGTGAACCATGGATAACCAAATCTGGTTTTTAATTTGCTCATTAGATTAGAATTTATTATTTACCCTGGCTAAGCTTGCATGTGTTGACATGCCTTGTTAGTTCCCCAAATTTTGAATTTAACAGTAGAATAACTTGCAAATTTTTCTGTAAGGAATTCAGAAGTGTCACACAGTGGCATAAAGTGGTGTTTCATCACTGGTGTGACTTTATTTAAACAGGCCCCTTGTTTAATGCTTTCATCCTATTTGTAGTATTCCTTAAAGAGTTTTTAAATCGAATTTAACATTTGTAGAAGCAGCTTCTTGATGTGCAGTGGCTGAGTTTGGTGTTGAGTGCCAGCCAGCAGGTGATGAACCTTCATCATAGGTGTTTGCCTTTCCCTGGGTTTGGTCCCTGCCTCTTTCCTTGTGATTGTTGGTGGTGATGGTGTGCAAGTGCTTAGAGTGTGTTTACTAGATACAATTGCACAGGTTAGCAGGTCTTGTGAGGTTGCCCAGTATTTTTATGTGATAGAACTTGTCTGAGATGTTACAATAGAGTAACCTGTTTAAATTTAAGGTATTGTGCATGCTCCTGCAGCTCATTTCAGTTTTGTGGCTTTGCAGCTTCCTGTTCTAATTGTCTCCTGTGGTATGGCTAATCCCCAATTACACAGAATTTGCCCTTTTGACTGATCAGTGTTCATGCAACCAATATTTTAGCTGAAATAATTAGGTTTAAGTGCAATTCAGGTGGCAATTATAGGTTGTATCTCTTCCAAGTTTATGCTGTACTGCTTAAAGTTAATTTGAAGGGAAAAAAGTGCTTGAAGGAAAAGACTGACATTATGTGGTTCTCTCAGATTTGACCCCTTTTCTGAGAGTCTAATTTAACTATATTGTCTGATACACTCTAATGAAATTAGCTGATTACTTGGGCTAATAATAAATAACCCACCTACCTGTTAAGTGGTTAACCACTACTTCAAATATGAATAAATTGTAGTGATTTTTAGAAAAACTGTAGTGCAGTCTGCTTTTTCCTGGCCTTGTGGTTGGATTAAAGGTTTCCATAAGCATTGTAAAATCTTTGGGTGAAAGATGTAACTGGTCATGTAACTGATTCCAGGGAGGATCTGGCTTCAGGAATCCTCCAGGCTATGGGTGGCTGTTATACTATGGACAGCTGAGTTCCACTGGTTATTCCAACTTTTCTCTGCTTTTTGCACTCCACGTTTTGTAGGAATGTGTTGTGAATTGGATCAGAAAAGAGATATGGATTTAAAACCTGCTGCAGATCTGTGTTGTTTTGGTTTTTTAAGTTTATTAGATTTTGCTGTTTGAACTGCAGCTCTCTTTTAGCAGTTGCTTTTTGGATTGGATATTTTAAAGATTGTGGTTTACAGTTTTGGGAGGTGATGGGAGCATTTGGCATAAGAATTAAAACAGTGGTAAGTTGATTCCATGGGGTTAGTTGTAAGTTTCATGTTTTGAATATTATTTCCTTCCAGTGTTTAACTTGTGTTTTCCTGCTTTGTAGGAAGAGATAATCATGGGCACCAGTGATATGTAGTGGTTCTTTCTGGAACTACACTGAATTTGAATTGCAGAACTGGAGGAAAAATATGTTTTTCTTCCATCTGTGGTTCAGCTGAATTTAGCCAAATCCAAATGCAAGAGGTCACTGCTGAGAGCTCAGGAACTGTTTGCAACTTAATATTAACTGATAATGATGCTGGCAAATAAATGACCTGCTGTCAAGGAGTCACTGCTCCAGTGAATCTATACTTTTCAAGTTAGTAGTGATGCATGGTTTTCTCCATGTAGAAATAGACATAAAACTAATAGTAAACCTCAGGCTCATGAAAATCTTTCATCTGCATGTGGCTTTGCTGGCTTTAGGAATATGTTTGCAGCTATTTAAATCCTGTGTTATCTTTGAGTTGCAGAAAGACAATGGGACCATTGGCACGCTGACAGAAAGCGTGCTTCTCCAAGCAATTGAAGGGCAGAATCAAGAACTGTCAGCTTTTTCTGAAGCAGTTACAAAGTAAGAAATGGCTGAATATGAATTAACTTGCAGAAGAGGAAAAAAAAGCTAAATGATTCATTTGCAGTAAGCTTGACAGGAACAGTCCTTTTTTTTTTTTTTCTTGATGGGATAGATTTCAGTATGTATCCTTTTTCCTTTTCTTATCTCAGTTTTTCCTGGTTTTGTTTGTCCTGGTTTGTTTATTTTTTTTTTCTCCAAGAATGCAACAGAATTGTTAAGATCTTCAGTACTAAGATTATTATATTGTCATATGTCCTCTTTCTTATTTTGGTTCTGTGACTTTCACTTTTCCTTGTTTGTATCCTTTTTATCCTCAAAGTATTTTTCTTTGTCTCATTGGTTTTTTATCACAATTTCTGATGAAAGAGTTCAAAGTTGTTTTTTTTTTCTTATTAGCTGAGACACCTCGCAATGTCCTATCACTCCATGATTTCCAACCTTTAAATGCTTTTATTTTTTGTTGTTTCCACAACTGGAATTCAGTAGCACAAAGTCTTTAAACTTGCCTCTGCTTTGATCCCTAAAGATGAAGTGAAGTTTCTTAAAGATTGTGTGGGATTTTTTTCTTACTGCCACAGTTTATTGAGATTAATTTTTCTGCATTTTTCTTACTACAAACTACTCTTGCCTTTTTTACTTTTGAGCTCAAAATTCAAGAAATAATTGGAGGAAATACAGATCTTTGCATCTCCATGACACCATCTATTTTTTTAAAGCAGGAATATTTGTGAAATGAAAAAGAAACTCCACAAAAACAATGAAAATTCATATATATGGAAAACTTACTGATGATGATTAGGACAAAGCTCACATAGGAGAGGCTTGTTGCAACACTTTCTAGTTAAATCTAATTGTTACTCTTTCTTTCAAGACTGAGTGTTTAAATTACTGATGGACTTTCAACTGGACAGCTCTTGCTGGAAATTCTTGCTAGTGTCCAGAATACAGACAATGAAATAAATGATCCTTATAGAGTAGTTCTGTTCTTAATTTTTATAATGTTACTTAAAAATTGGCAGAAGTTTAAAGTTAAATTATTTTATCCATGTTAAATAGCAGAAGATTAAAAGTAGCTTTATGGTTTATTCACTTGTAGGTAAATATTCTGTACTGCTTGGGTCCTAAATAAAAGCCTTTACCTCAATTAGAGCCTCTTCCTCAACTTGCATAGCTTGGAATAGCTACCTTGGAATAGCTGCCTTCTGCATGGTATCTAAGTTCAGATTAGACTTCTAAAAGTTGAAATGTGTGAAGAGGCTTGTTGGGGTTTTTTTGTTTTTTGTTTTTTTTTTTAACTAACTTTTTTGAAATACTGTGAATTACCTTTTTAAGAACTGTTTTAGAACTTAACTTCTGCAGAAGTTGGATATGTTCTGTAAGAATTGACCTATTAAATATTTTAAGCTATGTGGAAAACCTACCTAATTATACACTTAAGATTTTTTTCCTGTCTAACTACTAATTGTATAATTATTGTGGGCAATGTCCTGTTGAGAGTAGAATAATTAAATGGTGCTTTGCACATGCAATTTAGGTAGAGAGCCAAAGGTAGTCTTTACTGTTCTGCCTTCTGGTTATTACCATGTTATTTTGTTTTAGTCTTGGACTTCTCCATTGCAATGTTTCATAAACTTTCTCTTCTTCCAGACTGAGGACCAAGTTTCCTTGTACTGATCAGCAAACAAATCCAGGTTTTGTGCTGAGTCCAATCATGCTGCAAAGAAATATAAGTGGGGAGAGTGCCAGTATCAAGGTTTCAATAGAAATTGAAGAATTCCAGCAACCAGTAACATTCACATGTGATGGTAGGTTCCTGTTTCTTGAGTTGAGTTTGCTTGTGAAAGCCTGTACACTCAGCCCAGGACAATGCCTTTCAGGTTTTGTAATCCCTGGGTCTCAGGAGCAGGAGCTGTTTGTGGGAAATGTGGAAAGGGTAACTGAGGAAAGGCCTAGCTCTGGGTCAGTGCCTCCATCAGAAAATATTTAGAAGTTAACAAACTGAAATATTGACTGTAAAAAAGGAAAATCCAGCAAACCTTCTCTGTCTATAGCTGGATGGAATAAAACAGTTTTTCAAGACTTTTTACTTTATAGTTATTGAGGGGATAATGACACCAGGACTGAGATTTTTAATGTTTAATTTTCATTTCAGCACTCTAACATATTTTAAAACAAAATTTTGTAGGCTATCTAAAAGTTCAGGCAAACTGCTGCTGGAGAATAGGAATAAATACAAATTATATATTACTTGCCTTCAGTACATGCTTATGAGCACAAACACTAAAATAATACTGTTGCATGTGCCACAACTGGCTGTCCCAGTTTCGTGGGTAACCAGGAATTTTGGTTTGGGGTGGACCTTTGAGGTTTGCCTGGTTGTATTACATAAATTCATATTCTCTGTGCAGTCTTGACTGCACAGTGGTTTTATTTGTAACTGCATGCTGTCAAGTTCTGGCAGTTCTGGCTTATAAAATAACTGCTAATAAACTTTTTTTGCCTTTATACTTCTGTCACTTGTGAGGGTTATCATTTGGATCTCAACTTCTCACAGTGCAGATGCTTCAGAGCTGGTTCTCAAAAGATCTGGAGTTTTTTGTTACTCACATGAACTTGCTGCTCTATTGAGAAACAAGCTCTCAGTGCATCAGGGTTTTCATTCTGTATTAATTTGCTGGACCTCACATTTATTCTGTGGTGACTTAATAAT
The DNA here is from genome assembly GCF_047830755.1 of Zonotrichia albicollis. Taxonomy (NCBI): domain Eukaryota; kingdom Metazoa; phylum Chordata; class Aves; order Passeriformes; family Passerellidae; genus Zonotrichia; species Zonotrichia albicollis. The sequence goes on from NC_133824.1 coordinate 42,517,886, forward strand.
CTTTTGTTAAGAAATGAGGTGGACTGTAAATATAGCCTAGGAAGGGTTTGTGCACTTAATCCTTAAGACTACACTTTGCTAATTTTACAAGCTTAATCCTTTCCTACAGAAGGTTTGGTAGGGTAATAAAATGTTAGGACTTCAGACCTTTATTTGTAGTGTTTTTTGTGACTATCTTGGAATGTGCTTTTGTGTTCTAACCCAACATACTTTCTTCTTTGCACTTTCTACTCCCTTTTTGCTGAAACTAGTCCCGGTTAAACTACTTGTCCTCTATAGCTGATGAAGGGTGGTTATGTGACTAGTAATGAGGGTATTTCAAGTTATTCTCTACCTTCAATTCCTTTTCTTCTTGGTCAGGAATGGCATCCTGATGCTAGAGCTGCTTTACTTTAGTGTGGCTTTCAGTATTGCTCAAAGGAGCTGCAGCCTCTCAGTGCTCTGACAGCTGTTTGTAGAAAGGGCTCAGAAGGGAAATGGATGAACTTTAGAGCTTATTTGGATAATTTTGCATTCATTTATTAGACTTTGCATGGAAGTTTGCTCTGAGCAAACATTGTGTGTCAGCAAGAAATTAATGTCTGTGAATAAGATGTAGGGCAGGGAAAAGGTGGAAACATCTTTGTAGTTTTCACAGAGCTGGCAGACCTTTGGCAGTGCAGCCTGTGAGTACAGCACAGAAACTATTCCTGCATGAACTATCTCTGTGTCTTTTTTCTTTACCAACTCCCAGATATATTCTCTGCTGAAGGTAGTACAGCCATTTCATCCAATAATAAGCTAAACAGTCTTAATGACTTCAAGTGTTTCTGAATTTATACTTCCCATCATTGCTTGTTCTTGACTTTCACACAGTCATTCTTAATATGTGCTTGTATACATCTGTGCTTGCAATAGTTAATGATTTGTTAATGAGATGAAGCACATGTGTTATCTTATAGAAAATATTATGGCATTACCTCTCTGTATCTGCCATAGTAGTAATTTTTCTATCTTTAAAAAAAAAAGAGAAAATCAGTAAGGTCCCTGGAGTGGGGAAAAAAACCCCCTCTGAAGATACTGATGAAATATAAAATTGCTTTTATACAACAGGTTTTTTACAGAATTTTGAGGCACTTTGATATTATTTGCAAATGATTTGAAGGAGATCGTCAGAAACTAGGTAGAGAGGGCTGGAGAGCATTTTGTATTTAAGCATTTGTTTCATTCAAATTTATCTGTATTTTTAGTCAGTGCCAGCTGGTGGCTGTGGGGGAACTGATTTTGGGTTTGACTGGGATAATTTTTTTGCTGTGTAGTTACTGGATGGAGGAGAGACTATTTTCCAAAAAGCATTTGGAGCCTGATGCAAAAGCACTGGTAGCTAAGAGTTGCATTTTGCAAAGGCTTGGTGATGCTTACTGAGATCTGCTCTGTACTAAGTAGGAACTTCCCTGGACAAGTGGAAAGGAAAAAGGGGAAAAGGACTTTCAGTAGGATTTGCCTCAGCTGCAGCTGATATTCAGTTCCTCAAAAGCCAAACAGAGGAGTTCAATCTCCAACTCTTCAGATAGTGTTTTTTAAACTGAAAGTGCCTCTGGGATCACTTATCTATTTGAAGTCCTTGCTAAATAGGGCAAATTTGTAATAACATTTTAAAAAGAAAGAAAAAGTCTATCCTCAGTCCTGCAGACTGTGTACTTCAGGTTAAGTGACTACGCTGTATCCTAATTTTTAAAGATTTTTTTGGCTTTTTATAAGGGCAGTCAAGTTTTATGAGATACCTTTCTTTGTGACAGAAAAGTGAAGGTCTCAAACGATGAAATTTAGGTGATAATAGAAATGTAAAAGTCTTTTCTACAAGTATAAAAATAAATTTTATTAAATAGCTACAATTTGTGAGTCAACAGTAGTTAGTATCACTTACTATAGATTTGTATTTAACTTTTAGATGTAATTTCTTTAAACAGTGAGTTCCCCTGTTGAGCTTATAATAATGCAGGCACTTTGCTGGGTGCATGATGACTTGAATGAAGTGGACATTGGCAGCTATATCCTGAAAGTCTGTGGCCAAGAAGAAGTTTTACAGAAGTAAGCAAACTCTTTTTCATTAATTCTTAATTTCATGCTTTTTGACACAGTTACTGGAAAGTGTATCTCTAGTGATTAAATGTGTGAAAGAAACCTTAAAAATGTAAGGGAGTCATTCTTTGTGAAAATATTAGAAGTTTTTGGAGTTGCTCTGGGATACAGCAAAGTAGGTTGTCATCAACTCTGTTCTAATGCAGATGCATGTTTCTAGAGCATTTCTGTATTGTAGCTTTTGACCACTCTTCCAATCTCAGAAATTGCAAAAAAAATAAAGATTAACTGTTTTCTAATAAATTGGTGGAGTTGTGATTTGCAGGGGTTTGTTTGTTTCTTGGTTTGATTTTTGGTTTTTTTGTTGTAATTTTTTTCCAAAACCAAATGTTTTTAAAAGCCCCATTCTGGGTTAAAATATTTCAGTGTTAACCTCTGTGGTTAAGAGCTGTAGCACAAGTACAGGTGTCTGCAATACTGTGTAAAAACTTGTGCAGAAGTAAAAATCAGACCAAGGATGGCATGGAGATGGATTCACCATTTCCTTACTTCATGGCAACAGGTTGCCTGGAGTATTTGGTGTGATTTTTGGGCAAGCTCTGCTTTGGTTGTGACTGTGGCTGCTTTTGTTTCTCAGCAAGCACTGCATAGGAAGCCACGAGCACATCCAGAGCTGCCGCAAGTGGGACACGGACATCAGCCTGCAGCTGCTGACCCGCAGCGCCATGTGCAGCGACCTGGCACGCGCTGTGAGTGCTCCTGCTCTGCAGGCTGCCATCTCTGGTGCCACTGGCACCTCAGCATGCCTGCCTGCTCTGGGAAATGCTCTCCTCTTGTCCTGCCAGAGAGGGAAATACATTACTGAGTTTTCACAAGGCAAATTACATAAATATGGGTAATGCCTCTTACTAGAGCCAAGTATTTTATACCTGGAAAACGTATGCTAGCAGTGGGACTAAACTTGAGTTCCTTCTTGGAAAAGAAGGAACAAATTTAGAGTTAAATAAAAGTTGGGAACAGTTTCTGAGTTTAATTAAATATGTATCAGACCATCAAAGAGGAAGGAAGGAGTATCTGATATCTGCGTATCTGCATTGATGGCTGTTTCTTCCCTCTGCCCCCATGTGTACACATTTCACAGGCTACTAAGTAGTTATTTCTTTTCCCCTTTGAGATCACCTTACCTCTTTCCCCTTCAACACTCTGGGTGTTAGTAATTAATTCTCTAAAACATTCTAGAAAGGTGAGAACTGGACTTAGTACCTCATGTTTTATTGCAGGAAGATGATGACAGGACACCTGTACATCTAACCAAACACCTCCACAAAGTAGAAAAGCCTTTCAGAGAACCTATCATAAGGTAATGTTTTGTGGTTATTTTAATAATCAATTGCTGATCACTGCTGAATTCCTGACCAAGGTGGTGTTCTGTTCTTGTACTTGTGTTCAAGAGCTTTTATTTCTTGTAGGGCTTCCATTGAAGAGCTTCTTGAGGTGTATCACAAGCAAGTGAACATAGCCCTTAAGAATGAGGTAAGGTTTATTGCTGAACCAAAAGTGGCCAAAATCACTGGTGAGGTAGCTGGCAAAAAGACTTGCAGGTTTTCTTGGGGAAACTGAGAATCTGAGCAAACTGTGAAATTATAATAATGGGTATTTAGATTTCTGCTCTTCTTTGCTTCCTGACTTTTCTTGCAAACCATTTATTACCTGATAATCACAACTAGAAGTATAACTTCCAAGTCCTGGGATGCAAAATAACCTCTGCCCCAAACATGCTGGAAGAGGTTAATTCAGGAGAATAGGGAAGAGGTCAGAATTCTGACTATGGCTGTTGACAGCCATGAAGGATGTATTTACTAACAGATAAAAATCTGCATAATAGAGAGCAGGAACAGTTGTGTACAATGGGAGTTAGAACTGAAGCATGTTTGGAACTTACAAATAAGTTCTATGCAAAGCATAATGTTTTTTTCTGTGTTATTCAGTGATCCAAAAAATTGTCTGTTTTCAGTGTATGACAGGTAGCTTAAAGCAGCTTGAGTGTTGGATAGTTTGGAGTAATATCCCATCTGCAAAAGCTTATGGATATAACCTGCTCATTTCTCAAAGGAGAAACTGCTTTTAACTGCTAATAGTAATGTAACTTGGAGTCTTAAATGCTTAAACATTAGATAACTGTGTTTTTTAACCAGTCTTGAAATGAAGTACTTAATTGCAATACTTTTCATTTCTACTATGTTTGTTTGCTTCTCCAGGAATGCAGGCTTGAACAAGCTGCTGTCTGCTATTTCCATACTCCCTTAATATTATTTAATTCTCTTGCTGGTGATTCACCACGTTCTCAAGGGTAGTTTTGAACACAACCTTTTTGTAGAGGAGTGAGCTGTTACCCTGCCATGGTGGTGCTTTTGTTGCTTTGCTCCTGCAGCTGCTTCAGCTTCTTTGTTTAGCTGTGATTTCACAGGCTGAGATGAGGAATGCAAAACATCTTGATTCACATTTGTGTTCTACCCTTTGTTGAGCTTGTAGGAAATTGAGCTTTTTGAGGTTGGGAGATGTAGTTTGTAGGTGGTGATGATTAGGTCCAAATAGCAGCAGTTCTGCATTTGAATTTTTTACTTCATGAAGTGAATTCCTTTACATATTCAGTAGCTGAAGATTGCTAATCCAGGTGAAGAAGATTAATCCATAAATAATTTGCACGTGGGCTTTGATTTCACATTGTTGAACATTCTGAAAATTATCAATTGTCTTTTTATTGAGATTTGAGAGCCTGTGAGGGAAAATGCAGTGGAAATTTCTCTTTCCATGTCACAAAGAAACTGTTACTTGCAATTTGTTAGCTTTGGAGGAATGGCTTAAATATTTACAGTGTCTTCTGACTTCTGTGGTTATTTTCTTACTAGAACAGTTAATTGTTGCCAGGTAGCTCTCAATTTAAAAACTTCCTGATTCAAATGGCTTCTTTGCTATCCATTTGTAGGAAGGCCACAAGTATATGTCTGGGAGAGTGGTGGTTGGGAATCAATTTACATCTTAGTGAGAGAATATTGCAATAGGTTTTCCTCTTATTTAGTTGTAAGTGCTCAGAACTTATTGTGAAAGAAACCTACATTAAAAAGTAAACTACTATTTTGAAGCAAATATTTTAATTTTCCACATGTGTTCTTTAAAATTGGGTGAAGACTTTCCTTACATTAAAAACAAACCCCAGGAAACCTAGGATAATTCAGATTTCACTCAAATGGCTTTTCTTGTGTTGGAAGAGTAGAAGAAAGAGAATATTAGGAGCAGCTCAACTTTGTCTTAAGTAGCCTACAAACATAAATTAAAGTGAAATAAAAAGGATTAGTTCCATCATGGAGGGGGTACTGTAGTGTAAGTAGTAGAAGTGTCAGTGTAATTTAAACCTGTGGACTGAAATTGAAGCACTGCTTCTTTAGCATTGTTTCCTCACACTAATTGAATATTCTTTTTTGAACTGCGCTTTCTTTTTAGGCCATGAGGGAAATTGAGCTTTGTATCTCATTAGAAAATAATTGTTTCCCAACAGTTTAATAGAAAAATGGTTGGGAACCTGCTAATGTTTCCTGGAACCTCCTAATGCAATCCTCCTCATTCTAGGGTCTGTAATGCTGTGGTTTTGGCATTCATAAGGAAGTTCTCAATATTGAGTTTTTTCCAGTCATTACAACACAATTTATTATAATGGAGATGTGCATCTCATAGTGATGTTTGCTTGGCAATTCATTAAAAAACATTAAAGCAATACTGGGTTTCACAATTGTGATCAGACCAATCTGTTCTCTCATACATTCCTTATTAGAACCAGCATAAAGCAGTAGATCATGTAATTAAGACTGTCAGAAAAATCTGTTCTACATTGGATTGTGTAGAGACTCCTGCAATAACGGAATCAGTGAAGAAGCTCAGGAGGGCTGTTAATCTCCCAAGGATTAAAAATGCTGAGGTAAACTTTCTCTCTATAAATTGCATGTTTTAACTGATAAATTTTATTTTGCCGTCTTTAGTAGCTGGAAATACCAGCAACAGTTCTGTCAGGGTTCTGTTGGGATTTTTTGTTGGGTTTTATTTATTTATTTATCCATTTTACTTTACATCTTCCATTTATTTTGACTTCTCTCTGCTGTTAATGCATTCATCACTTGCTTTGGGAATATTTTCCTTTTCTAAATAGTGACTTTTAAAACCAGTTTTTAAAGTACTGTTTTCTGGTTCTGTAACTAGAAACTTGTGTCACAGCAGATGCCACTAAATCTGACTGAGGGGAACTGACAGGAGCTCATGCTGTCTAAAATTAATGCAGTTGTGCTTTAAAGGAGGAATTGACATCATGTATTTTCCCAGCAGTGTTTGTGACTAGCAATAGCATCTTAAAACTCTTAACTGTTCATGCTCCTGCATTCCTGAGCATAAGGACAAACCCAAAATCTCTCAGACAGCCCAGAATTTCATGATGCAACTGCCTTATAATGAATGGTTCAGTTGAGCAGGACAGTCTCAACTCATGTTGTCAAAAACAGTCATTAAGTGCAGAAGTGTGCAAATAAAAAAGCTGAATAACCTTATAATGCTATTTCTGTTGTCCTGCTGCCTTACCAGAGTGGCAACTCATGTGATGCTTTATTTGCTTTTGGCTTCATCAGTTTAGTGATGTGTTTGTAATACTGAGCAGAAGACAGATAAATATAGTTGTCACTATAAGAACTAAAATTCTTACAGGGAAGTGCAGAAGACATTAAGACAACATAGTGAAATGCAGCATATAAATATTTTTCAGTGTTTGCGTTTTTGGTAGGAGAAAACTGTAAAAATAATTAGATTACAGTGTACAAATAGCTCCCAAAAATAATAGTGTAGAAATAACTAGATTACAGTGTACAAATAGCTCCCAAAATTAGATTACTGTGTACAAATAGCTCCAGTAGAATTTGAAAAAGGTGAGATTTTATTAATAAAACCCTGTGATTATTTTATGGTGGACATTGGCTTACACAGTATGCAGGCACGTAGGCTGCTTTCAGAAACAAAAATGCTATAAGTATTGGAGACTGTTGCATTGTAATCTTTTGTAAGATATTGTTTGATTTTATTTTTTTCCAAAGTAAATTTTTGTGGTTGGACAAAGTGACTGCATTTTTGTAAGAATGTGAAAATTTTTGATATTCCAACTTTAAGTTGAAGATGCTCAATTAGTACAATAGAAGTGTAAAGAGATCTTTCATCTTCTGCAGCACTGGTGGCAAACTTTGTAGAAAGTTAGGAATTCACTGGGGTTTGATTTTAAACCACAAGCTTAGTTTTCATTAAAAATTTTAGTTTTATCAGGGCTTGAATTGGGCATGAAACCCTTCCTGATTAGAAGGGAGTGAATTCCCATGATTTGTTTGTCACCTCTTGGTTTCAACATTGTCTTTGTTGGGACTAGACATTGCTGTGATGTTGCATCATGTTGAGACTTCCATTTTAGCAGACCAAGAAGCAAAGAGATAGTACAAAATAATAGTCCTTACTGTTCATTTTCTCAGTTGTTTAATATTTTTTTATTCAGTAAATTTATATTTATAAATTTACTGGATAAAATGCCACAAACAAAACAAAAAAAAAGAGTTGTTTAAAGCTGTTCAGATTTAAATTACTGGTCAATTAGCTAATGACTTCTGCTTTCATCCATAACAGCCCTGAGCAAGTTTTATGTCTACTTAGAGAAGTTGGATTATCCTGGGCAATATTCCAATGTACTGTGTCTTTCTGGACTTCATATAAAGAATGTCAAAGCAGTTGACTTGACAAAAAAATGAGCTTTTGGACTTGGTGAATAGTTGCTCATCATATGGAAATTGTGATGCTGTTAGTTAACTCTTGAGGAACTTTGAGTGAAAAGATGTGTTACATAAACTTAAATATGGCCCTAATTTAGATAGTTCATAATTTCTGTATAAAATACTTAATAGCCATGGAAAACTAAAATGGATTTTCAGTATTGAAATTTCCTCTGATTTTATTGTGTAGGTATCCTTAAAATGTGGTGATGACAATAGCAAGAGTCCCTCTGGTGAGTAAAGCTCTTCAATTTTTATTTAAAAACTGTTCTGAGGTGGCTAATTTAGGAAGAAATGCATTCAAAATAAATTATCATTTAGGTTCCCTGCGGCCTGAACACCCTCTGAAAGTGAGTCTGGACCAGCTAACAAGAGCAGTTGAGGCCCTTCTGCAGCTCCACACAAATTCCTGTAGCAGTTCAGCAGCAATTTCTCCAGAAGAGAGTAGGAGTACCAAGGAAGCTTGGACTGCCACAGAACATCTCCAGTTCACAATATTTGCTGCTCATGGAATTTCTTCTGGTTGGGTGTCAAAGTAAGTGATTTACCTATTGTAAAATTCCTCCTTTTATTTATTTATATGTTTTTATATATATATATATAATTTTTAATGGGATTTTTATGTTTTTATGTTTAAATTTTTCTTTGTCCAGTTATGAAAAATACTACTTGATTTGCTCTCTGACTCATAATGGGAAAGATCTCTTCAAACCTGTTCAGTCCAAGAAGGTTGGCACATACAAGAACTTCTTCTACTTGATTAAATGGGATGAACTGTAAGTGACTTCAGTCTGTTAAAACTCAATAAAATGTTTTGTTTTAGCTAGCTGCTGAATGCCTTCATTCAAGCAACTCTTGGTTCTAATTGCATTTCAAGCATCCAAAGAACAATTTACTGATCAAAATCAGAAATATTTTTCCAAATGGTATTTCAGTACTCATTGTAAAAGGGGGAATGGAAATGCTGGACAAGTGTCCTATGCTAATGTGTTTGTAGCATAAAATTACAGGGAGATGGGAAGGTCATAACATTCCTTGCAATGGGAATGGCTTGTGCTGCTTTAAGAGGGATTAAAGAATAAAACCTGCTTGTATGTACTGCTCAATTTATGTAAATGGAGAGGAAAAGCAATGTCTCACTTTTACTAACATGAGCACTGAGTCAGTTTTTATTCCAAATACAGAGAGTAGAAAGGAAGAAGGAAGGGCATGCAGAGGAAAGATAGGGAGATCATGGCAGGTGGTATCTGCTAACTGAGAGAGGAATATTCTTCATTATCTGTGCACAGCTTAATCTCTGCCACTTGAGTTATCAGGCAGCCTGTCATAGCTGAGGCATCATGTGAGCTCCATGGTGCCCCATATCTGCTCTCCTGACTGTCTTTAAAGGTCAGAGATAGACCCTATGGAATACCCTGTGGTGAACAAATCATTTCAGATCAGCACTGAGAGTTTCTAGAACACCTGCCTTCAGAGAGTACTCCTGCTACCTTTTTTTGATACATGGGATTAATTGTCAGATCTTTTGCTGGCAAGTACTGGTGTATTACAGTGAAAGGTCTGCTAGATTGCTCAAAAGCTGCTGACAGCAGTGTGGTGCTTTATAGTGCAATTGTCATGTTTTACAGAGAAATCAAACTAAAAGAACATTTTTATGCAGTAAAAACAGTGTAAACAAAAGTGGAAGCTTGAACAGCTCAGTGAAGTGTATACTCCTCAGCTGCTTGCTTTATGGATTTTGTACTATTTAGAATTTAACTTTTAGTAGTTTTTGATTCTTTCATTTGGATGGGAAACTATTGGCAGCTGACCCTTTCAATCTGAAAAATTAGAGGGTGGCTAACATGGAGTTCTGTGTGCCCTTCCTGGTGAGTGGAGTGGGAAAACTGGTTATGCTGAACAGTCAATTGTGTGCAAGAAATGTGATTTAATAGACAGAGATTAAAAGGGTTGTTCCAAATCTGACTGTAGTGCAGGAGTGTAATTTAGCAGGTTTTACAAACCATTGGCATGTGAGATGAAGTAGAGTGAAATATGATTGCATGGATATTTAACACTTGTTCTTCAATGTTAATGGACTTTTTGAAAGCAAGAGGCATAAGTGGATTATATGGATAAGCCTGTAACTTACTAACTGCTGCCTTTTTTCTAATTGACTTATTTTTAATACTTTTATTTTATAGAATAATTTTCCCCATCCAGATTTCACAGTTGCCTTTGGAATCAGTCTTACGTCTGACTTTGTTTGGAATCCTAAATCAAAGTAGTGGGAGTTCCCCTGACTCAAATAAGCAGAGAAAGGGCCCAGAGAATTTGGGTCAGGTTTCTCTCCCTCTGTTTGATTTTAGGCGGTGAGTATCCAAAATATGGGTAAGATTATCAATATGATTTGCTCTGTGTAGAGCTTCCTCCACACCCATAACTACAGAAATTGACTCTCTGATATTCAATATAGTAGCCCATGATAAAGATAAGAATTGTAAACTATACTGATACAGAAAAAGTACATTTCATTAAATAGAGGACAAAACGTGGTCTTGTGTTGTAGATTTCTGTCTCACTGGCTGAAAAAAACTTCACTGCTGAAGGAAGTTGAATATTGTTTGGATTATTATACCCCATAATATTCTAAAATTATTCCTTTTGATTCAGAGCTGGATTTATTTTAAACAATTAAAATAATGGGATAATTAGCCAATGTGTTAAACTTGTGGCATGTTTCTGGTTTGAACTGGCTTTCCTTCCAATACAGCTGCTGGATGCTGTTACGTGCTTTTTACTAAGAATGAAAAGCCTGCTGAAACTTCGCTGAGCTGAGTGTTTCTGGACTGGTTCAAGTTGCTTTGTTCTTCCAGCTTTGATTACAAAGCTCATTCCAAAACACTTATCACTGGGGCAGCCACTCAGTGAGACATTAACCAGTAGGCTGGAACCACAGTCCCCAAATTAGACATCATGGTGCAGAAGTGATCACAGCACTGTGAAACTGCTTCTGCATTCATGCTTAGATTCCCCTTTATGTGTGCTGCTGACTTCTAGGGCTTACTGGGAGTTTAAATTGTCAGGCAAGGCTGCAGAAAGGCAGCCAGGTCTTTCCTGGACAGTTACTGCCGTGTGTTGCTTGTGGCTGTTTCACGTGCTTTGCATCCTCTGGTTCTGGGTTTGACTTTACTTGCTCTGCTTTCTCTTGTCTGGTGATGATTCCAACAGCTTGAGGGTGTCACAGCGTTTAGGATTTCCTGCATTGCAAGGATGGCCTGCAGCTGCTTTCAGTCTCCACCAGAGCTTGGATTTCTTTTCACAAATAATGCTTATTTCAACCTTCTGTTTAAATGCTTCATTTCAGTCTGCTGTCTAAATCCCACATTTCACAGTATTTGAAAGCACAGCTTTTTATTTGAATTGCAAATTTATCTTGTGTTCATGGTGTTCTCCTAGGAGTTTGGGGAGAAAACTGTATTTTCTGTTTATGCAGAGCACTACAATGGTGTGTGTTGTGACAGGGCTTGCTGAGTGGCCTGTATGTAAGAGCTGTAGAGATGCTTAGTGGTCTAACCCACTTGCAGTCCACATCAATTAAATCCAGACCAGGGTAATTGAAATTGGTAGCCAGATATTCCAGTTACAGTTGAAAATAGCATCAATGGCAGGCAGGAGCTACAACTTGAAACTAACTGAAATAAGGGGAGAACAAGACTGGTCATTTATGAGTTTTGGAAGAATCCATGGCCAAGTTAAAATTCCTTCTGCTGAAGTGCATGTGGAGTGGCTGAAGTCATCATTGCTTGTGGATGAGACAGAAGGCTGTGGCAACTGTATTAAATTGGAGAATTATGAAAAAGAATAAGCTGTTCAGTGGTGCTTTAGTGGCACGATTTGGTAATCTTTATTGGCATGACAAGCTCCTAGTTAATCAATATTTACATATATGTTCTTTATTTGAAATACTTATAAACTCGAAAACATCTTTAAAAATGTACTTAAGGCTTGGCCTTCAAGCACTCTTTTGAGCAACATTTTGATTTTGAAAGACTGCTAGAAAGACCTAACATTCAACACTTAATTGATTTATGAAGTGTCTTCAGTTGTGCCCTACTACAGCTGGAAATTATATTAATGTTAGGAATACACTGGCAAATATAAATGTCATTTGATATGCCCTTACAGAATCTGGTAATGTGAGAAGTCCAGCAAATGTTGATGCCTTTAAGATTCATATGCCTGGGCCTTTTTTCTAGAAGCTAAGGAAAGTGTATGTGTGTGTTCAGTTTTTTTCTCAGAGGCAAAAGTTTTCCTTTTCTGACTTAAAGAACAGGGAGCACCTAATTTGTCTGTGTCAACTAAATCAACACTGAACTTTTTCCTTTGTCTTTTCCACCTAAAAGTTGTGTGCATCACTCTAAAGGACTTACAGAAGACAGCCAGTGAAAATCAGTAAATTAATTTGACAGTAATATTTTGGTGAAGAGACTGTGATGCTAATAACCTGTACATGTTCTTTTCTCAGGTTGTTAACTAGTGGGACAAAGCTGTTGCAACTGTGGACCACATCACATCCTCATCATGTGTCAGGGATGACCAGTAAGAAGGGAAATATGGAAAGAATAGTATTGCAGGTTATACATAATTCTGATTTACTCTGTGCTTTGTTTGAATGTTGTGATTTGTTGTAAGTCATATTAGGTGAATGTTTTGGGGAGAGGGAAAGTACTGCTCAATAATATTTGAAAGTCAGTATAGAATAGTGATTACTAAACTGTAAGGGCAAAGAATGGGAAGCTCCTGGAAGTCTCTACAAATCTATTATTAAAAAACTGCCTGGAAGTAAGAGAAATCAGAATTGCTTTGGCATGACATGCTGCCAGTACTGGGTGAGAATGTTTTTGAAAGCAGTCCATAGAAATGGGTGCTGAGATGGGAGTGGTGGGACACCAGCAGTAGCAATTCCAGCTCCTTTAGGGAACACAAGCACTTCCCTTTCTCAGTTCAGAATTCAATTTTCCCTCCAAAGAGAAGGTGCCTTACCAGGCATGGCTCAGCAGTCCCAAAACATGGCCTGAGTGGGTGGTTGGGTGGAAACCACAGGTGTGGGTTTGAACAGCTCTGATTATCTGTACTCTAAACATTCTCACTTCTCTTCTGAGGAGTGCTCCAGCCTCTGCATTGTGCAATAACACAGCTGTACATTTAGGAGCTGTAGTCATGTAGAAGAATTGAGATGGAAAAAAATAGTCAGCAAGCAGTATCTGGGGACTGTTGCACTTGTAGAGCTAAAGAGTTCAGATACCCAAACATCTGAGCTTTTCTCTGCTTAAGGACTTGCATCATCTTTTTTTCTTTTTTTTTTTTCCAGATTGACTTTCCATCCCACGCTTTTGATATTGAATATAAAATTCCTCAAGCTGCAAAGACTACTGTGCATCATTCTGTAGAAACATTAGAAAAACCATTGAGAGAACGTCTCCTTGCCATTCTCTCCAAGGACAGCACCATTGGGTATGTCCATCCTTCTTCAAAAAGAGCTGGGCTCTTTTTGCACATGACAATTTGTAACTAGGGCATGGAATGCTTATGTATTCTTGAGTTTCTATTAATTTTTTTGAATATATTTTGAAGACCTGTAGAGACTTAAACAAGAGATTGAATTAAACATGGGAAATCATGGAACTGATTTAATGAATTTCCTTCTGTTTTCCTTGGCTGCTGCTGTTAGTTTCTTGCTACAAGACTGCTGCCCCTTTGCCTGCCTGTTGTAGTCACCTGTTGCTACTTGGCAGTTTCTCAGTTCCAGGGTGTTCCAGCAGTGGCTGTTCCTGTGCCATGGGAGCTTTTCTGGCAGCCTTTCATACTCATCTGCACCAAAAAAAAAAGGTTTTGGTTTATTTCAGATGATACTAAAACTTAACTTTGTCTTGCCCAAATTATAAATTCAACAAATGTTTTCTTAATGTTTGAGGCTTTTTTTGGCTTCTTGTTTTGACTTTTGTAGAGGAAAGAGTCATTTCAATGTAATTCCATTCTGTGTGTTAAATTATCTGTCTGAATACAGCAATCAGTGGCATTGGGGTTATTCAGGTGATGGTTTGACATGTGAAATGCTCTTGTCTGCAGGCTGTCGAAGGAAGATAAAGAATTCTTGTGGGAGAAGAGACATTATTGTCATAGCCATCCTAATAGCCTACCAAAAATACTGGTTAGTGCCCCTCACTGGGACTGGGCAAGTCTTCCAGAAATATATTCATTACTTCAGAGGTGGCCTCCTTTATCACCCTTAGCTGCACTGGAACTACTTGATTCAAAGTAAGAAAACTGCAAAATAAACTCTCCTGTGTTTTGTTCAGCATTAAATGACTCTTCTTTGGTAGAAGATCCTAGAATGGTGTTCTGTGGGAAAATACTGCTGAATTTCTTACAGAAAAAGTTAAATATTTTTAAAATTTTTAAGAACTCCATGCATGCTTTATTGATGTAGGCTTAACCAAGTCATGTAGTGAAAGCACAGCAACTGTGGTTAGAGTTCTGAAGTTTAACATGCAGCAGGACAGGAGTTTATACAGACAGAGTTTTGAGAGGTTTTGACTGTGCTTGTCCTAAACATGCACATGTGGTTGCATCTTAGGTGATGAAGGGCCTTGTAGCTCCCTTATTGAGCTTTTAAAGACTTTACATGGTTGCTTTTCTATCTAGCTGATCTCAAAAAAAAAAAAAAAGAATAAGAAAAAATCCTATATGAGCAGAGAAAATCTGATGTCGATTTGTGGTGACTTTCTAGGTTTGCTGATCAGGAAGTACGAAATACAGCTGTGAACTGGATAGAGACATTGAGTGATGATGAGTTAACAGATTTCCTCCCTCAGTTTGTGCAGGTAAGACTTGCTGCCTACACAGATGTTTGAATATTTCTGGTTTTTGAAAACCCAAAGGAATTGCTTCTGACCAGTAGCAGAAGTGCATTTGAGTGATTTGAGTGCCTCTAACTGAAATGCACAGTAGGGGAAACAATTTGAATAAATAATTTCTTTGTGACTGTCCAAAGTATTTGTGGTAGCTGTCTGTGCATTAGTCACAAAATATATCTTCATAAAGAATTAAATGCAGTCCTGATTTATGTAATTTCCATTGTATTTAGGCATTGAAGTATGAGACCTACCTTGACAGTGCTCTTGTGAAATTTCTTCTGGCTCGGGCACTGGGAAGCATTCGGGTTGCACACTACCTGTACTGGTAAGGGGTTCTTTGTTCATTGCTCATATAATGTGTTTGCCACAAGATTAATATTTCAGATTAAAAATCCTCCTTAACATCATCATTCAATAGCATAACAATGATTGTTGTGAATGGTGATTATACAGAATGTAAATCCTGGTTGTTGGTTTCTTTTAATGAAGGATAGTGCCTCTACAAAGCACAAACTTCTGGTTTTTTCTACCAGTATATCAGTAACTTCAGACATACATAGTACTGATTCACTAAACTATTTTAATGTCTCAATGCTGTGTTGTTTGCTGTATTTTCCATAGGAAAATTTAACTTCTATCCTTTATTTCAGGCTTCTTAAGGATACACTGTATGATACAAAGTTTGGTGTAAGATATGAGCAAATTCTTGGAGCTTTTCTTTCAGTCTGTGGAAAAAGGCTGAGGGAAGAGCTGGAGAAGCAGACCAGGCTAGTGCAGCTCTTTGGAATGGTAGCAGAAAGAGTAAAGCAAATGAGTGGATCTGCTCGGCAGGTGTGTATATATTTTTAATTCAAAACTAATCCACTTGTCTTTTTAGTCTAAATTCAAAATGTTATGTAAATGTATAGGAAGTTTTATGAACCTGTTGCTCTGCAAAGTTTAATGAAGTTGATGCCTTTGTCAAGTTTGTCACCTGAAACATTTGGTAGTGAGGTGATAGGGCAAGAAAGTATAGGATGGTTTCTGTGTATCATCAACTGGCAATGAATTTAAACCTTTTACTGCTGAAGAATGATCTCATCATGCAAAGGAATGGGATATCTGGTTGTGTGCTGATGATGGAGCTTAGAGTTTGATGGAGTGGGATGCTGTCATCTGGTTCAGTCAAAAAAAGCCCCACAAACATGTGTGATGAGTGTTACATTGTTAGGCTTAGGTATTTGTCATAGCTAAACCAGGAGCTGTAGTTTCTGGCATTCCTTTGACATTAGGGAGTTAAAATAGTGCCTTCAGGGTAATTTTGTCCAGAAGTTTTCTGTAGATGATTCAGGGAGGAAAATGTCAGCTGAATTTTCTTTCTGTCTGCAGGCTGCCTTGCAGAATGGCATGGAGCGTGTGCAGTTGTTTTTCTTGAAGAACAAATGCCGTTTGCCTCTCAATCCCAGCCTTGTGGCAAAAGAGTTGAATATTAAGGTACTGCACATTCAGGGTTTCAAAACTCTTTTGTAAGAATTACATTTAGATAAAGCTTTTACAAATGAAAGAGACCACTTCAAGTGCTTGAAAGCTCTTTATGCTGTGGAGATGGGGTTTAATCAAAAATGCTGATTGAATAAGGCAGCAAAATTTGGTGAGCAAAGATAAAATGTGTACAAATACAGTGTAAAACCAACAAGGGCACTTGTGTTAAAAAATATTGACAGATATCTCTAATAACTTATTACATCTTCAGACCCTGTCTTCTGAGACCAGCAATTCTGAAAGTGCATGAAAAAGTCCTGTGTGCATTAGTAATCAAAAGAGGAAATTGACCAAGAATATAAAGTTCAAGCAGTGAGTAAATACTGTGAAACATGTGAAACTGCCTGATACTGATTGTGCCCGGATATGCTGGAGAGGGAGGCAGTAGCTTTATTTTATTGTGAAGGTCCAGCAAGTAATAATGTAGGAGAAGCAGGTAAATTATTTTTCCAGAACACTGCAAGGTTTGACAATATCTGCTCAACCACAGTCTTGATTATATCATCATGCATGACTGAAAACCTAAAGGTTTGTTAATGCTTGAACTAATCCTGTGTTTGAGAGACAGCTCATCTCGCTTTCCTTCTCTACTGTAACTATTAAATCATGAGCAGGGACTTGAAAGCAGATAAATGAGAAGATACTGTGAAACACACAAATACACATTTTTAATACATCTTCTAGGTTTCAAGAGAAAGCTGGTAATAAAATATTTATTCATGTTTTATTCACTCTTCCCTTCAGAATGTTTGAAACATCACTGTGCAGCACTGTTGGCTTTTGTACAAGAATTCAACAAATAACAGCCAAAGGGCTTGTTATTCAAGGGAAGCACGTATTCACCACAATGGAAATGTTAAAAGTCTGAATAGACACATTGTGTGTCAAACCTGCTTGTTGTCACAGTGTCTTGTTTTCTGGGCTAGCAGGAATAGTCCTTTCTGACCATTGACATTAAATCTACTTGCAGGCCTGTACTTTCTTCAGCTCCAATGCAGTACCACTCAAAGTTGCACTGATTAATGCTGACCCGCTGGGAGAAGAAATTAATGTGATGTTTAAGGTAGGCCTTGCATGTGTACTGGAGAAAATAAAGAAGTTGAATGATAATCACTATTTCATTGGTATCAATTAATTATAGCATAGACCAATAAGCTTAGTTATTCCATGAGTTTGCTCCTGTGTATCTAGAAACCAACATGTGAACAGTCCATAAAACACAAACATTTACCACAAATGAAAGTTTAATTGTAGTCTGTTCCTCTTTTAAGCTTACTGTGTCATTGGTTAACTTTTATTTTTCCATTTAAGGTTGGAGAAGATCTGAGACAAGATATGTTGGCTTTACAAATGATTAAGATCATGGATAAGATCTGGCTGCAGGAGGGACTGGATCTAAGGATGGTTATCTTCAAGTGTCTCTCAACTGGAAAAGACCGAGGTGCTAAACTAGATGTTGTTTTTAATCTTTGCTTCCCCCCTTCAATTTATTGTCGCATTGATAATGAAAAACCTCTGGGCAGAAGGTGCCAAGGAACAGTTCCACTGCAAGGAACTTTAGTACTTGAGAGAATAATAAGTTAAATTGTTCTGAATTTCCTGATGGCTGAGTGGCATACAGTTTTTTCTTGAGTGTTCTGTTGTCAATGAACAGTGGGACAAACAAATACAGTGATAAAAATCAAGGTTTCTCTTACTGCAACACAAGAAAAACATGTTGCTACAGCAATCCTCATTCTGAAAGTTTAA
This sequence comes from Zonotrichia albicollis, assembly GCF_047830755.1. NCBI lineage: Eukaryota > Metazoa > Chordata > Aves > Passeriformes > Passerellidae > Zonotrichia > Zonotrichia albicollis. The sequence goes on from NC_133824.1 coordinate 42,535,962, forward strand.
TTATGGTGAAAGTATTCCAATGCAAACCAAAATGCTGAAGTATTTGGAATCTGCTGCAGTTGAGTCAGGGAGTATCATTCTGGTACTGAAATGTGCAAAAAGAAGAAAAATTTGAACCAGCCCTTGACATGCACACACAGTGTCCCCCAGCATTTGTGTCATACTCTGGTGAAAGTTCCTTGGCAAGATGAAGTTGTCTCTGGGGTTTGAAAGTAGGTCACAGAACTCTGAGTGCAAATACTGTGCCCTGCACCTTGAACATGCTTTTTCCTAGTTTTAGCTAATTCTCTAGAGCTAGCCAATAGAAACCAAAGATATTTAAGAGGATAAACAATAAATTAAATATTTCTTTAGTCAGATGAACAGCATGACCAAAACTCTTAAATACATGGAAAAGATGGAAATTTAGGTTGGCAAAACTAAGCAAAAAGCTTCTATTTATGTAAGACTTGCTTTTTAGAGAAACAGATGGCTTTTCCTCCTACTCTGAATGATGACTTGATTTATGTAGCTTTTTTTTTCTTGTTGCTAATATTAGTGTCCTTAAAGTACTCGAGAGATTGAAGGGGGAGAGTCAAATGGATGTAAATTACAGATGTACCTTTAGTAGCTCTTGCCAAAATAGAAGTAAAATTCTGTTAATCAACTAAATGTTTTTCTTTTATGATTTAGCTGTGCAAATATTTTTAGTAAATTATTTCTCCAAAGTAAGGCCAAATATGAAGCCCACTGTCTGGTCTGTTTCAACAGTTGACAGCAGATTAAGTTACTAGATTAATTCACTATCAGTGTGTGGGAATTGCCAGCATCAAATTATTTTGCCCAATTTAGAGTAAAAGTTATGTGGTGGAAACTAATTATTCAAAGTATAACTTAAGTGTGCATTCTAGCAACTGTAACTAGTTGTAGTGAAGTAATCTAAGTTGGATTGCTACGTTTCATGGTTTACTTTGTAACATAGTCGGTGGAAATGCTTGGGGGACTAACAGAATTATTTTTACACATGACCAAGTTTTCAAGGAGGTTGGTCTATAACTGTAAGATTCATCATTGTTAGGAATGAATAATAAAAATGCATCATCATTTAAGGAGATGGCTAAATACACTTTATTTTATTCTATATCAAGGCATGGTAGAGCTTGTTCCTGCTTCAGATACACTTAGGAAAATTCAAGTGGAGTATGGAGTGACAGGTTCTTTTAAGGACAAGCCTCTGGCTGAATGGTTGAGGAAGTATAATCCTACAGAGGAGGAGTATGAAAAGGTAACTTTTCGGCACTGGTTTTTGTTTTTGAAGATCATTTAAAAGGGCTAAGTACAATCTAATAAAAGAAGAAATTCATATTCCAGGTCTTGCATTGAAATATTTGGTTTGTATATTTAAGAAACTTAATTTTTTTCTATACTTGAAAAACAGCAGATTAAAATCCCCTCCCATAATAAGGAGCCAGATGGATTCTTCAGATTCTCATCAAAAATTTTTATTGGATATAGAAAAAATGTACATTAAATTTAAGAGGAGGGAATAGTGGCTGTTCTTGATTGTAGTTTAGGAGCAGTAGCCTCTTGTACACGTGAGATGCAAAAATTAAAATGTTTCTTTGGGCTATAATTACAATACATTGGAAATAAGAGTCTTGTACCTTTTTCTTTGGTAACATTGTTTTGTGATTTGTCTTTGACTCCTCTTTTCTCTTTTATTTATGTAAAAAACAAAATAACCATTTTTGCTAGAAAGTGGGATGTCAAGAGATTTTGGCAAAGCTAACTATATGAAGAATGCTATTTGCAGTAAAAAAAGCAAATTTAGGGTCTGGATTTTTGCCTGGGTTGGATTTTGCACTCATCAAAATTGACTTGAATACATGAATTATGTTTTTCCACTGATATTTCATCTCAGTTCACTACTTTTCTCTCCCTCCCAGGCTTCAGAGAACTTCATCTACTCTTGTGCAGGATGCTGTGTAGCCACTTACGTGCTGGGGATCTGTGACCGCCACAACGATAACATAATGCTGCGCAACACCGGGCATATGTTCCACATTGACTTCGGGAAGTTTTTGGGACATGCACAAATGTTTGGGAGCTTTAAAAGGTATTTTCTGTACCTGAGCAATGTGGAGAATGAAGTCATTTTCTTTCCAAGTGTTCTCTGGGAGATCTGCTGTAGGTCCAGTACTGTGTGAATGTGCTGTGTAACCTGGGCCAGCCCTTGGGAGAGGAGCCCAACCCAAACCCGTGAAATAGCATTAATGGAATATTTAATATCATGACCTCAGGGTAGGGATGGAGGGCAGCAGGAAGCACATGACAACAAAGAGACCTTAAGAAGAGCTCATGAATTCTGTGCTTTTTGAACAGGGATCGAGCTCCTTTTGTGCTGACATCAGATATGGCTTATGTCATTAATGGTGGAGAAAAACCCACAATTCGCTTTCAGCTGTTCGTGGATCTCTGTTGCCAAGCTTACAACTTGATAAGGAAACATGCCAGCCTCTTCCTTAACCTACTTTCACTGGTAATCATTTTTCACATTCAATTGAATTGATAGATCTCTCATGTGGGTTGTATTAAAAACTATGCTTTTTATGCTGCAGAAATTCATAATGCTATTTTTTTTAAAAAAGCCAGAAACATCTGATCTACTTTTTGGGAAAGCTTCATTTGGAATCTTTTAAGCTTTTTTACTGCCTACCTCTTTCTTGAAAATTTAGAACTAATATACTACTACGAATTGCACTGCAAAGAGTTTTTAACTGCTTTTAATTCAGCAGAAATACTGAATAACTGCTGATTATAAGTAATTGGTGTCTATTGCTGTTATTATTAAGCAAATTAGTGCAGCTACAGATGAATTTCAGGGTCTAAGTCTTAATCATTTCAGTATAAAATCATATTTGGTTTATTGCTTTAAAACTAAATTTCAATTTCTTGTAGATGCTTTCTTCTGGGCTACCAGAACTAAGTGGGGTTCAGGACTTGAAGTATGTCCAGGATGCTCTCCAGCCCCAAACAACAGATGCAGAAGCCACCATTTTCTTTACAAGGTACTGGAAAAGTGAAAACTAAAATATCTCCCAGTATCATTCTCTAAACGGAAGATTTCTGATAGGAAAAAAACCTACTAGGGATGGTCACAAGCATGTCTGCACAAGTTAAATAGTTACACTGTATAATCATAAAAGATCAGTTAACTATATAAGTAAGATCAATCTTGTGTAAGAGTAATGCTTGTGCTAAAGTACCTTGCAGATTTTAGGGGTGACCTGGTGTGAAATAAATATTGGTTTAAAGTGCTGAGAGTAAATAATTCTGTCTGGGTATTTAACAGTTACATTTTGAATACACCTTAATTATTTAATAGCGGAGTATATGATGGAAAGCACATTGAAGGAGTTCTCTCTTGGAGAAGTGCTTTTGCACAATGAGGAGGGAGGGATGATGATCCAGTGTAAGTGGAGGAGTGCATACAGTGTAACTGAGATGTTGCAATGTGTTGTAAAAGTGTTACTGTACTTCAGATACGCAGAGGAAACTGCAATGGTTAGAATCAGAGAAAAGTTTAGGCAGGAAGGGACCTCTAAAGGCCATCTAAGACCAATCCTCCTGCACAGAGCAGGGACATCCACAACTAGATGAACTTCCTCAGAAATATGGCCTGGCATCTACAACATCTCTGGGCAACCTGTTCTCGTGTTCCACCACTCTTACTGTAAAAAAATTTTCTTTCTTGTATCTAATCTGAATCTGTCCTCATACACTTTATCCCTTTTCCTCTTGCAGCAGGTGCTGCTAAAAAGTTTGTCCCCATCTTCTGTATAAGTTCCTTTTAAGTAGGAATGGCCTCCCCATGAAAGGCCCCAATAAGATCTCCCCAGAGCCTTCTCCAGTCTGAGCAATCCCCATTCTCTCAGACTGTTCTCACAGGAGAGGTGCTCATCCTGCTGATAATTTCTGTGGCCCTCCTCTGGACCTGCTGCAACAGGTCCATGTCTTGCCAGGGCTCCAGACTTGGATGTGTGTCTGGAAAGCCTTCACGTCTTCACTAAAAACCTATTCCAAATTTGGATACTGAGTCTTCTATTAAATGTTGATATGATACTATTTATATATCCCAATGATCACTCAAAAACCTTTTCTTTGTCAGTAAGAAATAGGGTTTGTTTTTCTTCAGCTTGAGTCTGATGCATTGACAGAACCACTTTTGTGTGTTTTGATGTTTCCTTTTTCTAGGTTGATCGAATCCAGTCTGGGGAGTGTTGCCACAAAGTTCAATTTCTTCATTCACAACTTGGCTCAGCTGCGTTTCTCAGGTCTGCCCTCTAATGATGAGCCCATCCTGTCATTCTCTGCTAAAACCTATTCTCTCAAACAAGACGGCCGAATCAAACAAGTGTCTGTGTTCACCTACCAGAAGAGATACAACCCAGACAAACACTATGTAAGTACCTGGGAGCTGTTTCCACTCAGGGAGGATAATGGGGTGTTTTCTTCTAGCAAGACACAGGGAAGGGACAGGGACAGCTGACAAAACCAGGGAGAGGGATACTCCACAGTGTATAATGTCACTGTCAGCAATAAAAGGTGGCTGTAGAGGAAGAAAGCGGGAGATGGGAGAGGGTTGTTTTCCAAGGTGGCTGTTTGGGAACTGGCTGAGCATGGATCTGCCTGTGGGCTGTGGTGATTGTCTTGCATCACATTCCCTCCTCAGAAGTGTCTTTATCTCAGCCCACGGATCTTCTCACTCTTGCTCTTGCTGTCCCCACTGTCCCACTGGTGAGGGGGAGGGAGTGAGCAAGCAGCTGTGTGGGTGCTGAGCTGCTGGCCAGCAGCAGCAGCACTGCTAGAGTACAGACTGGCATTTCTAGCATCCCATAATATCTTGCAAAATGAAAAAACCTCTTGAAAAGCATCTAGAAGGAAGTAGAAAGGGCAGAAGTAGTGTTGGTGGAGATTATTTTAAAATACAGAAAGTTGAGTCATGTTGATGGGCTTATTGTAGCTGCCTTCTGTAAAATGGCTCCTTCCTGAGTAGGAGTTGTAAAATCAGACACAATTCTGGTTTTGGTCTGACCTTCCATTAAAGTTTGATTTGTTCCTCCTAAGTTAGAGCATTGTTTCCTCTACTAATGCACTTATACTCTTTGTCTTACTAGATACACCACCCATTGAGATTTCCCCTCAGGATTTTAATAGACCTGGGTTACACTTGGAGACTTAATGTTTGTATTCCTATGCAGATGTGCAACTTTCTTCACATTTTTTTAGTTGTTTTATTTCTCTACTGCTATTTGCTGGGCTGGAGTAATCAGCTCAAGTTACATTGTCCAGAACTTTTTAATAACATGAGCTATATTGATAGATGTAAATGTACGACTCTTTCCAAGCTATGTTTGCTGTAAGTGTCTTAATCTGGTAAGACACCAGCAAGGGAAAGCAGAACAAATCTGACTAATGCTGAAAGTGAGGAGCTTTGTTCTGAATCACTGTATAATAAATGAATTTGAGTATCCTGGTCTAAGCCAAAACAGCCTCGCCTCTTCCAGGAAACGGTTAGGATGGTCTAGATTCTGTCTAGATTTTAAAAGTTAAATTATATGTTAAAAGTCCTCTGCCCATAAAATGAGGACACTGAACTGAATTTTCTGTGCAGCTCTCAAACTTCATTTCGCTTAAATAATGTGAATGTATCCTATGACTGTACTCACAATACTTGCATCCTCCTGCCAAATGATCACTTTAAAACTGGAATCCTTTAGAATCAGGAGGGAATTAAATTGAAAAAAATACACCTGAAAGGTTCTGTGGTGGTTCTGGCCCCACGGGTACATGTCTTAATGTAATCTTACACCAGTGTTAACATTTTGCATACCTGGTATGGACTTCCAATGAGGCTTCAAAGGGAGAGTGTGCACAGTTCAGCCTTACCTACCTTCATCATCACCCTTCATCTGTCAGCTTGGATCTACCTTGTGGGAAGACCATGTGATGTTACTTTGCATGGTGGGCTACTAATAATTCTACTGTGAAATGCCAGTGTTGGAATGAGGGATATAATAATGGGATATGTATTCAGGGGAAGGATTACTATAGGAGAAAGAGTTGATTATGAAGAAAATTATATTGTTAAGTAATTTTATAGTATTTTTATATCAAATACTTTTATTTTTGTGTTTTGGGCAGATCTACGTAGTGAGAGTTTTGAGAGAAGGGCAAGTTGAGCCAACATTTGTCTTCCGAACATTTGATGAATTCCAGGAGCTCCACAACAAACTTGGCATTCTCTTTCCTCTTTGGAAGTTACCAGGGTATGTTCCTAACTCACTCATCACTATTACCAAAGCAACAGAACTGCTCCCAGCTGGGTGGAGCAAGAAATAGCTTGAAATGGAGGCAAAACTGCTGAGAGGCAAACTAGACCTCAAAGTTGGCAATTAAGGGAGAGAGCAGTTGTCTCTCAGGTTTAAGGTGGAGATCCAGAGGAGCATCTCAGTGTTGTGGTCTGTTGTCTTATCATATATAATACTTACCTATAAATATTTCCTTGCCTTTCTGGAGTGTCATAACCCATGCTGTGTTTCCACTCTGGATTGGCAACAAAACCCCAGAGGTCATCACTTAAGGATGGAAATGACAATGGAATCCCACTGTACCCAGTTCTGATAAAATAACTGAAAACTCTGTGTTTTTCTTCTCATGTAGCTTTCCTAATAAGATGGTTCTGGGAAGAACACATATCAAAGATGTAGCAGCCAAAAGAAAAGTGGAGCTCAACAGCTACATACAGAGCCTGATGAACAGTTCTCCAGAGGTGGCAGAAGTGAGTATATGTAATTTAAATCAAATGCAAATTTTCAAGTTTTGGTGGTGTTTAGCACTTAAACTAACATGTAACATTTCTTCCAAATTTAGTGTGATCTTGTTTATACTTTTTTCCATCCATTACTTCGTGATGACAAAGTGGAAGGAATAGATGGAATAGCCAGACCTGTAGGTAAGGGATGTTTATAAATTGAATTATATAGTTTGACACATTTACAGTGTGAGTCTTTGGAATGTTTTTTACTTAACTGGAGTTTTCTCTCATTGAAAACTGCATCAGTATCTTTCCAAATGTGCCTACATACAATTTCAAGGACATGCATACCAAAAATTGCAATAATGTGTGTGATGACTTGGGCTTGTTTATGGCTTGCCTGAATTATTCAGATTTTTCACTCCAAAGCTCCAGGCTGGTTCTTGCAAGAGAATGCAAAAACCCTTAAAGCCTGTAGCCTTTCACCTGTTAGAGAGCTAGAAATAAAATCAAGAACTGAACTTGGTCTAAGACTTGTATTTTTTCCCATATGTGATAAGTCAGTGTAGTAGTGATGAAAATATCACAGAAGAAATAATTGTTATTTCAGATACAAGTCCATCAAGTCCTACCTCAGGCAAAGTGGGAGGAGAAGTGAAGCTATCCATATCCTATAGAAATAGCACTCTATTTGTCATGGTGATGCACATCAAAGACCTGGTAAGTGGAGATACTGCACTCACTGCCAAAAACTTTCCATTTTCTCAATTACCATCTTGACTTAGATGGATGCAGGAATGGTGAAACTCTCTCTTTTCTTCTAAATTTTCCAACTGCCTGCTTAATTAACTGCTGCTTTTGATTAGCTTGATTGCAAAGTCTGCACACTTGAAAATAAATAAGCAGTTAGCCCCTAATTAGTTTTCTAACTTGTCTTGTTTCTTTGGCTGTAGGTTACAGAAGATGGTGCAGATCCAAATCCCTATGTGAAAACCTATTTACTTCCAGACACGCACAAAACATCCAAACGCAAAACCAAAATCTCCCGGAAGACGAGAAACCCAACTTTCAATGAAATGGCAAGTTAAAATTCATGTGACAACTTCCTGTAGCTTATTAGAATCTCTTATTCTAAACAGTAATTAAAGTGTTACTGCTTTAGAGTAAAAATAGTCTAAAAAAAAAAAAGTGAATATGTATAAATGGAAAAGGAATTGTTTCCTAAAACTTTGTGCCCTGATTAAATATAAAGCAGAAGATCTTATAAAGATCTTTTAAAGCATCTTAGTGGGTTAGTGTGCTGTTACAAGGAAGCAGAAATTCCTCAGTCTGACTCTGAGGATTGATGTGGAAAAGGTAAGGAATCTTAAACTAAAACTCCCCCTTGCCCTGGATTCACTGACTCATGATGTGGAGAAAAATGAATTCAGAAGTCTTGGTGTGTAAATAGTACTTCAGTCATTTTAAACACCTAACATTGGGAGTACAAAATAAAGCAGGGATGTCCTTCAGTCCATTATGTGAGACAGGGATGTGCTGAATGGGCACAGTGCGTAGTTCAGACATCTGTCAGTGCCTGGGCAGGCACTGAAAGGGCAGTCTGGGTAATTTCTTTTGGCTAACCAGAAAATTCTTGCCTTCACCTCGCAGCTGGTGTACAGCGGATACAGCATGGAGACTCTGAAGCAGAGGGAGCTGCAATTAAGTGTGCTGAGTGCAGAATCGTTACGTGAGAACTTCTTCCTGGGTGGAATTACACTGCCACTGAAGGACTTCAACTTGAGCAAGGAGACTGTGAACTGGTATCGACTGACTGCTGTGCCCTACCTGTGAACTCAGTCACACCAGAACAGTTGTGGTCACCTGTGCTTTGTGTATCTTCCTACTTGAAGATAACCTGTACATCTGAAAGCAAGAGACTCTCCATTTCAACAGATATATTGGACCAATGTTCAGGTAGCCTAATTTGGAGGATTGCAAAGAAACCGGTTTGTACCCGTGTGATGTTATCAAAGCATCGTTTGGAAGCATTTGAGAGTTGTGGGTGAAGGAAGGGGTTTTTAATCCATCAGTGAAGGTGAGATGAGCAGTTTGACCATGCTGGTTGGGTGAGCCATAACTCAGTCATTAGGCCTGAGGATGCAGTGCATTTCTGCTTTTAATTTGTTGTGTCATCCACGACACGATGCTGGAGAACATCAAAGAAGTTGCATATTTTAGGATTACATTCCCACTACTATTGAGACATCACAGAAACAGCAACAAGTAAACTTTTGGTGTCTGCACACACACCTGTAGAAATGAAGGTTGAAGGGCTGGAAAAATTCCTTAAAAACATTTAGTTCCAGATTCATGCTTCTCTGAGACTTATTGGAGTGAGTGCCAATAGTGGAAGTTGTAAATAATGGTGCCTTATAATTCAAATGCTTCTCTTTTACCTCATTTCTGGTATTTAAATATGTATACATATTAACTTTGAGCTCCTTATACAGGGGAAACATTCTCATATTTGATACCTTGCAGGTCCTACTGGAAGCCTTTTCCCAGGATGTGTTATTTACAAATAGCATCACTTATACTAATCTTCACAATTTGTTCAACTTAAATAAGTTTTTTTTTCTACTCCATCTTCTACCCATGGTCTCCAAAAATTGAATGAAGACTGGCTGAATGTGGTACTGTAGGAAATGTACCCAGCTTCTCAGTAGGGATTTTTGTTGTAATTTCTAGAACTTTTCAATACTGCAGTGATTAAGTGTGGAACAGATTCAAACACTAATCCAAAGTGGCATTTGCATCTGTGCTTCCAGGGAAAGGGTGGCCTCTAATTGAAAAGCACCACTGCTGGCTGAATTGCAGGCCAGAAATTAGTCCCTATTAACAGCTTTGAGAGAGGAACTTGGCTGGGTTTTTTTTTCCTTTAGCAGTTCACAGCAATACTGTTTCTCACTCCCAGTAAGAACTAAAATACTTCATTCCAAGGAATATTAGATTTGAATATATTGTGACAGTGGAGTGCAAATGTCACTATCTTCCATTAATACCACTGGTTACTTAATTAGGCCTTTTTGCACTACAGGTGTCACCTTTTTGTTCACCTTATTTGGGATTTAGGATGTTCATGTTCTGTGTAAAGAAAGCTCTAAAGTTGCACACTTCTTTAGTACAAAATTGTGAAACCAACTTTTAAAGTGAAATATGCAGCTATGAACGAGGACACAATACAGGGAAAGCCTTCTATCTACCCAACACTAAAAACCTATTTTATAATCCAGTTTTCCTTCCCCTGCTACTGACCAATCTCCCTTCAGTTCAGAAGTGAGAAGTAAACTTGAATCTCCTGGTGCCTAAATGATTCACGGTCCAATTTCATAGGAATTATTGCAGTTCAAAAGCTAATGATACCTTGAATGTTAGAAAATGGGCCAATACTAACGGGCGCTAACAAATCCCAGTTGTAGTAGGCATCCTCTGCATATTTTTCATTTAGTATATAGCCTGTAAATAATAAACTATATAACTAACTAGATATATTTCCTGCTCACTTGATGCTTTTGAGACTTACTCCATTCCATCATTAGAATCACAAGTCACTTAAACACAGGAAAGTAGACTACTGTTTTTGTGAAACGTTCCATTGTGAAATAAAATGAAAGCAATATGGACTGCCTTTTTTGCAGTTTGCTATTAAAGCACAGTGTCTTACAGCACAAAATACAATTAAACTAAAATCATTTAAAAGTTATTTGCAGTTTTAACAGTTGTCTGGACTGAAAACAACAAAAAAAGTATAGTACTGTATTACTGTTAGCACATGTCCTGACTTCTGATTTAATCTTCTTCATAGCTTAACTCATTTTGTGCCTTTCCCTTCCTTTTCAAAATCGTCACTGGCTGGAGCTTTTTATGGTCATGGATTTTATGTTGTCTATGGGATCTGGCCTTGGCCTCTCCTCACGTGTAGAGGATCAGCACCAAGTTTGCACCTCTTTGCACTATTCTCAATTTCAAAAAAACTGATTGTTGCAATAAGAATTTTACCGTGCTACATAGAAAAACCAAGATGGATGTGAAAGAGGGAAATATTTGATTGGGATGGAATATACCAGTATGCTAAGTAGCTTGAAAATGTAGTTTTAACAGCTTTTTATATCTTGTTTAATGAAAAGAAAAAAAACCATCTTTTATGCACCGTTTGACCTGCAGCCAGAAGTGTAATTGTCCCTCCAGACCTTGTGTTGGTATCCGAGAGCAGCAGCTTGCGCTAGGACCTCTTCCTCTACTAACCTCCAACTTTGCACTGAACTTTTTATTACTGCCTTTGTACGACAGCTGCCTGTCTCTGGACGCATGTGCGATCTTTGGTAAACGCTCTTTCTCTATTTTTACAACTGTAGGGTTGTGTAGAGCCCCCCGTCACCCGCCTTAAGTCCGGGGCTGTCCCGGGGTCCGCCGTGTGCCCCTCGCCGGGCGCGCTCCCTGAGGGGGCACCGCGCCGGGGGGCAGCGAGAGCAGGGCGCCTCCCTCCGTCTGTGTATCTCTGAGAACCAAATACTTTCATTAAACGATAATAAATAAAGATGTACAATATGGCCCCGCGTGGGGCGCGTTCGCTGTGACTCCGTAACTCTCCTGTACGTACATTAAACACTATTCTGGAATAAACCCAGCGCGTGGCCGGCTCTGTGTGGGTACGGGGCGGGGCGAGAGGGCTCTGGGCGGGACGGCTGAGGGGGCGCGCTCCCGGCGCCGCTGATTGGCTGCCGCGGGCAGGGGGCGGGGCTGGGCCTGGACAGACGCTTCCTGCGGAAGCGCGCGGGCGGGGCCGCTCCTTCTGCTCGCTCCGCTCTGCCGCCATCATGGGTCGCATGCACGCTCCGGGGTGAGCCGCAGGGCCGGGCCGGGGCCGCGCCCGGGGAGCGCCGCGGGCTGCTCTGGGGGGCCGGGGGAGCACCGCGAACCGGGTCGGGGGTGGGAAGGGTGCTGCGGGAGCGCTCCGGCGCGTGTGGGGATGGCGAGGGAGGCGGGCGGCCGTGCGGACATGGCGGCGGGGCGGGGAAGGCTCGGTCCGCGGGGCCCAGTCCCTGAGCTCGGGCGCTGAGTGTGTGATGTGCTTCCTCCCGCAGAAAGGGCCTGTCCCAGTCCGCCTTGCCCTACCGGCGCAGCGTGCCCACGGTGAGTACCTTACCCACAGCCATCCCTAGAGCCTTCCCCAGAACCTTCTCCAGAGCCTTTCCCGCCCCGTGCGCGCTCTGGGACCCACAGCGCAGCTCGCAGGGCCCATGGAGGGAAACAAAACGAGATCTGTGGTGTTTGGCGTCCTCACTTTCAACTTGTGGCCTGTGTAAATCCTTCCTTGGCATGTGATGGAGCAGGCTTCCTACAGAGGTCTCTCTGTGGAGGCATTCAAACCCAACCTGGATGCAATCCTGTGTAATCTGCTCTAGGTGCCCCTGCGCTGGGCAGCGGTTGGACTAGGTGATCTCCAGAAGTCCCTCAGCCCTGCAAATTCCGTGGTTCTGAGATGATCCTTAGTATAATGAGGAAACAAATGTCTTTTTCTAACCAGATGGTTCGTTTGGCAAAGAAGTCTCTTCATTTTTTATTTGAGTATTTTTTCAGGTACTTCGAGTCTGTAGGCTGGTAATTCCTGGAGATTAAATCGTTGTTTTCAGACTCGAGTTTGCAGTTGTGGAAAAATCGATTGCCTTCAAAAATACAACCAATTTGATGGTCAGGGGACTAAAAGAGGTAGTTCTGGTGTGCTCTTAGTTCTTTCAAGGATACTTCCAATTAAAAAGGCTGTCTCTGTCCTCCTTTGCAAGATCATTTCTTGGAGGATCTCTTTGTTGGCAGAAAGAACAATTTGTGGTCCATGTGGAAAAGCATGGAGTAAAAAACAGTGAAATGAGAACATAAACACAAAATCTGTAGTTAAATAGATACAATTAAAAGTAATGTCATATGAAGCTGCTTGAAGTCCTACTGATGGTGAAACAGTTCAATAACAATTAGGATGAACAAATGCTATATTGATTTTTTTTTAATTCTGTGGGGATTTTTTGCTTAGTTTTATTTAAATTCTGTCTTAAATGGTGATCTTTAGAGCACTTGCATGTTTATTTTTGCTGTGCTTTTCTATTTCATACTGTGATAGTAATAAAAATTCAAAATAAACCAAGAGCTTCTGTAGCTCATAGCAAGTCAGGATAACGTGACTTCTTGGTGTTGTTTCCTCATTAATAATCGTGGAAGCAGTGGCTTTATCTGTACTGTTTAACTTAAAATTAATAGAAAAGGTACAGTCCTATCTTGGTAGGTTCCTTTAATTAATTAGTATTCTTTAAGTCTGATGTTTCACTTCTCTCTGTAGTTACTTTACTGAGAGGTGGCTAAATGGTTCTCAATTTTGTATTTGTCTAAGGACCTAGGTGAAGAATTCCTTCCCAAGGACAGTGATTTTTTTTTTTGTCTGTAACATTGGATTTGTGCTCCTGGTGTGGCAGTTAAAGTGAAATGATGAAAAAGCAGTTGGTTGGAGGCTTTATGGAGTTTTTTAAATGGAGGCTTTATGGAGTTTTTAACTCATCTTTGCCTCTGCCTTCCCTCATGACATTTCACTAGCACTATAGGTTTATTATATGCTAAAAACTTCTGTATCATTAAAAGTGCAATTTCAGTTCTTGATTGTTTTTTCTGGCATTACAAAGGATCTCTTTCTACCATTTATTAAAAGTTTTCCTGTAGCTTGCCTCTGTATTAAGCAGTTGTTAAACAGTTTGGCTTTTTTTTTTTTCTAATTTTCTTTAGTGGCTGAAACTTACTTCTGATGATGTAAAGGAACAGATCTACAAGTTGGCTAAAAAGGGCCTGACTCCCTCCCAGATTGGTAAGGATTATAAACCACTCCTGAATGGGGACAAACCCACATTTTTCTGACTGTAATATTGTAATTGTTCCTTCAACCTATAGCAAACAAGGTCCTAAGAGAACACAACATTTCTGGTGTACCTGTGTTCACTGTGGGTACCAGTGAGAGTCCTGGGATAATATCCTGCCACTGGGACATTGTGTTGTTCTTGCAGGAAGAATATTTGGTGAGACACAGGGTTGTTTCTGGTTTTTTCCAAGTGGAAGACTTAAAGCATCTGTTTCATCTTATGGCCTGTCCTTAGGAATGGCCACTAATAGGTGTTCTGGGAAGTTTGGTGTGCCCAGTTTCCTGGAGGAAATTTTCCAATACCAGGAGCCCTGTGGGGTTTGCTGAGCCAGGCACTGCAGCTGCACCATGGACTGTTTCTGGGGTTTGAACCCCTCCAGAGCTGAAGTGTTTGCATGGCACAGCTTTATGTGGTCATGAGCTATGTATGCTGTGTAAGTGAATGTTTTTTATTGTAATCCTGAAAGCAATATTAATTCCTTCTAGAGGGATCCATAGAATGATTGAATGCGTTGCTTTAATGAGTCCTGTTGAAAATTTCCTGATAGTACTGGCAAAGATGAGCATCTCACCTACCTAAGCATGATGGGAGAGTCAGTTGTCTTTTAAGTGTTCCCAGATAAAGTGTTTCAGCTTCTCTAAGTTGTATTTTGCTCACTCCTTGTTTGCCATTTCTTCAGTTGCCACTGGAAAGGTTTTAACTTGGAGAAGATCTTGTTTTGGATAGCTTGTAACTGTAAGGTCAGTTTCACACGATTGTGGGTGATATTTCTTCTTTTCAGTGTAAGATGTACGTGTTTGTTTCAGGTGTGATCCTCAGGGATTCCCACGGCGTTGCCCAGGTTCGCTTTGTAACTGGCAATAAGATTCTGAGAATCCTGAAATCCAAGGGCCTGGCCCCAGACCTCCCAGAGGATCTTTATCACCTGATCAAGAAAGCAGTTGCTGTTCGAAAGCATCTTGAGAGAAACAGAAAGGTGAGTGCTCCTTCAGTTGGATAACTTATTATCTGTGATGTTAAATGACACAGGAGTTTGTCTGCAGCTTGACAAAGCAAAGGCTTCTTGTGTGATGTTAGCCCCCCTTTGAGTAAACTCCTAAGGCTGGGGAGGTATTTTGAGCAAGAAAAATGGTATTTGAGAAGGATTTTAAAAGCAGTTTTTAAACCATATATTTCTGTCCTGCTCTGATTTTACTGAAGCTTTAGTAACAGAAATGTGATGTTTTCAGCAATAGCTGTGGATTATTTGCTTTACTGAAGCTCATGTGAATTGTGTATTGAGAAGTCCAAGTAGTTGTGGTGCTGGGGTTGTAATGTATCTTTGATTCCCAGGACAAAGATGCCAAGTTCCGCCTGATTCTGATCGAGAGCAGGATCCACAGGCTGGCTCGCTACTACAAAACCAAGAGAGTGCTGCCACCCAACTGGAAGTAGTAAGTCTTCTCCTGCATTCCTCTTGGCACTGAGGACTGCAAGGTCTTGTAAACTGTGCTGGGGCTGTTACTCAGGGGGTGAGGAGTGCATTGTGATAGATGGGTATCACATACCAGGCAGCAGAGAACAAGTATTTTCATAAATAGTAACTGAAAAATCCATGAAACTTACACCTGGGTTAAATGACTGTTGTAACTCTTGGATAAAAATCATGGTCCTAACAAATGAAGT
Source organism: Zonotrichia albicollis (assembly GCF_047830755.1). Classification (NCBI taxonomy): domain Eukaryota; kingdom Metazoa; phylum Chordata; class Aves; order Passeriformes; family Passerellidae; genus Zonotrichia; species Zonotrichia albicollis. Next base: position 42,551,364 of record NC_133824.1, read on the forward strand.
CACTACCAGGTGATTTTTATGACACTTTAAACTGCAATCTTGGTTCTCAGGTACTTCTGTAGTTTGTGTCACTTTCAAAGCTCAGTGAGAAATGGCTTAGTAGCTGTGACAAAAAGAAGAGTAACCTGTACCTTTTCTCTAGGAGAGTTAACCACCATAGAATTCCCAGAGATGTTAGGATTAGCCTCCAAGGACACTCAAGTGCAGCTAGCCCAGTCTTTGAATATATGGGTTTGTGCTGTCACCCTAGGATATTTATTGTAAAAGGAAGAGTGAAGTCTTAGGCCATAAAAAAATTTAAACAGTGATTTAGCTGCTGGTAGTAGTTAACTGACAGTTAAGTCTTATAACTGAAGTGTTGTTTTTGATAACTAGTTTGAAAATCTGCCTCTGCAATTCATATTTCTCTTTTTTCTCTCCTCTCTTTTTAGTGAATCATCGACAGCTTCTGCCCTGGTCGCGTAAGAGCTGATAAGAATAACTGAACTGAAAGAATAAATTTTCATTACCTGAGTTTGTGTTGTCTCTAAGTACTTGGTGTGTTAAAAGATTCTGCTTGTTTTGAGAAGCTGCACATGAACAGGGTGTTTTCCAGGTGGAGCAGGCGTGTGGCTGTGGTTTCCATATTGCTGTCCTGCAGTATCAAATCTGGGTCGTGCTTATTGCAGTGCTACACCAGCTGGATGTTGGTGTCTGTGCTTAAACTGGTTTGGATTTTATTACCTGAGAGCCTCAAGTTAGTGAAGTGTCCTGTTCATTCACTGCAGATGTGTTTTACTCATCTGGGGCTGTGCCTCTGGTGTCCTGCAGAACTGGGGAGAAAGCAGTGACTGCAGGAAGATGCAGAAATACAGAAATTGCAGAAGGGGTTATGCAGGTGAGGGGTTAAAACAAAACAGGAGAGGTTAATTAATTAATCACAGGTCATGTGGAGCTGTTGCTTGTGCAGAGAGCTTAAGCAGACTTCAGCCATTTCCGTGGCAGTAACTTGCTGTAATTTGTAAGTAATTTTAAGAGTAATCTTTGAGATTTGGGTAAATGTGGACAGCAGTTTTAGCTGCTCTCAGATGTTGTCTCTTTACTGAAATGGTTTTCCCTAAACCCTAAGAGCAGGAGGTATTGGATGATCATTGTTGCCAATGTTGTTGTCTCCAGATTTCTGATAGCTTTACCTGAAGTAATTCTGCTGAAGAAACATAGAAAACATAGAGAAAAAAAATTTTTTGTTTTCTAGGAGAAAATTATAAATTTATTTACTCTGAGTTGTTGTGACTTGTTTTTAAGTGTGGGTGGATTACTTGACTTTCATCACCTTGAGAAGTTGAGTAAATTGATCCAAGCCGTGTCATTTTTGTACAGTGTAGTAGCTACTTCCTAGATCATAACTAGCAGGACCTGGATTTGCAGAAAAATGGGACTCCTCTGGCAAATGGCGCAGCTAAATACAGACCTGTGATCGGGAGGCAGGTGCAGCATTGCAGCCGCGCCCCGAAGGGCACTCTGTCTGTCTGTCTGTCCGAGTCCCTCCTCCATGGGAGCAGCCCGGGACTCACTCTCTCCCCTCGCTCGGTGCCGAGCGCTGTGTGCAGGTTCGGGACGGGGCCGCGAGGGGGCGCCCGGATCCGGGAGCGCTGCAGCTCCGCGGGCCGAGCAGCGCCGCCTGCGGGGCCGCAGCTCCCTGGCCAGGAACAACCCGGATTTCCGAGCTGCCAGCTGCTCCGGCCGCTCTGGGAGCTTGCTGGAGCTCACGGTGTTTTCCTGAGGATGGAGGAAGAGGCGTGCACCATATCTCTTGTTGAGGAATGGTAATGGTGTTGCAATTGTACTGTTGTATTCGGGGTTCTACTGCTTATGTTGCTAAAGATTCTATACTTCTGTAAATCATACAGGCTGTTTTAGGTAAGTTGTCCTCAGTGAGATAATCATAAAATTAGTATGGCCTGCATTGATTGGCCATTAAAGATTACTCAGTTCTAACCCCCTGCCTTGGGCAGGGACACCTCCGAGCCCCATCCAATCTGGTCTTGAACACTTCCAGGGATGGGGCAGCTAAAACCTCCCTGGGGAGGCTGTTCCAATGCCTCACCACTCTCACAGCAAATAATTTGTTCCTAATACCTAACCTAAACCCCCCGTGTGTCTTTGGACCCAGCTCCTGACAAGGTATCCCTCTCCAGCTTCCCTGGAGTGCCCTTCAGTACCGGAAGGCTGCTGTGAGGTTTGCTCACAGCCTCTTCTCCAGACTGAAAAACCCCAACTCTCCCATCCTGTCTTCATAGGGGAGCTGCTCCAGTCCTCTTCACCAGCTTCATAGCCTCCTCTGGATCTGCTCCAATAGTTCCATATTCATTTTACCTTGGGGACCCCAGGGCTGGATGCAGTGCTCCCGGTGGGGTCTCACTGGTCAGAGCAGAGGGGCAGAATCCCCTGCCTTGACCTGCTGGTGGTGTTGCTGCAGCCCAGGGATTGTCCATCCCTTACCCTTTGGATTGCCATAGCCACAGCAGGAGCTGGGCTCACTTGCCCCAGGGCTGTCTGCTCAGCAGCTGCTGTGGGAGCAGTGGGGCCAAGCTCTGGAAGGAGCAAATCCCCCTGGAACCTGTAAAACAGCAATGTGTCAGAGGGACGTGCTCCAGGAGGAGAAGGGAAGCACCAGCTGAGTTCATCATTTGTGCCGCAGGGCTGTGAAACTCTCAGGTAGTCTGCTGACTGTTCTGCCATGTTCTGAGCACCAGGAGTGCCCAGGCAGCTCAGGACTGGTGATCCAGCTGCCCAGGAGAGTTAGTGGAGTCTGCCACTCTGTGTACAGGTACAGTAACTTCTCTTGTCTGGAGAGATGTGGTAATGGGGATAAACCCAGACATGCATATACTTGCTCAAAATGGATTTTTTTAAGGGCTAGCACAAACTGGCTTCCCTCTCCCTGAGCACTATGGGTGTTCTCAGGTTTTGGGTCCCACTGCTCTCTTGCTTTCTCCTGTCACTGTCACATGCCATTATGGCTTCCCTTGCCTTGATTTAACCCTCAGAATATACTGGTTTGCCTTATTCCCAGCAGCAATGTACAAATTTCCAGCATTGCCTTTTTCTCCAGCAGCAATTTTTGCTCTCTCAGCAGGTACAAATCTGAACAATGATTACTTTTTTTTCCTATCCCAGTGTGAGCTTTTTCCTGCTTTTTGCTGGAGCACACATCAGAAAGGAGCTCTCAGCCTGTCACTTCCAGAGGAGCAGCCTCCTTTCTTGCAAATCAGTCAAGGCAATTTTCTTCCTTTCCTTTAGGTAACCTGAGTTTTGCCCACCCTGATTTGGGTCAGCTAGGGCAGTGCTCAAATGTATGAACACAACTTCATGTTTTCTTCACTCCAGCCTGGAATGGTAAGTCCAGAAAGGTCTTTGGTTGAATCAATACATGCCATGTGCAGTTTCTACCTCTATTTCTAGGAAAGCATTTCAAAGGTGACTGTTAAGTATGAAAAGGATTAACCTTGACAGGGATTTAAGGGAAAGCTTTGATTCAGTCATGGCCAGAGGACTATCTTAGTGCTAGGTATCTCTTTATTCTGAAGGCTTTGGTGGTGTGTGACTGGTTCTGTTGTGGAGGCAAAAAAGCCATCTTTTACCCCTGAATTTTTCTGATTGACAGTTGCTATTTACAAGTACCTCTGTGAAAAAAAAAAACAAACAACCTTAGTAATTTATTTCAAGTAAGGAGACTTGAACACCAGTTACTCTGCTGTTAAGTCATTGCCACTGCTGGAAACCATTTCTTTAGCTGAAAAGAGGCAAAAAAAAGTCAAGCTTTTTGCAGTCAAGCGACAGCAGTGACCATCAGAAAAGGCAGGAAATTATGTGGATTTATAAAGGTAGAGCTGCAAGTATGTGCTGCTTTGTTTTTTTTTTTTTTTTAACAGTTTGTTTCCAGTTGCATTTTCTGCCGCTGTGCATTTTAATTTTCAGCTCAAAAACTCATTGCTTGCAAGTTAATACCAAAGAGCAAAGAGTGAATAAAAAGTGCACCGTGGTTTTTTCGCAGTGATGCTGTGTGTGTCCCTTTCTCCCAGTGTTTTCAGTGTCACTTACAGACCATGAAACACAGTGTAGTTAAAAAGCACCTCACGTGTTTCTCGGGGCTCACGGGCCGGTTTCTTTCCCCGTCCCCGTTTAAATAAAGAGCAGTAGAGCCTCTGGAATTCACCAAAGGCAGGTCCGGTGCACGCCGGGCTCTGGGGTAGCTGGAGATTCTGGCTTAGGCTAATGCTGCTTCACGTTCACGCAGTTGTTTTGTTCTCCTTTCAATGCTGGGATCAAACTCGTGAAAAAATGCGGCTGTTGCTGGGAAGTCCCTTCAATAACTCGGCACATTTGCATGACAATGGGTGGCTGTGCCCTGGTAACCTCCCTCCTTGGCCAGCACATATCTTGGCAGCAGGAAATGCCTCCACAGTGCTCGCTGCTGATGGTGTGTCCGTGAATGTCCTTTTCTTGCTTCCCAGGATTTCTGGACATAGTTGCAGTTGGATACATGAAGGCTTCCCTCTTTTTCTCTCCCCCCTCTCCTGCCCACTTTCAGGATAATTTTTACCTCTGCTTGGAAGTGTGTAACCTTTGTAATGAACAGTGGGGCCGATTAGTGGGAGTGTTTCCCTCTGACTTTGGGATTTATTAGCGGGGTTACCCAGCACAGATGCAGCCACAACTGGAGCTGAATCGATAAGGAAGGATAATGACAATGGGATGTGAGGCTAAACTACATATTGTACAGTGTGCTACAGGACTGGCAGCCCCTTTCTGGAGGCTCCCTCGGTGTTTGGGGCAAAGGAAGTGAAGCACAGCCCCTAGCCCTGAGCTGAAATACTGGGTGGCAGGTAATTATGTCGGCTGTGCCTGAGGCTAGAGGTGTACCTACATTAAAAGATCACCTGAGTTTGCTAGTGACTGCTGGTTTTACAGGCTGATATTTTATTCCTTTTGAGGCTGCTCACTCAAGACCCCTTTTCAGGTCAGAATTCTCCTTCTTCAGAGCCAGGAAGGGGCTTTCAAGTTTAGTGCAGCTGTCAGGGATCAATCTTTTTTACTGCTCCTTCAAGTTCTTTCTGATGCAGATGAATAATTTCCGCAGATCCCGAGCCCTGTGTTATTCCGAGTGGGAAGAGGGTGACTGGTGTTTTGAACTGTAGAAGCTGTTGACTGACTGGGTGAAGAAACCAGTGACAGCCATTAAAAATTAATCAGGTTAAATGAACTTGGGAAGGATCTGAATCTAAGGGAAGTAGTTCTGAAGGCGAAGGCATTTGAGATTTGCAAGGAAGGGGATGGAAATCTCTTTCAGTACATTATATTTTAGTGGACATGGGGGCACACTGAAAGCTGTTGTGAAATAGAGGCTATAAAAGAGATTGTTTCCTCATAAGGTCTTTTTTCCTGCTGCTTTGTTGTTACAGAAAAACATATAGCATCTGTCCTTTTTTTTCTTCTTTTTTTTTTTTTTGTAAGTCCATCCCATCTTGCTCAGCTCTGCTGGCCTTGGCAAAACTAAGACAATAAATTGATAAATTCTCAGAAACTGCTGATATCTATTATGTTGGGTATTCCATTTACACCTCAAACTCATGCTACAGATTACTCCTAACACATCATTTAGGTAGTTGTTCCTGATAACTTTCTTCAGCAGAAGATTCAGGTCTGGATTCTCTTTTGGTTTAGTATTCTGTTATTTTCAATACTGTATCTAACAAGCAATACAAGAATAATATTTTTAAATGGTATTTAGGTAGCCTCAATCAAGCTGGGATCTCAAATCCATATATGATTAATAAATAAAGCCCGTACTAATGAATAACATTTCTGTAATGTGCAAGGAGGTGATGGTTTCAGTGGTCCCAAATTCTTCGTGTGTTGGGCAATGACCTGGGAATAGTTAGTTTCTGGAGAGTGTTTAGTTTTCTGGAATTCACCAAAGGTGTGTTGCAAATGTAATGCTGCAGAAACACCCTTTCACTGATTTCCAGCTCTTATGTAGTAGTTTTGACCCATAAATTCAGAGATTTGTGTGAAAATAGAGTAGACATCCCCCTCTTTGCAGGGTGACAAAGGCACAAAGCAGTGAAAGAGTTTGCTTGGGGCAGCAGGAGAGCTTGGCACCAGCTCTGAGGTCCTGGGTCCCAGTCTGATGTCCTGCCAGTGATAGTTGCTCTTTAACCAGAGCTGGGTGTTTATATGTAAATGGCCTGTGTGGGCAGTGGTGCAGAGCAGAGCACGGAGGCAGCTCACAGAGGCTTTTGGGACACAGACCATGGCTCTAACTCCTGGCACAGGATCCCAGAGTGTGGCTCCTGGTGGGCAGTTACAATAATCCCGCTTTGCACTGATGGAGCCACAAGGCTTAGAGTGGAGAGAACCATTCCCCAACCTCTTCCTGCCCAGGGTGGGGAGTGGGCTGGACTTCCTTCCTTAAAGGAGCACCAGGGAAATGGAACCAGCTTTGTCTCTGACATATGTCTACCTGTTTGTGCTCTTGGGCACATAACTCAATTCTTCTGTCAGCTCAAAGCAGATCGTGATTTGGTCTCCTGCTGTTAGTTTGCCTTTCTATGTCTGGCAAATTTGGATGTAGGGAAGGAGGATGTAAAAAGCAGGAAAATTAAGTAGCTTGGCCCTGTTGCACAGTTGAGACACTGTCACTTCTCAAATTTGAAACTTTTTCGCTTACAAGTTCTGTGGCAAATTTCTGCACAATATTCACCTCAATTAGGCTTTCAAATATACAGGATTTTCCTTACAGTACAGGTAAATTCTGTTTCAGTGACCTCTGGAAACTCTGTCTCCTCTTCTTAACAAAGATCAGTCCCTTCTGCAGCTGTTTAATAAAACTCAGAGAGCTGCAAATCAGCCAAGTAAAAAATTCTGTTTCATGGAATGATTCCTGTCAGCCTTGTTTCTGATTCCGAGATCCAACTAATAGGGTTAAATCGGAGCAGTTTAATGGAACAATGTTATTTAAGCAAAGCAATCATGTCCTGCTGCAGCATTGTTTGGTATTAAACAGCAATTAGATTTGTCTGCCCAACAGAATTGCAAAGCTCCTGTGAAAGCAGCTGTAATCGGAAATGTCACACTGCAGATACCAGTGACAGATATGGTCTAACAAAACACAGGCTTTGGCTGCAGCTCCTCGCATTGATGGGTAATCCCATGGCATGCAGCAGTTTAGGACTGTTTATGTAGCTTGCAGTTTGGGTTGGGATTATTCCTTCCACTGTGCTCTCCAAGCTTGTGTTTTTCTCTCCATTGTGCCTCAAACAGCCAGGTTAAACTGGAGCAGGTTCTGCCCCCTCACTTGCTCTGTAGTGAAGGTCAAGTGAAATGGCATTTGGGATGGGGAACCTGAGGTGTACCCAGCAGTGCTGGATATAACAGCACATGCACTCAACTCCATTCTGATGTCTTTGCTCACTCTGGAAGCACAAGGAACTGAGCAGCAGTTTTGGAAAGTGGCAGAGGTGGATCATGCAAGAGCCAGCACCGACAGTAAAGCAGAAGTGCTGAAGTGCTGATTTAGAGGGGTGTTCCACAGACACTTTACTGGATTTGGTTCAGCAGCCTGCATGGGAACTTCCACAAGGGACACTTTGTGGATTGCACAAATCTCTATCTCCCAGACTCTTGAAAATTTGTGAGAATTTTTGCTTAGAAACACCCCTAGAACAGGTTGAAGGTGTGTCAGCCAGTGTTAAAAAGCGGAACTTTTATTAGGCACAATACCCTAAGTAATAATCCTTCCTCTAAGCATCCTAACTTTTAATCCTTAAACATTTGTGTTAGAAATGTAATAAAGCTGTGTTAGCATCAGGCTACAGAGTAGGTACAAGCACATGATGTGGGTAAGAGAGCTGGTCATGGGTGTATTTTTAGTCTTTGTATTTCCTCTCCTGTGAGCTGAGATAGTAGGAAATTGCCTCTTGCTCTGTATTTTCCTGGGAAGATACAGATGGTGTGGTTGTCCTGGAGGTCTGTAGCAGTGGCATTGCTACGTGTTTTTATGGCCACAAAAACCAGCAATAGACCATGGAAGAGATTGTGCTGGGTATTTATTTCAAACAGTGAGGTTTTTTTCTGCTCCCTAGTCCCTGTGTACTCCTGCACTTATCAAAGCACTAAAACTCATCAGGAAGTGTGTTCAAATGCCTGGAGTCCTGATGTGTGTTATTTGTAACTTTCTCTGATCAGTGACATTTAGATGTAGCTGGGGTTGTCTGAATGCTGCCTCTTCTATCACTTCCACTCCAAAAATGGTGTATCCTGGTGATCTGCTAGAGATTCCCCACTTCCATGGCTGGAAAAGTGCCAAGCCTCATTTGTGTTCATTCAGGCTTCGACTTGCTTTAGGGATGAGGATCTCAGGCAGAACAATGACTCTGTATCTGTGGATATATTCCCTGTTCATCAGGTGTGTGGCTGTTTCCTGTTATCTGACCCTCTTTCCCTCTCCTGCCACGGGCACTTTTGGCATCACTGGTTGCCGCCACCCAGCGAAGGGGGACCCAGAAGTTCTCTCAGTGGCAGTGGAGGGTGCAGTACATGCAGTGTTGGTGTGGCAGCCTGCTGCTGCTGGAATTGCAATCCAGTCTGGAGCTGCAGGTGCAGCCCGGTGTGCAGGCAGCAGGTGTGACCCCAGGATGGAGGTGGAGCAGCAAGGGGAGGCAGAAGAGGATGCCAGCAGCACGTGTGTCTGATAAATGCTGCCTGCAGGGTCAGCTCTGCCTGGCAGCTGGCTCAGGGCAGCACAGCAGTGAGTGGGTGTGTGGGTCACACAGCTCACACCCTGCTGGGGGAGGCTTGGCACTTCAGCAGCGTGGTGCCACCAACCCAGCAAATCTGGGAAAGAAAATCTGTGTGAGATGGGTTGGTGTGGCCCTGGTAGCAGGAGGCTGCTGCCACCAGTGCCTTTTCTGGAAGACTCTCTTCCCCTCCCTGCTCTATGACCCACATAGGTCTGGATAAAAAGGGGGACAGCCAAGAGAAAGAAGCTCTGGCACAGAGATATTGCCCAGCATGGATACAGGCCACAGCCCAAGCAGCCCAGTGAGGGACAAGTCAAACAGAAAATTAGGATAATTAGTTTTATATGTGGCAGTGTTGTATTTCCTCGCAGAGGGACCCCAAACTTCTTAGTAGAGTAGTTTTTTCCCTTTTAATTATTGTTCACATGTTTCTTCCCTCAGTCTTGAGTTAATCTGAGTGCTTTTTATGGGTTAATCTGCCTCTTTGCCCTTGAGGGTAATTGAGCAGTCACTGGGTTTGCAGTTTTTTTTTTTCTCTTTATCTTTCAAATGTCTGTAAGCCATTGTCTTTTTTTTAATTAATTAAAGCCCCCTATAGTTCTTTTACAGTTCAAATTTGCTACAAAAGCAAGATTCAAATTGCACCATTCTCTATGGAGAACGATGAGTGTGTTATGTAGGGGTGCAGTTCCTGTTCTTGATGTAATAACTGTGGTAACAAAGACACCTTTCTTCAGGGTACCTTCATTCAATTACCCTTTTATTTTTCTTTCTTTGCTAATGTTAATAATTCAGTATGTGGAAGCCAAGTCTTAAAGGGAGATCAATGCTTTGTGTCCTGACATTTTGAATTTCAGTTCCTTTGGTAAATGCAGTCCCTGGTGTGTGTTTGGGCTCTAACCCTGGAGCATTAAGCCAGGAGAGGACAGTGCTGTGAGTCAAGGCCTCAGAGCAGTTTGTCTTCACCTTTTAGAATTGTTTATCCAATCCCCTGGGCAAGCCTTTTACTAGTGCACTGTATTTTATGGTGCCTGGTTTTCCTGTTAAGTAAGGACTACTTAGGGAAGGCAAGGGGAGCACTGGATTTTGCACAGCAGTAATTACTTCAGGCTTCAATACCAGGGACCTTTTGACCTAATGCCACTCAGGCTGATTCTGTCATGTTTAATCCCTCATGCCCCATGTCCCTGAGAGCCTGCAGAGGTGTCCTGTTCTTTGCCCTGAGCCAAAGAGCTTCTGAGACATATAAACAAAGTCTTAAAGGTAAAATTCATGTGCTGCTTCACTTCAAATTATGCACTGGAGCCTTCAGGAATTGCTCTCAAGCTTTGAGGAGAAACTAGGCTTTTGCTGGGAGGCTGTGATGGCTGGTGGTTAAAGCCTGAAAAAGGCTGAGATTATGGATTGTTTCTCTTCTGTTCCTGCCCTGCAGATTTACCCAGAGCTGGTTGCTAATTGCTGAGCCTTTGGAATCAGTTTTACATTTTGGCTACATGTTTTTGTTTCCTCAGGGCTGGCTCTGCCCAAATAGCACAATTTAGTCATTGTTTAGTTTTCAGAGTGAATGCTCCCTGCAGGTGTGGGTAGCCAGTGGCTTCTTTTCTGGTTGTTAAAATCAGGCAGTTTTGTTAGCCACTGTTTTTTGTTTCTTCATAAATTCTGGGTGTAGAAGTACAGGCACAAACAAGCAGAGTGTTAATTAAGAGTCTTTTTGGCCTTATTACTTAGTTTGTCCTTGGATTGGCCCACTCTTAATTACTACCCGGTTACTATTGCTATTATTCTTGTTTAATGAGATAATCCAAATAATCTCATTTCAGTTTCACAGATCATTAGATCCAACACACTTATTAATAAGGCATTTGTGAGCTCTTTATGTCCACTCAGCTGTTTTCAGTCCTTCTCTTATCCTCTATGATGGAGGGGAAGGGATGTGCTGAACATTCCGTAGCTGGATATGTTTCCTCAAAGTATTAGCACTTGCCGCTATACGTTGTTTGAACAGCTGCTTCTTTTTGTTAACTGAAGCAATAAAAACGTGGAACATCTTGGACAGAGGTGTGACTGTGCCAGTGAGGAGTGGCTCTGGCAAAGAGGGAGCTGCTGCCTCTTCTCTCCTGCCAGGAAGGGTCACCTTTGCCAGCCAGGCACGAAGGGGCAGCAGGTGCGGGGCTGCTCCGCTCTGCTGGCACAGGGTGACAGTGAGCAGGGCCGGTCCATGCCAGCTTCCCAGTGACAGCCAAAGGCACTGGGGGGATGGAACATCTAGTTCATTGCTGCCCGATCTTTCCAGCAGCACGCTCACCCTGCAGCCAATTGCCTGTTCTTTGGGTGTCCCCAGGGCACAGTGCCAGCCACAGAGGCATGTCCCCAGCCTCACTGGCTGTTTGTGAGCCCCTCTCTGGTGACATGTGCCCCGGAGCAGGGCATGGGTGTCAGGTGTGCCTGCTGGGATGGCAGGGTAGGTGTGCCCTTGGCTGAAGCGCTGGCAGTGTCCTGTTACCCCGTGTGCGTCTCCCACTGACACAGATACCCATGCCTGCCCTCTGAGGCTGTGCCTCAAATGGAGCCTTTGGTGAGGGCTCAGAGAGGAGATATCTGTGCTTGGGTATCTGTCTGCTTGCCAGGACTGTGATATTTACAACAGTGACAATTCTCTAAAGAATTGAAATAAACAGGTGTGTGTGGCTGTGCTTTTGTGCCAACAAAGGAAAACCCCCAGTTTTTGCACACATACATGAATAAAAAGCAAAGAGTAATGCATGCTTCACTGCTTTGGGTAGAGTGAACCTCTGGCTCTGGAGGATGTGAGCTCTCCTGGTCATGTCAGTGACTTTGGCTCAGGGATTCAGAATCAGGCACACATTGCTGACTCAGAACTATGATCCAGCAGAGAAAAAGGAAAAGGGTTAAAATAGTCAACCTCGTTCCGTTGTTGCTGTCTGAGCAGCTGAAGTTCCACCTATTCTGTGAGACTCTTCTCCCTGCTGTGTCACCCACGTGTGCCTGTGCCAGAGATGGAAGGAGAGCTGCTAGAAAGGACTGGGGCTGGAGGGTGGCACAGGCCATGGCCCATGGCTCTGTAAGCCTGGAATTTGCTGTAAAGGCAAGCTCTAAAGGCTGCTGCTCTGAGCAGTTGATGATTTCTCAGTGCCCAGTGAAGCTGTTCTTTGCAGGAGGGAGGGTTCCACCTGCTCCACTCATGGTCACCATGGGCCTGCCCACACCCCTGCACAGCTGGGAAGTCCAGCCAGGCCACTGCCTTAGCCTGTGCTCACATGCAGAAGTCTTTAGCCTGATTAAGCGTTAACTCTTTGTAAGGAAATGTGCCTTGAGGCTGCAGTGGGGATAACCCAGGCTGTGGATTTCTCATGTGATCCCAGCCCTGCTTAAGCAGGATTTAGCAGTCTCCTCCTCAAAGCCCTCTTCCTACCCCTCTGTCCTTCTCTGGGTATCAGCAGGGTGCTGAGCTGGACTGAGAGACAATAGAGTTTGAGAAGGAAAAGAAAAACAAATCATAAAGCAGGTGGGGGGGGGGATATTTGGTTGATTTTTAAAAATAAATTCAAAGTCTTTTCTCTGATCTGTTTTTCCCGTGTTGCTGCACAAACAGCTCTGCCAGGAAGCGGAGCAAAGGCAGGAGCAGCCTCTGCCTCAAAAGCGACAGGGATTGCATAAGGATTGTTTGTGCGTCTGGTGGCAGGGCCAGCCACAACGCTGAGCTAATGCCATCTGTGTGGGTGCTGCGGGGCTGTCACCGGGGCTGTGCCAGGGCCGCTGGCTGCGGGGCTGTCACCAGGGCCCTGTGAGGCTGACACGGGGGCCGTGCGGGGCTGTCACCGGGGCCGTGCCAGGGCCTCTGGCTGTGGGGCTATCACCAGGGCCCTGCGGGGCTGTCACCGGGGCTGTGCCAGGGCGGCTGGCTGTGGGGGTGTCACCAGGGCCCTGCGGGGCTGTCACCGGGGCTGTGCCAGGGCCGCTGGTTCTGGTGCTGTCACCAGGGTTGTGCCAGGGCAGCTGGCTGTGAGGCTGTGCCAGGACCATACCAGGGCAGCTGGCTGTGGGGGTGTCACCAGGGCCCTGTGGGGCTGTCGCCAGGGCCGCTGGCTGTGGGGCTGTGCCAGGGCTGTCACCAGGGCCCTGCCAGGCTGGCTGGCTGTGGGGCTGTCATCAGGGCCATGCCAGGGCTGCTGGCTGCGGGGCTGCCACCAGGGCCCTGTGGAGCTATCACCAGGGCCATGCTAGGCAGCTGGCTGCAGTGCTGTCACCAGGGCAATGCTAGGCCAGCTGGTACAGGGCTGTCACTGGGACTGTTGCCAGGGTGGCTGGCTGTGGGGCTGTCACCAGGGCCATGCCAGGGTGGCTGTCTGTGGGGCTGTCACCAGGGCTGTTACCAGGGCCATGCCAGGCTGGCTGGTACAGGGCTGTCACCAGGGCTGTCACCAGGGCCATGCCAGGGTCACCCAGTGCCACTGCCAGCACAACAGTGCCGTGTGCCAGCACTGCTGAGCGCTCTGGGCCAGCCGCCTGTTCTCGCTGCAGTCTGAGCAGAGCTGCTGGCTCTCCTTACATACCCTTGGAGAGCAGGGAATGAGCTTAGGGATGGATAATCCAGGCTAACTCTACAGTGAAAACAAGTGCCTTACCTCACATATCACCCAAGTCTCTCCTGCCTTCCCAAACCTCCGGCTCCCCTGTCCTTCAGCAGCAGTTGATATTCTCCTGGCACAGACTACAGCAGGGAAAATTAATTGTGCTGTAATGACAACTCCCCTCTCAGAACCTGGCCTTCTGCTCGGTGTAAATGAAGGGCAATCTGTGGCCTATCAACAGACTGTTTCCTTTGGGGAAACAGCCTCACACTTCTCAGATTTTCCTTTACACTACTGACTGTTGGCATCTTTTCCTACCTCAAGATCTGCTACATTGCTGCAAAGGGTTTTTTTCTCTTTAATTAATTTCTTTCAGCTCTGTCAGGATAGAGGGTAATTAAATGCTTCAGTATCTTGTCATAAAAATGCCACTTTTCAGAGGAATTGTCTTAATGAGCCTGTTTTTCAGTATAGCAGAGGCTCATCTATTAGTCCAGTGTATATTTTTAGAGCATGGCATTAGCCAGAAAAGCCCATTAGATCGTTATACAAGTGGCTGAATCAGCAAACTGTATCTGCTGCTATTCTGTCAAAGCAATAACGTTAACATTATCAAAGTGATTAAAAGCCATTCATTCATTTTGCATCTGGGTTGACAAGTTCATTCCTGCAGAGGCGCACAGTGAGAAGCTGGGAGAAAGGAAAACTAAAAGCTCATCATCTCCCTCAACCTGAAGATCTACCAGTGTGTGACAGATGCAATCAAAACATGACAATTGAGTGGAACACCAGACGCCTGTGTTCTGTCACACGGTGGATTGTGACTGACAAAGCAAAATCAGCCTTAGCCTGGGACCCTTTTTAAGGATTTGCATCTTTGTATGGCAAAAAAAAAGCTCTGTGTGCTGGAACAGGGCAGGGCTTCCACCACAGAAACCCTTGTCCTTCAGCTTGGGTCATCCTCCTGGAGTTTCAGAGCAAAAGGTGGCTGCTGGCCTTTCCTCTGGGCTTGCTGCAGGTGTGTTGGGCTTCCCTGGATCTCCCCCTCAGGAGCCAGGAGGGCTGGCTACTCCAACTGCAGTTCTTGGCCTTGGTAGGGCTGTTTGTCCAGTGCTTATACAGAGAGCAGAAGCAATGGGAGGATGAACAAGTGTTGGCATCACTGTCATGACCTTTCTGCTAAAGCTGAGTAGACAGAAAGCTTTGATTCCTGGGGACTGCCTGGGGAAGCTGCTCAATTAACTTGCTTGCAAAGGGTGTAGCATATCCAAATCCTTCCCATGGAGAGGGCACAATCCAGTGGTAAAGGGCATGGGAGCTGCAAGAGCAGACCCTGAGACTGAATTGAGCTTTTGGCCTAACTGAGAGATTTGCATGTAAAGGCCTCTGGTTTCTGCTAACAAATATAAAGCTGCTTTGAGTTCTGCAGGTCAAATGGTGCATCAAGGAAGGAAAACGGCAAGAAGAAGAAGGGCAAGCTGTCACTTGGTAAAAATCCACCACCTGCTTCCATTAATGATCCCTACTCAGCTCTGGTCAGTACCTGAATGTGCTGCATTGCATTAAAAAGCAAACCAGTGAGTTATCACACTGGGGTACATAAGTGTTTTTTCCCACATTGTGGATTGTATAAATTCTGCTGATGTCAGTGTGACCCTTTATTAGGGATTCTTTGTAATGCCACAAGCCTGTTGTGGCAAAGTGTCACTAATACTGTCTGTTTGAAAAGAGTGTTTTGTGATTGCACCTGTATCACTGTGAGTGTCAGCCTTGTGTGCTCTGTGTGCTTTTACTTGCCTGTCCAGGGGGTATTTGCCTTTTTGATGGTTAGTGTCCATGTACACACAAATTAGTCTTTCCTACCGTTGTGAAGAAAACCAACTTTTTTTTTTCATTTTTCAATCTGCAAATAATTAAAAAGTAGCAAATCTGATGGTTGATGCTTATCCAGGGGAGAATTCCTCCAGTATCAGTGATATTCCTCCAGTATCAGTGATTCCCCCAGGGCATCAGTGATATTCTCAGAGCCATGAAAATGAAAAAAATCCATTAGAACTCTGGATGATTTAGGCAGTTTAGTTATCAAATTGAACTGCAGTTTTGGTTTCCCTTTCCCATTTCTAGGCAACTTTGTAGTCATTTGGCCTCCTGCTCATTGAATTTTTGCCTTCATCATACTCTTCAATTCAAGAAAATGAATGTATTTAGCAGTTTGTCTGCATAGCCTGCTAAGATGAACATGCCTGGAAACAGTAACTTTTTTATAAATGGTGAATTCAAATTGTCAGGTAACTGTGAGAGTTGATAGAGAGAAACAGTGGTGTTTCATTTTGAGGCGAGTGCATTTGACTATCTGAAAGGCATTTAAAACTGCACAGGTTTAGTCTGATAAAGGTACCTTGGTAGAAAAGTTCAGAGAAGAGAATTGCAAAAGCAGAGCTCTCTGTGCAATCCTGGCAATGACAGAGACATGAGGATGAACACCTGAATACTTCGTATCCAGTAAGACAAACTTAATGATCTGCTGTTGCTTTGTGTCTGTTTTAGCTATCGAAAGTGTGGGCATCCATTTTTATCGGTGGGTGCTTTGTAAATACCCTTATCCCACTGGACTGTATTGGCTAAATTGTGCGTGGAGCGTTCCCTAGAAGTGTCTGCCACAAGAGAGCAGTGTTGGTGTGATAAGCTGGCAGAGCGTGCCTCGGGTAGTGGAACTCTTCCATCAAAATACTGCACGCTGAAATGCTGCAAGAGAAATTCAAATGCAGCACAACAAATCTTCTGGGAGCTCAGCAGGATTAAGGGATAAAAATAATGAATTGGGCCTAATTTCTGGTATTGAGATTTGAGTTTCTTAAAGGCATCATTGATATGACTGTGGGCTCTGGAAAATTTCAAGGAGTTGAAAATTTCATCATGCTGCTGATAATCTAAATATGTTTTTTCCTTTTTTTTCCCTTCCAGTGTGACTCCATTGAAAACAGTGCTGTTTAGTTGGTCTGTCTGAGAGATTAATCTGGTCATGAGTGTGTATTTGGGTAGGGTGGCCTACAGGAAAGATGGAGAGGGACTATTTACAAGGGTGTCCAGTGACAGGACAGCAGGGAATGGCTTCAAACTGAAAGAGCAGGTTTAAATTATATAGGAAAAATTTCTTAACTCTGAGGGTGGTGAGGCAGTGGCACAGGTTGAGAAACTGTGGATGGCCCATCCCTGGCAGTGTCCAACCCAGGTTGGATGGGGCTCTGATCATCCTGGGATAGTGGGAGGTGTCCCTGCCCTTGTCAGGGGGCTGGAACGGGATGATCTTTAAGGTCCCTTCCAACTCAGGCCATTCTATGATTTCCAGAACTGACTCCAAGCTCTGTGGAGCCACAGACTGGGAATTCTGTGTGGATAATGAATGCTGGGTAAGGCTCCATAGCACCCAGATTCATTTTTAAACACATAACCAAGTCTGCTGATCTCTGTGCTTCTGGAGAAGCACAAATCTACTGCTCTGCTGCAGATGCCAAAATCCCAGTGATATGAAACAATTATTAGATTCA
The DNA here is from genome assembly GCF_047830755.1 of Zonotrichia albicollis. NCBI lineage: Eukaryota > Metazoa > Chordata > Aves > Passeriformes > Passerellidae > Zonotrichia > Zonotrichia albicollis. The sequence continues at coordinate 42,568,287 of NC_133824.1, forward strand.
CTGCACCTATACTTTCCTGGTTGGAGACCAGAGCTGCAGCAGTACTTGAAACATGAGACTGCCAATTCCTCCTCAAAAAAAGAAAAAAAATTAAAGGTTTTTGTTGAGAAGCTGGTATGGATTAGTCTGGAAATAATTAACCTTAATTTGTGCGCAGCTTGGTAATGAAAATCTGTCTCAATATTACAAATTATAACTGCTTTCAGTCTTGATCAAATTACTGATTTTCACTGAAATGTATTAAAACCATTTTTCTGTCAATAAAAGCCAATACTAAATTTTTTAAAGTATGTGCCTGATAGCTCTTGACTTGAAAGCCTGGACTCTGATCTTAAAACTGCCACTTCACTCTGTGGCTGTCAATGATCTGTTTCCATGTGATGGAGAGCTTGCTATCTAAAAATGACATGGCAAGTATGTGTCAAATCGAGATCCTACAGAAGCCAGGTTCAGGCTTAAGAAAGCAGGATGGATTACTCTGAAGACAAGATGTGTTTAAAGGAGAGAAGGATGTAAATGGGGAGAAGCTGCTAGGGGGTTTTAAAAAGTGGTGAAAAATGATCCAGTCATGGAGCAACATTTTAAGCCTGAAGTAAGTGGAAGAGTGATAGTGGACTGCACTCTCTTTTGGTGCAATAAAATGCTGAACTTAGCAGAAATGGATCAGCAGATAATTTGTTCCATTTGGAGGAGACCAACAACATCAGTTGGGTGAGAGGAGAGCCTGGCTGTACTACATCAGAGTGTAGTGGTCTAGACAGGTCGCTGGCCTTTCTCCAAGTGTCTGCCACTGGATGCTTAGGAAGGGGTAGCAGAAATGCATGTGATAAGTTTATGATTACTTTTCTCCTGCTTTACCCATTATTTTTTAAAAGACAAATAGAGAGAAGGGGTCACAGTGTGCATGCAGTACCTTGTAGGTGAGAATGGGAGCTGGGATAAAGTCTATCTGAACTGATTGGCCGAATTAATGCACTTGTTAAAGTAGCCAAAACTGAGCTTCATTTTGAATAAAAATAGTTCTCTTATCTAAATATGTCATGTACCCACTATGCCTTCCACTTCCGAAATGCTATCGCAGCTGCAGTGTCCTGCATTCTAAATTTAGAACCATTCATGCCACTGAATTTTCCAGTACAGTAGATGGATGCAGCAGCTTTTTTAGAAACTGAAAATTAGGAAAGGTTAAGAATAACATAATGCAGAGCCACCATAGTGAAATATCTCTACTTCATCTTTGGTAGCCATTAGTGTCTTCAGTTCTCTAAGTAATGATGGTACAAAATGCATGGGGATTTTAGTGCCTGAATTATCAGAGATGGTTCTGTTTTGTTTTTTTCCAGAATGCTGATGAGCGTCCTTGACACCCCTTTTGTGAAACAGTGTATTTGACTACAATCTGTGAGTCACACAGGGCATGAACTGTACTGGCTGCTTACTGCTGTAAGTCAAATCTGAATGTGAAATATACCCCTAATATGCAGCAAGATGAGACAAAGGACTGCAGAGCTTTATGGATCTATAGCTTTTCATGAGCCCTCACAAACAGAGGTTGTTTGGGATTTGTTTGGTTTTTGTTGTTGGGGTTTTTTTTCACAGTTACATGCAGAAACAAGGTCACAAAACCTTTTTTTTTCCCTGCTCATATACAGTTGTCAGCACAACAGCCCACATTATATCTGATAGCCAGTGTATTTTCATACTTTAGGACCTTCCAGAATACCTTTCACTAAATCCAGGTTTGAATGAAAAGCGTATGCTATTTAATAGTTTCTATTACTAAATGGTTGGAAACTATTTCTTTATGTTTTGCCTAATCAAAATTTCTTTGGGAGATACAAAACCCCACTCTGTTGACAGAGTAGGTGGGCAAGCTTTTATGTTTAGATTAAGCCTTTGTGTTTAGATTAGTTATAAGGTTGCTCATCAGCTGACAAACAGCAGAATTCTTGAAACAGCCTGAATTGATGTTAGATCTAGTAAAATGCATACAAAATATTGTGTATGCTTGTTTGTTTGTGTTTTGCCAGTTCTTGCCAGTTACCACCTTAAAAATTTGGCAGTGTTACACTTGAGTGTAAATTATGAATTCACAAAAGAAAGTTGCTTTTTGTGTCTGGCCAAAGATGCAGAAATCTTGAGAGACTGGTAGATTAATAGTAAATCTCCTGATTTCCTGTAATTCTTACAGCTCTCTCCCTTTTGGAAACTCTGTAAATTCTAGATAATGAGAATCAAACTCTTAAACTGGATTCCTAAAGTGACTTGGAACATAAAAATCCAATGAATGGTAGAGGAGGGGGTGAGAAAAAAGGTGTTTTCTGACAGTGTGAACACCAAAATGCAGCTCCTCATGGTGGCCAGGCCAGAGCAGTCTTTAGACTCAACTCTGTGAGCAGTGCTCAAAGTGGATTTCATGCTCACATGTCCTCCTTTGTGTTGGTGAAAAGAGAGGCTCCTGCCCAATGCGGGCCGGCAGGGCTGGGATGCCATTCCCAAAGTGGGCTGGCTGCGAGTCTGCTGCTCTCCCTGCACTGCCTGCTCTCTGAGACAGACAATTTTGTTGTCATCTGCAATTTCAGTGCTTTTCAGAGAGCTGCAATTCCCTCGTAGGGAAGTTGTTGCCATAAAAGTAATCCTTACAGGGAGTGGGAGTAAGAGCTTGCAGGTGGGTTGGTGTTTCAGTCACCTGGGATTGTGTGGGGCTCCTGCAACAGCTGGATTGTTTGAGAGCTTTTTAAAAATTCAGACTTCTCTTTTTTTTTTTTACTATCTCTTCTAATTCTTCGCTTAAGAAGGGAGAGCTGGGGTGAGCATCCTTAAGAAGTAATGAATTTTGCATCTTAAGCCAAATTGCTCTTTTCAGAACTGGACTTCATGACAATTTGCTTTTGGAGGGACCAGATGGGTTTGATGCCTGTCTGAACTCTGTCATTATCTTCTAAATCTCCAGGTATAACCTCTGACCCTTCTCTGAGGCATCTCTTTGCTGACAAACCTGAAATCCCAGTTGTCAGCTACCTCACCCGGCTTGTTTTCAATTCTAAATCCTCAGCTTTTGGGTGAGCCAGTAAAACCTAGGTCCCTTTGGCTGCTTTCAGTTGAGGAGGGCACACTGCCATTTTCCAGCAAGTTGGCATTCCCAGCAAGTTCTGTTTTGTAATCACCCAGGCTAGCACTCTGGAAAACAGATTTGACCATTTCTTTCTTAGCAAACAACTCAATTTCTCACCACAATTACCTCAAACAGTTCTGTGGCAGTTTCACAGCTATGGCAATCATTAGGAATGTTCATTATTGCCTCCTTTATCGTGCCTGCCTTTAGTCACACATTAAATACACGTTGCTCTCTGAAACTCTGCAGCTCTCTCTGTGCATTGTGTGACCCCATACCTGGACCTTTAATCAGGCTGTGGGAGTGCTCCTGTATCACACTTCCTGAGGTGAAGAATAGGGCTCTGTGAGAGAAAGTGACTCAGGATCAAAGATTAATAATCACCCTTTCATTGTTGCTGTTGCCATTTTTCCATTTCAGAATAAAAGGCATTAAATTTGAGGGGAGGGAAAGTAGAATTTTAGGCAGTGTGATTTATGTCACACTGTATTTTTAGATTCTTTAAGTATTTTAGTCAAAAAGCTAAAGGTTGCTAGAGTATGAACTGTGGGATATCTGCTCACAATTGGCTCAGAGGCTGTTTACAGCAGAATGTTCCTGCTCCTAAAGGCAGATCCAGAGCTGAACTGTTTGCAAAGGTTTGAGGTGGGATTTGGCTCAGAATATGATTTGCTGTTAGAGCAGCTACAGGCCCCTGCTGAAATCAGAGCTTCCTTTTGCTAAGTGGCTCATATCAATTAAGAGGCAGATTCACAACATGAAGAAAAAGGACAGAACAAGAGTGCAGGAAAGGAAACATTATTTTCCTTTGTATATTTGTAAGATGACAACTGAGTCTGAAGCTTTATGAAATATTTGAGAACTGAACTCAGATGTTCCAGGCCAGTGTTCAATCACAAGATATCCTTCCTCTGGTTTGTTGCATGGCTGGGATGAGAGTAAAGTGAAATAAATCCTGGAGCTACTCTGCTTGTGTTTGGCAGCTCTTCCATGAGCTTCTGTCTGTATGTGCTTCCCTTTGCCCTTGCTTCCCATTCCCATGCACTGAATTTCACTGCTGCAAAATTTCGGTCTTTCAGTAACAAAGATGTTCCAAAAAAAGGTCAAGTGACAGTTTAAGTAAAGGTCTCTGCCTGGCCTTTCACCCTGCAAGTAAAATGCAAACCTAAGGGGTTTTATTAAGCTTTGCTTTCTGCTGTGTTAGAATAGTCCTTAGAAATAGAATAATTTGGCTGCTATCTTTGAAGAATTCAATTCTGAATTGGATATTGGTAGCTTTCATGCTTTATTATGTATTTAATACTCTTCTCCTTGCCCCCACCCCCTTTTTCTTTTTGCAGCCTTGAGTCATGGGATTAGGCCAGGCTGCCAGATTTTGTCTGAAAATGAAATGCTTACAGTTCTCCTGAGGGTGATTAGGGTCTCAGGAGTGTGAACCTAAGGCTGGAAAACACCAAGGATCAGAAAACAAAGACTTTTTAAAAATCTAAATATTTCTAAGCAGCTACTGTTAGGTGTAGGGACTGACCCAGGTCTGAAGATGCAGGTTGGTAATACTGTGTTGTAGGTTCCATCTCAAAACAATGCCCAAAATGCTGGGATGTGTGCTGGGCTGTGACTCCTTTTATTCATAACACCAGAGGCTTGAAGCAGGCATTGGGCTTTGCTGGCAAATGCCTTCAGCACAGAGCTCTCTGTGCTGAGCCTGCCCTGGCTGCTTGTCCTTTGTGCAGCAGCTCCAGCAGGGTGGGAGGAGGAGCAGGAGAGGTGCAAGGAGCTGCCTGGGTGTGGTGTCTTTGCTTTCCTATGCACAGCTGATAAAGCCAAATTGCAAATTGTGTCAGCCACAGGGGGAGAAAATTTGTCTAGACCAGCCCCCGGTGTTTGTATAAAAATGAGTGTGTTCAGGGAGCAAATGCAGGCTGTGCCTTGTGCCAAAGCAATGGAAATATCTTTTTCCTAGATATCTTTTTCCTGGATATCTTTTTAGTTGAGTAATAAAGGCAACCTCAGGTGAATGGTTTCTATGCCATTCATCTAACACACATATTTGAAGATTTACTCTTGTGGGAAGTTTTACCTGCTTTAATAATGGCCCTTTTATTGTTGTCTTCTGTCATTTGTCCCTGAGAGCAGTGTGCCAGGATAATGGGAATTGGGGCTTGGGTTGTATTGTAGATATCAGTGGGAATTATGAGTGTGCATCAGAGGGAAAACTTCAGAATGTTGGAAACAAAGGTATTCTTGATCTCCAGTGCATAAAAATTGCAATGTGTTTAATTTAGGCAGTCATCTCACACTGTCCTCACATCCTCACTGTATCAGTGAGGGACAAACTTTTCTTTCAAATTTCCCAGCCTAAATCCATGGTAGCTGTGCTGAAAGTGTGTGAAACTTGACCTAGAATCTCTGCTAGTGTTGCATCTCCATTAGCACAGTATGTGCTGTATATGACAGGAGCTATAGGGTAACAACCTTGCTACAGGGGAGCTTTGCTTAGAAAGGTTTTAGAAGGTATTAGCCTTATCTCCTGCTGCTGATTTTCCCAGAGACAAGTGTCATGGATTGTTGAGGAATACTCTGAATGCATTTCATAGAGGTCAGCAGGTAAACTAACTTAATTTCAATAAATTAGCTTAGATAAGCAAGAACAGCAGGCAGTATTCTTTGCTGACCTTGGGGCTGATTAGTATGGAAACTATGTATTCGTTATAACCCAGAATGAATTACCACCATCACCATTAAGGGAAAAATAAGATCTTGGAAAGACATTTTGGGGTAGTCAGAGGTAAGCATAGTGATAGACATGGTTATCCATGTCAGGTGTCCCTATAGATTTATATACATACCCCAAAACCAGGCTTTGTGTCACGTGTCCCCTCGAGTTGGTCACAGTCTCTTCAGTTTGAGAACATGACAAGCTCATCTTCTCCCCAGGACCCCTCAGCAAGCCCTGTTCCTTTTGCCAGGGGTTCCAAGGAGATGCAAGGAGTGCAGGTGCTGGTAGGACACTCAGCACTGCATGGGTTTCCACTTCTGCAGAGGGGGAGCTGGGGGCTTTGAGCATTAGGACAGCTACACCAGGGCAGTCTCCTCCCAAACCCAGGTGCCAGGACTCTTGTCTTCTAAGGGAAGCAGAAAAATCAGAGGTTTGCAATGAGATTTGATGGTGTGTTCATGTTCTGCTGAGAAGAGGGTGAACTCCAGGCTCCTGAAATCGTGGTAGAGACCCACACGTGAAACAGGTGCCAGGGCTGTTATCCTGTCAGCCTGTCTCACCAAGAGGGAGGGTGTTTTCCTGATGGCTACATGAGCCCTGTTTTGCCAGTCAATCTGCATATCCACTAGAAGTGTTTTGCTGTGGCAGTTTCCTGGAAGAGTGAAGTGCTTCTGTTGCACAGAAATCCTTGAACCTCCTTGTCTCACAGCACGCAGTGCTTTATTTTTCCAGGAACTTCTTTACGAGTGTGTCTGCACTGCAGTTATCAATCAGCTGCTTGGCTCTGATCTCACCTCTCCCTCCCTCACTCAGAGGGGGTGCTTGGAGTTTAAAATTTGCTTCACAAAGGCAAAATCACTGCTGGCCATGGCAAGGAGTTTGCAGACTGAAAACATTGTTGAGATTTTCCCTGGGCCCAGCTCCTGCATAGCTGCTCAAAGCCCATGGTAAAGAGCTGTTTGCCAGTGTTGGTCCGTGTTAGTGAGACTGGACCATGAGCTGCAGCTCCATGGAATACTGCTGCTTTATTCTCTCTCTGTAAGGCCTGGTGGTGTGATCAAACCACATTCCTTAGTCATCAGATTTGCATGCCAAAGTTTTTCACATTAAGGCTGTTTTCTGTTGGCTCATTAGAAGCTGTGCTTCAGAACCTACTTGTTTTAGGAAAAGAGGATATAAAAATTAAAACTAGTAGCAAATCAGGCTTTCGGGGCTCTTCTCTATAAGGGTCAGTGTGTTCCTTTGAAAACAGACATTGTGAACTTTGGGCATAGGAAACTGGGAAAGATGCCAGTACAGGATAGAATGAAGATTAATGCAGGCAGCTCCGAGGCAAGTTTCCATATTTCCTTTCCAGGATGTCAATATGCTAAGATGATTTATGAATTTATATAGGATATTGTTATAAAGGCTGCCAACAAAGACTCTCTCTCCTAACCTAAACTGTAGCAGTTCTAATGTTTCAGTGTGAGGCTTCTCCTGCACAGAGCTGCTACTGTGCTGAGCAGTGTTCCTGTGAAGAGAATACATTTCTGAAGGGATTACGCTGAAATCGCCCAACTTGTTTCCCTTTAGGCTTAAGTGAGATTTAAATTTTGGCTTGTGGATGTGAAAAACAAACACATTGATTCGCTGAATTGCTTCCTGTTCCCAGGAAGCACTTTCAAATAAAGATAAAATTCCTTTAAGGCTCTTTTGCTCACACACCTCAGTGCATAGGGGTGAGCTCCTATGAACTGAGACAAAGCTGCCAAATTAGGATAAATATTAGCACCTCACACGTACCATGGCCCAGTTTTCTACAGATGCTCCAGTTTTTGCCATTGTAGCCAATTATGTTTGAAACTAGCAGTTTGTCCCAGTTTCACTAAAATAACACCTGACGTTTATGAAGTGCCTATTATCACGAGTTTCCCCAGCATTTTACAAATGACAAAAATATCCCTTAATACCTGGGCAAGCCAGTGGGAGATGGAGGTGGCAATTGGAAATGAAATTACAGAGACAATAATAGCGATAAGAAAAAACAAAGTGCGGCACTTTGCATTGTTAGAATTAATGAATAAGTTTGAATCTGCTTGCATTTTACTCTGCCTGAGATCAAATATTGAGTCAAAATCTAGAAAAGCAGAAAATGTAAAGATTTGTTCTTTTTTCTGTCAGAAATACCTTTGATTTCAGGAGAAAAAACACAGTGAGCATTGCCAGGATTCCCTGTGGATTACTATTACATCTCCTAGTAAAACACATTGTTCTAATGCCTTTTGACTACGGGATTTCTTCACTTTTATTGATTTTATCAGCTTAATAAGAAAGCTACTGTTCTGTCTTTATTTGGCAGAATGTGTCTGCCAAATGAAAGTTCCTCACAAATTAATTAAAGATTATTTCCTGCTTTGCCTGGCATTCCTCAGTAATAATGCCATTTTTTTCAGAATTCATGCATGACCTTCTCTGTGAAGCTCTGTCGTGCACAAGAAACATGGAAAGCTTGTCATAAGTGTATCTTAGTGCTATTCAACACTACACAGCCCCATTTCTTATTTTCTTTATCCATTGGTGAGACAGGATAATTTTCTTTATTCATTGGTGAGACAGGATAATGCTTTATCCTATCAACAGCCTCATATTTGTGATGTGCTGGCATCTCTTCTAGGTATTGTGCTCTGTCAATTATTACAGAGGCTATTAGAGAGATGTGTATGGGACATTTCAAACTGTTGAGCTAGCAAATGTTTACTCCAAGTGGCTTTTGATTCCTAAGAAAATCCCAAGGGGATTTGAATTGGTCTTTTGCTCTTTGCCTTGCATGTTAATTTTCTGTTGTGATTTTTTTGGCAGGGGTGTACTAAACACTTATGCCAATAATATTCTTAAAAAATGCCACCAAATGTAAATCAGACTGTTTTGCTAAGCAATGTTAGTAAAGCACAAACAAACTTCACAAATAATCCACAGTGTATCCATTCTTTTACAGCTAAATTTCTCTCCTACACACAGAGGAAGTGTTACCCCCCTTCAGAGATACTAGCAATTGTAGGAGGTCTTAATTCAGCTATAAAAGTTGCATATAATTCTTTTCTTCCTGAGATTTGAAATTTCATTCAGTGGAAATGTTAAGCAGGTTGCAGAAGGCCATCAAGCAGGTGAGTTCCGTTTCCAGGAGAAACAGCAGAGATATTGCTTCTTTCAAAGCAAAAAGTTCCTCCCCACTTCGCAGAATTTCCCAAATCTGCAAGCAGGTTTTTAGGAAGTGGAAGACTGTTACTTAGAATGAATCCATTTTTCTCTTCCCTTTCCTACCTGCAGGCCTGTGAAATACTTTGCTGTGCAGCTCCTGGCTGGGGATATGTGAGCCCACCCTTCCTAGAAAGGCTGGTTGATGTTACACCCTGTGCAGAATGAGCCATTTGTTGCTCCTTGGCTCAGAGGCTCTGCATTGTCCTGCACCTACCCCTTGGTCCTGAGACCCACCAAAACCTGCTGAAGTGGACCTGGACAGTTTTTGTTTGCAGAGTTGGAGGTGGAAGCCAGACAGAAAGGTTCCCTGGGCAGGAAGGACAGGGCATTGGCCTTAGGCACACTCAGGAGGCTGCTTTTGCTCTGAATGTTTACTCACCCTTTGGACAAGTTACTTTCCATCTCTTTTCTTGCTTTTGTCTCTCCTGTCTTTTTATACTCTTCCAAATAGGACTGATCTCCCAGCACATGTTTTCATGGCACACTGTCAGCAGCACCTTGGGTGCAATTCAGGTCTCTGTGGTCACTGTAGCCTGCTCAGTTTGCTTGCTGCTAGGAATTGTGGATGTATTGCCACCCCTGAAAACATTTTTTCCCTTCTCCCTCGGTCTCAAAGATTGCTGGGTGTCTGGGAAACAGAGTGGAGATGGAGAAAGTCTGCTTTTTAGCATCTTTTTTACTTTCTTGCTTTGTAATATATTTTTATTCTGTGTGGTAAAGGAGCTCTGACGTGTCAGTGGCTGCCGCAGCCCTGCTGGCTCATGCTCTCCTCAGGCACGGAAGCCACACAGGATCACATGTGCTGGCTAATGTGTAACTACTTTTGTTCTGCTGTTGTTCTTTCTGAGGCTTGGCTCTTTTTTTCCAGGACTTCAGTTTGTTGGGGTATTTTTTACTTTGAAATGTAGGGCCTGTTGGATCACTGCATCCAGCCTTCTGCTGTCGCAGGTGCAACGGCGTTCAGTCTCTTCCCCAAATCTGACAAGTTCTATCCTAAAACTGCTTACAATGACTCCCACTGGAACGCTGTTATGAAACCTGCACATCTCACACTTGGAAGTATTACTGGTTTGCCTGGTGCTGGTGCACCAGGATAGCAGAGGGGCCATATGGAAGATGCAGCATGTCACACAGGGAAGTTTCTCTAGGGGGCTTATTTCCCTGCTTCCCTGAAAGCCACCAAGTAAGGCAACAAAATATTCTGTCATTTTGCCAATGTAGCCACGTAAGGTATGGGTTTCTTTTCACATTCTTATCTGACAAACTATGTTATCAAAGCTTTGTAGAATAGAGACTGCTGATAGCATTTGTACATTTTGCAACTGCATTGTTTTTGGAGGATGCTTCAAAGTACGGGTCAGGTCTGGAGCCGGGGTTTACTTAGGTCAGGTTAGGGGAGGAAGGAAGGTGATAGCAGGTGGGAAGAGAGAAATGTTTGAGTTCTTCATGTCACCTGCAAGGACTGAGAAAAGCCAAACTAGAGGCTTGGGGAAAGAGCAGCAACTTTTTTTTTTTTGCTTGCAGATAAAGAGGAGATGCTGTTTAGCTCCTCAAATCTTTTCACTGTTGCTGTGCTGCTGGCAAGGGCACTTTGGCCATGTGGGACTGGTAACAAGCTGGAGCTGTGCCCTCACCTTGCCTCAGCTGCAGATTGCACAGCTCCTCCTCAGTCCTGTGCCCTTGCTCCTGGTAAAAACATCACATCTGGGTTTTCAGACTGTCTGAATAAACTGACATGCTCTCACAGCAGGAGTACAGCCCTTCACCAAGCAAGTTGGTAAATTAATTTCGTTACACTGAGATTTCTGTATGTGCACAAAACCTTAGTAGATGCTCAAGCTTAAAATTTTCTAGAAAACATTGTCTGTGACTGTTGGTATGCAACAGTTTTCCTTGTTCCTTGAAGAAGCCTTTCAGAACTCATTTATTAAGGGAACAGGAATGCAGGAAGTTGTTCAACATATTTTCTGACACTGATCTGCTGCCTCTTCAGATGACAGCTACTCTCTCTGAGAGACTTTCCTGCAGGAGTCAAAAGTAGGTACTGGAAATTACGTTCTTGCTTAGGCAAATGTCAAAACAAGAGAATTTTTGCATTGTAGAACAAATTCAGGACATGTAAAACTGGCAAAATCCAAAGAATGCTGTAGATCTGTCCTGATCCTTTTTGTGTTAGGGAGGAGCTGCATCTCTCCTGGTCTCCCTTACCTGTCTGAAAGCCCTTTCCTCAGTTTTCACACTGTACCTGCTCTTTGATCATCAGGCACACCAGGTGAGACATGATTACAGGTATTTGCACTTCTTGTGCCAATATATTGCACTGATCACCAGGGACAGCTGAGCTTGTGTTTGAACACGAGGAGGCTGCATCTTTAAAAGCACCCACAAGAATGAACCCTGGACACAGAACCACAGCATGTGTCAGTTCCACAAGATGCTTTCAATCACCATATTCAATCATAGCTGCTCACATTGCCCAAAATTCAGAGGAATTGAACTGATTAATCTTCAGGGTGTGCAAAATAGGTGTGAAGTTTCAAAATTCCTGCCCCATTTTCCACAGCACTGACCACTCGTGTTTAATTGGTTAACTGCCTCCAGTTCGATCCCTCTGTGAAGTCAGGTCAGTAATGTGATTAATTAGCACCACTTAGAAGGGTTTGAAACTTATATTAATATTACTTAGAAGGGTGGAATGTGCTGTGTGTCGTGTGCTAGTGCTCCTAGTGATGTTAGACACTGGTGTATTCTGAACAGATTCAGGACAAACCAAACTGCCTTTTATTGGAACAGACAGATTGGTCACATTTCTTTGTGCCTCTGCCTGTCCATCTAACCACTCTGATGTTCTCTCTAGAGTTTCTGCATGCTTATAAAATGCTTTAAAAGATGGGATTTCAGTACACCCTTTTGACAGTGGTCAAGGTGTTCCCACTCCCCAAGACATTAAAGTGAAGGAAGTGGTTATTGTTTAATTCATATCTCGTTCATCAGGAGAACTTCGCATACGTGATTTTCTGTAAAATGTCATGAATGCTTTAATTTACAGGGTAAATCAACATTATTATTCACAAGGAATTGTATATTTGTGCTAGCTGGAAAGCACAATTGCAATTGTGCATTGAATGCAGTGATAATGCAATTGAGAACAGTATTGGTCTGTTACAGTAATTTATCCTGGGTATTTGGAATGCTGGAGTATCCTGGTTATCTGAACACATGGCTTTTATTCTGGACTGATGCAAAATTGATTACAATTCCTGATGTTGTATGTGCAGCTGTTTTCCCTCAAGAAGAAGAAAATCCCACTGGGGCAAAAAGTTAAAAAGAACACCAAAAGGTCAGGGAATTGGCACTTGTGTTGGCAAGAATCTGAGTGATTTCACAAGTAGAACAAGAATCAAAATCTTTAATAGTCTGATTGCTAAAACCAGTAACTCCAAGAGGAAATCGTTAGACATGACCTTCTTGCAAACAGGAATTAATAAAATGTAATCTTAGGCTACAACACATTTTAATTAACGTAATGCCTATTTCTGAGAGATGCTGGTTTCTATAAATACTATCTGCATATACAGTATTGCTGAGGAAATTGGTATAATCTGGGATTTCAGTCATGTTTCTTCTGGACAATTTTTTTGCTTTTAAATTTTTTTTCCTTCAGTCCCCCCACTGACCCCTTAGTAGATTATATTTCAGCCAAACTAGTTAATATGCCTGGCTAATGAGGAAAACTTCCAAGCTGGCTAATTTAATAAAAAGAATGTAACAATAATGTGGGTTCTTCTCTGCCCAGGAGGCTGCCATGAACCATTGACAACTTGATTTTTTTGTTTGTACATTGGCATTGATGTATATAAACATAAAATATCCTCTCCTGTGTCCTAAGATGCAGTAGAGGCTGTGTATGAGGAAAGTAAGAAAGTAGAAATAACCACCACTGACAGGTGGATGAGAGATGAACTGATGGGCAGAAGGGTGTGAGATATTAAAAGCCAAGGTTTTGCCTTTCCTGACTTCTCATTTATTGTGCACAGCATGATGTAGAATTAAAGTGTCTGGGCAACAGTTAGTTAATGTAGAAAGAAGGATTACTTAATCCCAGGATCTTTATTTTGCCTGGTCTTTCTCTTTTCCTACTAAAATCTGGTTTTATGAAGTCTTGGATTTCCTTTAGAATTACTGGGACTACTCTTTATCAACATTAGAGCTCCATGAGATTTAACTAATAGTGATAAAGCAACTATCCCAGTGTACAAAGAAAAAAAAAATACAGTTTAAGAAAATTAACATTTGAATTTTTTTTAATAGACATTTATCTAGTTTAAAGAGGATACAGCATCTGTAACAGGTGGAATGGCACTGCAACAATGGGCAAGAGAATCACATCAACCAGCAGACAGCACATGAAAGCATGAGGTCATCCTGTTTGCTATGTGTGCTCATAGAATCTGCTGTGCCAGAGACTGTCAGAAAGCTCTGAGAAATTCCTGAATTTCTGATTCAGAATGCTGATCTTCCAGGAAGAAAGAGAGCCACACAAGGAACTAGAGGTGACTTCAGCTCTTCCCAGTGAGGGTGGTGAGGCACTGGAACAGGGAAGCTGTGGATGTCCCATCCCTGGAAGTGTTCAAGGTCAGGTTGGATGGGACTTGCAGCTATCTGGTCTAGTGGGAGGTGTCCCTGCCCATGGTGGGAGGGTTGCAATGAGGTCTTTAAGGTCCCTTCCAACCCAGACCATTCTATTGCTACTTCATCTTGTTTATTCTCCAAGTAGCTCTTTGAGATGTGATGTGAGATTGCCTCACGTGGGGAAAATATGGGTGATATGGGGTGAAACAGGAGAATAGAGAAAGTTCCTCAACTTTTCCTTTGTCCCTGGCCATCAGAGTGGATTCAGTGGGCAGGAAGCACACTTAGCCTTTCAACTGCACAGGACTGTGAACAGGGGCCTGGGGAAGTAAAACACCCTTTAAATGCACATGTTGATGAGCTGCAGTGGCTTTTCTGAACCAGTAATCTACACTACTTCATTCTTTGTAAATGGTCTAATGTTTTGCATTTTGAGAGTGCATTTCAGTCAGAGCTTTACAAATACTCATTAAGCCCTGAAACACTGCTCTGGAATAGATGAATAAATTATATGGGGAAAGTAATCATTAGAAACCTTGTTGTTTTGTTGAATGGTGTACAGTTTTCATGTAACCCAGGACTTAAGTGCAGCAAGTCCTTGACACCTATTTTCACTTTCCTATATGAATATTCATTTGGCTTAAGTTAGCATTTCATCCCCACATCTTATCAGAATTCAAATTCATCCTCTTCTAATGAAAACTGTGCTGTTTCCCTGCCACAGACAATGGTTGGCATCAAATAAAATTGTTCTTTGTTCCCAAACTATGGTTAGAATTCAGTGGTTAATCAGATGCTGATAGCAAACACTCGGGGTTTCCTTTACATCCATGTGACAATACAAAAGACAATTGATATGTGGCTAGTGTAAGATTCACTCTGGACATTCCAGGCACCCAGGGCTTTGATAATACTCCAATTTACAGCTTGACAGTGTGTTGCCTTAGTCATGTTTCTTTCCCCTAGTGTAAAAACTGTTCTATTCTTTGAATTATATCATAGATTTATCTTAAATACATGTATCTATGGATTTTACATTTTGTTGGTGCTACATTTTGTTCTTAAAATCCATTTAGAGTGTTAAAATGAAAAGAAATTATGCTCCCAGGGACATATGGTGGGTTATTATATGGTTCCTTCTAAAAATCCAGCCTGAATCTGGTCCACTTTGTTAATCCCCAGATGTTTCCCATTGCATTAGTATCAACTTAAATGAAACAAGTTTAGTCAGGGTGCTCATAATAGGAAAAAAATAACCATAATGGTATCATTTTTGCTACTTTTCTCAGTGAAGCTGATATTTGAAAGGCTGGAGTCATAGGTGCACTTGATCCTGCTATCAGGACTTATTGCATCAGAGCTTAGGTGTTCACAGAGCCAAGGGTAAGACCTGCAGTATCCTAATTCAAGTTGTAACTGCTTTATTAACTGTCTGTACAATACCTATTCTTGGTTCACAAGCCTTAAAATAATCTTAGAAAAGTAAATATTCTCAAAACAGTTAAAACTGAAAATTGCAAAGCTGATTTCCCATGTACCAAAATAGCCATGTACCAGAGTTTATATGACAAAATCATCAATACCACCAGCTGTTTTTTCAGCACTCCAGACAGATGTAATTCTGATAAAATGTGGAATTTTAGCGTGATTTTATCTGGTTTGCCTTAACCCCAAAGGCAGGGCTAAGTGGAATAATGTCCTTAGGTTGAGGTATTCCTTGTGAAATTCACCGAGGGTGGAGAGAATGGCCCGAAGTGCAAATGCAGGCTTGCTGTCAGTCTGGAAGTGCCTCGGGCCACTTCTGCCGCTGCTACAGCAGAGCTGCCACTCGGGAATTAGCACATTCCCTGCAGATTTGCATATAATAGGAGTAGTTGTGATAGTTTCTCAAAAAAGTCTTTGTTTTCACCGTGCCTTGGCCAAACCTGAGCCAGAAATGTGTCATCAAAGCAGTCATTTATGTGTTTAAATAACGAGCGCTGTTTCCACGCTGTTGCCATGGGACAGCTACGGCAGGAAATGAGCAGAACACCCACATAATTATTGTTGACAGAATACAGCTTCAATTTTATCAACTGTAGCCCCTATGTGATATGTTGTTAAGGCAGCCTTCAACATCTCAGTGAGTGAGATGCTGATTTGAGGAGTCTGCAGTGCCCAAAAGAAACGTGCAATTGTTATGCTTGAACACCAGAACATGTTAAAGACGTCTGCCTCACTGATATTATATGGGAGTAATTACTGCAAAGTCCCCGAGGAGCAATTAGAGTTGTTTCTTATTAAATTTTCATGTCTTGATTGACATTGAAGCTGATTGAATCAATATGTAAATCCAGATTACAGTGATCTAATAAGATATTGAGAAAGATGATACTTTATAAAACATTCTGTGGCAAAACTCTACAACACTGAGAGAATAACCCCATAAATTTATCATTTTGCGAACTGCCGTGCTGTTGTTCTTGCGTTTGAATTTAATCTGCTTAGCTACTATTTAAATTAGATTTCAGAGGATGCTGTAATTAAGAAGGGGGATATAATTCATCATTTGTGGAGATCACATCCATTATGTATCTAAATAATATAAGTTATTTATAATAGCGTTGTATAACAACCTTAGAGAGCTTTAACCATTAATCAATAACAATGGAGAGATGTCAATGTGTAAAATCGAATCAGGTATAATAATATTCCAGTTTGACAAGTATCAGGCTATTCCTTACTGAAATATATAATTGTCTCTCTTGATTTGCTTGGCTGCTTACTTCACTAATTAAAAGGAAATCTATTTCAGGTGGGTTTTATTGAGAAGAGCAACACATTTGTATGTATTTAAAAGATATATGGAATAGTCCTACTCCCTCAAGGAAAGAAGAATCAAATAAGAACAAAAACTTTCTGGAAGGTAATGCTGCAGTAAATGAAGATAGTTTACTTTCTTTTAATCTATATAAAATAATGAAGTTTTTTCAGTATGAATTAACCCTGGATTGTTTATCTATTTTGACATGCATGTTTTAACACAGAGGAATGAAAAAGTGTGACACAGGTATAAGTGTGTTGAATTACTGAACAATGTTTTGCTGACCTTGCTGGCCTTTTGTGTGGTCAAGTGAGCTGAGGCCCTGACTCTCTTTTGGTCTTTTCTGTGGAAGTTCACCTACACAAGTTCTAGGGAACGAAAAATATATGACATTTAGAAAAAAAAAAAGCATTTTCTTTATTACCTTGACTCAGCCCAGTTAGATTCAAGAGCTCTGCTCAAGAACCTGCAGAAAGTTCTTTTCCTTGTACCTACCTGTGCTGTTCTGCCCTGTCAGAAATGGATCTCCAGCTCTGTGTGACAGCAAGATGGGTCACAGGTGTCAACATAGGGCATTAGTGCTGGGATAGTGACAATTCTGCCTGTCTTGGGTTTGCAATTTAAACTCCAAACTCCAAAACTCTATATTTTTTTTTTCCTTTTTCTTTCAGGGAAAGAGACAACCTTTTCCTAGTTTTGTTGTGTGTGATTATTTATTTATTTTTCCTCCTTAAGCCAAGCAAAATAAAGTTTTATTTTTATCTCACTGTGTTTTGGGCTAGGTGGAGATAAAATCAGGCAAAGGAACACAGGAGGACATTCATGGAACTGTGCAATATTTGGGGATAGAGGAACAGTTAAGTGATATCCTTCAGATTTTTTCTTTTTTTTCAGTTTTGTTTAAAACCTTGCTGTTACTATAGCTACTGTTTTTGTCATGCTCACATATAGATGGTTTATCACATTGCCTTTGGAAACTGATTGCTGCTGTAAATCATTGAAGCAAGAAGTGGAAGGGGTACAGGTGTGTAGCAGGAGACTATGCAATGAAAACCACCGAAGGACCTGAGCCCAAGCATAGAAAGAAACAAAAATAGATGTGGAGGATTGTCAAAAAGGATTGTAACAAAAAGCAGGAGGAAACTGGAGAGAAGTGGGATATTGGAAAGCTGTAATGAGGTATGTACGCTCCATGTTGCCAGAAAAATGAAGGAGAATGATTAACCCTCAGCTACCTCCTTCTGGAGCCAAGCAAATAATCAATATCTTAGATTCTTTTGCAAAGGGGTCTTTGAAAAAGGATTTGGGAGACCAAGGATTTTGGGAGATTGTTCTAGCTGGCAAAAGCTTATTCAGGAAGAGGACTGAGACCTTGGCAAGTTCCAAGCCTGCTAAGAAAGTACCATGTCTGGAAAGGTAGGGCAGAAGATGCTAAAATGGAATCTTGTCTGGAGTCTTGTGTGGGGATTGCTGCTAGTATGCTTAGAGGTGTGGTAACCCATCTGCAGAGTAGCAGCAAGCTATTCATGGGTGTATTAAGGAAAATGAGGTGAAAATCTGTTTTATCCCTGACATACTCAAATTTGAAAACATTCTGTTGGACAGGTTAGTTTCTATTACTACTGTTGGGGACTCCAGGGTGAAGTGTTGGGTCTTCCAAAGCAAATGGAGAACAAACTTAGGGAGAAGCCTGGAAAGTGGATTCAGAGGTCTTAAATTTCATTAGAAAAAATGTCCTAGTGAATAGTCCTAGTGGGAATTTGTGACACTCTGCTTGCCATAACTATGATATGTAGTTGCAAAAAATGGCAGTTGCCAAAAGGGCTGGAAAAAGGGTAATATCAGTCATGGAATGGTGAACTCAAAATTGGGGAAAAAAGCTTTGATGGGAATAAAGTGAGGTATCTCATACTGGGGAAAGAAATCAAATGCATAATTCCTAAGGAAACATCAGAAAATTGAAAAGTTTGATTTAAAATTGTGAAGATTTTAGTCTTAAGGATCAGTGATGTTTATTTTGCATTTGTCCCTTTTCTTAGAAAAGGATCTCTTCATATTCAGATGTCATGGGATGACAGCAAGTCTGTGTTCATAAATATGGAATTGATTCCAAGTCTTCACTTTAAAACAAACCAAATGATAGTCACAGGTACATCAGTATTGAGGAACTGAGGGTTTCTCAGTGCTGCCAGGCTTACAGTGTCCTTTGCCAAGGAAAAAAAAAAAGAAAAATACCCTCAAGTGTTCATTATACAATGTAAGTTAAATTTCTGGAAATGATCCCATGACTTTGGCACATAATTGTTCTTTTGTACTTCTCCCTTCTACAGATAACTTGAGCACTGTTCAGACATTTAACTATTGCCACCACTGTATGGAATGATAAGACTTATCATGACAAAATTATGAGTATTTGTTATTTAGTTTAATTTTTGATTACCAAATCAAAATCCTAGTGTGTGGATTTTAGGTGCTGGGTATGTAAATTATTGAGACTTTGTGAAATGCAAAAGAGAGAAAATGAAGAGATGGGACTATGTTAAATATAGTAATCATAAAGCTTGTGCGACAGGAAATTGTAAATTGACAGTAATTAGGGAATGCATTCATTCATTTTTGCTTTTGTGTGCATTTTTGTGCATTTCAGGGGACATGCATAACTTCATTCTATGAATGTAATTCTTTTGGGCAAATGGATATTCAGGTGAGAGAGATGTAATTAGATAGACTCAGATGTTTGCATCTAGAAGGTAAATCAGCAGGATGTCTTTAAACATGAAGGACATTTGTAAGGAAAACAGAATTATTTTGAAGATATCTTCTGGATTTCACAAAGGGTACTTTCAGTGTGAACATATTTTTGAAAACTGACGGTGGTTTGGAAAAGAAAACCTTTTAACCAAAGATAATTACCCTTTTTTTTTACTCATAGCAGAGTTCAGCACGTTTAGGAAGGAGAAGTTGGGATTTGCTATGCAGCACCAGTATTGCCTTCTCAATGTCATTTTCCCATCTGTCTTGCTCAGCAGTGTCACGGTCTGGGCTGGTGCCTGTGTGCAGTCTCCAGTCAGATCCTGCTGCACAGGGACACAGTGAGCCTCCAAACTATTCTTGTACAATGTCATGCTCCACATCTTCCTCAAAGGAACTGTGGATACAATTTGAACTTGTTTATATTCTTTCCAGTGGCCAGGAAAATGAATAATTCCTTTTTCCGTATTTGGAGTTCCTTCAACAATAGATTTACCATTATTTAATCTTTCTTATTTTATCAGCTATATTTATCTTTTGGTGCTCTTAGAATTCTGTTGCCTGACACAAGTCTCGTGGAAATTTAGGGAAAAATCTTACTTTGTCTAAAATTTGCCATCACTTTCCCCACAGCACAAACAGCCCTGTATATAAAGTGTAGAAGATGTTTCATTTAATGTCAGCACTTATAAAAAGGGAAAACACAATCTATTGGCAACAATACCTTTTCTGTTCTGCTCAAGAGTTATTTGGCATTGTACTAAGATATATATTAATTGTGTCCTGGAAAGTGCTTAGGCTGGAAATGGGTGATGCTTTGCAGATGGTGTGCCAAATTTTTGTACATTTCTTGTGCCTCTTGCAGCCCTTCCTTCTGTCTAGCTCTCCTGGCTTCTGTAGGTTGTGTGGTTCAACAGAAAACACTCCAGATCAGGGACAAGTATGAGCTCTATATTTAGTCATGTCACCAGTAGTACCATTGTGCAAGTTGCTTATCTTCCTTAACTGTATCAGGGATTGTCCTTCCTCTCCTTGTAAATGACAGAACTCTTTAAATTCAAGAGGTTGCCCTGAATTCTTCCTGTCAACTAGATGGGCGCTCAATAAAGGTGCTCTTTGGTACCTATCAGCTGATGACAATTTTTGATGTCCATCTAATTCTAAAAATTATTTCTAAAAGTTTGAACTAGCATTTCTTTTCAAAGAAATATAGACTAAAATGGATCCTGTGAGATCATCTTTTCATAGCTCCTGACCTGAGACAAAATAAGTATACTTCGAATTTCCCTGAAATTTTGTCTGAGCCAGCCTTTAGAAATTGGTGATAAGGGAAATACCATGATATTCCTACTTAGGCTGCTTTACTGCTCATTACATTTGGGAAAATTTCTATGTATCATCTATCTTCAAATTTATCTTGGCATAAAACAAGGTGTTTTCTACTCACTCTGATATGGATGAATGAGGAATAAAATTGATTGGTATGTATTAAATCTCATCAACTATATTTTAGTTTCAAAATAAATATAATAGTGATCTTTTTGTTATTTTGTTTGCTTTCCCTACCCACTAAGGTAATGTGTAGTCTTGGACTTGAATCTTTTAAATTTTTCCTCTTCATGTTTTAAACAATTTTAAGACTTCAGACTGGGAAAAATCTTTCTGCATGTTCAATCTATTTCATTAAGTGCTCCTTCATCCTACAGCCTGACACTGGCTCTAGCTGTGTGTTGCCATTTTTTTTCAAATTGATGAGTTCTGTTGTTACTGTTCTCCTGAGATGGCATTTCCCCATGCTGTCTGAGAATCCAACAGCTGAAGTTGTTTTCTAATTTGAACAAATATACCACAGTGATTCCTTAGTGTAGTTCTTCCATAACCTGAAAAAGTGCTGCAGTTTTAGAGCAACGGCATTGGAAATTTTCCAGGAATGTGGATTTGCCTAAAGTCTCCAAGATCTCTTCCCTATTCCCTCTATTGTGTGATTAATGCATTCTTCTACCTCTAAGATTCAATGTATTAATTTCTGGTGTCTTGAGCACTTACCACTGCTAAAAGGGAATCACACTGCACAATCCTGAAGAACAACGTGGTTGCACAACCTATATTTCAGTATAATCAGACAATGAGCTGCTCTGAAATTGTCTTGCAAATTAATCCGTCTCACCATGAAACCTTTCATGATTTTAATTCTCAGCTGTTCCAAGCAGAGCTGGAAAATCATGCTAAAAGGCATAATACATGTTTTGCAGCTAAAGGGCTGAATACATGGTTTGCATTATGGCTTATAAGCTTTCTTAACTAGGATTTAATAATTCAGATTCATTACTCTTCAAATGATCTGCCTCTGTCTGGCCTCACACCTTTTATAAGTCGTGCTTATGCTTTATAAAATATACAGGTCAGGATGAAAAAGTCATAACTAGCAGGCTTTTCTATGCATTGTACCTCATTTAAGCTTCCTGAAATAGCAGCAGCTTTTGCCCTCTAAGATCATCAAATTCAATTGTATTGAATTCTCTGAAAAATAGGAAATAGATCATTAGAGTACACACCATGCTGAAATCCAGCTGTGATTCTCTAACCTTTTAGACACTGGATCTAATTGTGACTGAAGGAAATGATACCTTTTTTTTTGTGGTCTTCATATAGTGTCTCCAGCATTATTTGCAGGTTCCTACTCCGTGTTTTGTTGAAAAGTTATAGCATATGAAGGGTTGAAAAAGTGCAGGGAAACATGCAGACCTAAATGGTGCAAGGAGTGGGGGTGTGTGTAATGGAAGTGGAAAAAAGAGGAAATGAGAGTATTGGGATGTTGCCACTGCCAGGGTGAAGCTGGGTTGTCAGGGCAAGGGCTGAAAAGAAAGGGATGAGGTAGAAAAGATGTTCATGTTAATGGAGTTTATTCTGGAAACAGCAAGGGCATGGAGTGGTAGGAAAAGGGTAATAGTTTTATACTGAAAGAGAACAGGTCTGGAATATATATTAGGATTAAATTGTTTACTGTGAGGGTGGTGAGGCAGTGGCACAGGGTGCCCAGGGAAGCTGTGCATGCCCTACCCCTGGCAGTGTTCAAGGCCAGGTTGGATGGGGCCCTGAGTAACCTGGGATAGTGCAAGGTGTCCCTGTGCCCCAGGGAGACTGGATGAGGTGATCTTTAAGATCCCTTCCACCCCAAACCATTCTGTGATTCTCTTTTCAATGAAAGTGCAGACACAGATTTTGGCATACTTTAATGAAGTCATCAAAAAAAGTGTTCCCAGAGGATGCAGACAGAGCAAGGAACATTAGTGACACATTCCTACAAAGCTGTCAAAAGTGAGTTCAAGCTTGCAGTGTTCAGGGACCTCATGATGTCTCCCTGAATTACCCAGTTATCAACAAAGGGAGCCTCAAATATCCTAGCTTTTATTAGACCCTTGTTGAAGACCGTATTTCACTTCCTTTAGCTGAGTTCCTGATATTATGGCCTTAAAGTCCTAATTTTACCCCAAATAGCTTCTTCCAGACAGTGCCTCTAGAGTGCAATGAATGATAGGTAATAGAAAAATGTCTGGTATCAGCCAGGGACAACTAGAACCAGAGCCTGAAAAAAAAAAAACACAACAGAAAAACCAGAAGAATCTGGTAATCTTATTAATGAATGATGCCTGGAGGCATTCTTCCTCCAGGGCTCTAAATCACAAACCTACCTCCTGGTGAGGCCAACACAAATCAGCTTGTGAACTTTTATGAATCTAGACTAAGTTTTTATCTTGATTTTAATTTTGGAATAGAGTTCTGCAAGTCACAGTAAGAAAATATGCTTTTTCAGTAATGCATTTCTCTGTAATTTGCAGGAGTATGTGATAATGTGCTAATGCCTCAGGCACCATGATGCATCAACTCAAGATCTGGTCATATGACAACGGTGACAAATTGAAACAGGGAGCTCCTAACTTGATATAATGGAGGTATTTTCACCACAGGCATATGGGAACTAGTTGCTAAGAGAGGCTGTTGCATTTCTGTCCTTGGAGTATTTTCACATCCTTACCTTACCCACAGGCCTGGGCCACTGGTCTAAAATCAATGCTGGCACTGCAGGAGGCTGCGCTGGTGACCCCAGTCTCTTTCATTGCAAGAACTGAAGGAAATAATGAAATGGGATCTGGGTTCACAACAAACAAAAGAAAGTGATTCTTCAGACACAGCTCAGGTAAGATGAGCATTAGGAGCACTTTGCTGCTGCTGGGTGATAGAGGCTATGTGGGCTCTAGTCTGGACAGGTTCACAGAAAAGATCCATGAGGAGTTAGAGATGGAAAGAGCACCTTGAGCAAGAGCTTTCTGAGCCCCCAGGTTCTGCAGGCAAGCACTGGATGCAGGTGCTGGAGCTAAGGAGAGAAGCTGGGGAGCCACCCATAACTGCCTGGCTCCTGTGCTCTTTCCTGGCACCTGCTCCTGTAGGGACATGAGACAGAATATTAGGCTAAACAGACATTTCGTTTGACCCAGCACAGATGCTTTTAGGAGCCACAATCCAAACCCCAATAATGTTTATTCAATGAAGTTACTATTTATTTGAGGTGGGTAAGCCTGTTTTGTCATGGTGGAGTTAGAAGCTAAATGGAATGAGTTCTTGCAGCTGATGGAGCATGGAAGACTTGCTCCAGAGCATCAAGGCAATGAGTGACTCCAGAGCAAGAGCTGGGCTTAATCTCTTCTCACTGACCTAAACATGCAATAACACTAAGTAACTTGTATTTAATTGACTTTGGAATTGAACTGGAACTGACTTTATTGCAAGTTGTGTGATAACTCACACCCGACCAGAATGACTCAGAATTATTGGGGCTTCTGTGGTGGGTTGACACCGGCTGGACATCAGGTGCCCACGAAAGCTGCTCTGTGATTCCCTCTCCTCAAATGGTCAGGGGAGAGAAAATATAATGACAGGCTTGTGAGAGAGATCCCTCACCAGTTACTGTCATTCTCTGGTCCCAATTCCTCCTTCATGCTAACTTTTATCCCTTTTAAAATCCCTTATCCAACACATTGGCCAGCATTGAGTCCATCGTGGGTGGCATTGCCTCTGTTGGATGTAAGGGAAGCTTCTGGCAGCTTCTGATAGAAGCCACTCCTGCAGCCCCAACTTTGCCATGGAAACCCAGTAAGGTTAAGAAAAAAAAAAGAAAAAAGGCAGCACGGGAGTTTTGGTATTAGAAGTTTTAATCAAAATTCTGACTTAGGATAAAGGGCTACAAGATACTCTTTCCTGCTTCATAACTGTGGATAAAGTATAATTCTGGGGATTGTTAATGACTATTTCTGGTTGTTAGATGACACTAGTATAGGGTGTATATGTATATATATATAGAGTATATACTGTGTATATATAAAGTATCTTCTCCAAAAGGGGTCAAAAAGGGAAGTTTACACAAAGCCATCCTGATGCACCAGACCTGCAATGTTGTCTGAAACTGACGTGAAATAAAGCAAAGTCCTCTCTTTCCTGTCTGATGCTGATTTTCTTGCCTCCTGCTTTCTTCTGATGATTTATTTTGGTTATTTAGAAGGAAAAGCAAACGTTGTCATTTTCCCTGTACTGCAGCACTCTGCACTCTTATACTCTCCTACTGCATGCTGGCGTTCTCCCTGTCCCCCACAGCCGTGTCCTCAGTTGGTCTCCTCTGTTTTTCTTCACTAACCCGACCCCAGTCAGACCCACCTACCATTTCCCACCTCTCCTTGCAACCTGTCTTTCCCGTTTAACACTCTCCTTTCACGCCAAGCCTGCCAATGTCCCATTTCCTGCCTTTTGCATCCCTCTGTCTTCCCCAGTATCAGAACAGCACGAACTCCACAGAGCCGTGCCTGGCTCCGCGGCTGCTGCCCTGATGGAAAGAGGAATTTCTGCACCCTGAGCCCCTTGGCTCTGCCAATCCTGCTGCAACTCGCACTGGGGCCAAGCCAAGGCGCCGGCCAGGACTGCCCACCTGGCAGCCATCCCTGCTCTGCTGGCTGGCGCTAGGATGAGAGTGAGAAACCTACGGGCTCTGCTGCAGGGCACACCGCTCCTTGCTCGTCCTATCCACTCTGTCCCAAAACCACATTCTAAGTGACTGGAGCATCCGGGGCATCCCCACACAGCACAGCAGCGCCAGGAAGGGTTTTGGGTTTTGGTCAGACGGGAAGCCGGCCCAGCCCCACTCAAGTGCACGGAGCGGGCTCCCTCACGTTACCCTCCTGCCTGCCCTAGGTCATGGATGAGCACGGGGGCTGGCACAGCTCCCTCCCGGTGCCGGGGACAGCTCTGCTTTGTGGGCCGGCTGCTGCTGCTGCGTGTGTGCCATGTTTTCACCTCGGTGCCCCCGTGCCCTGTGCCCGAGGTTCAAAGTCCCCGCGGCCTGTCCGTCCCTCCTCACCTGGCGCCGCGGGGAGCGCGTCCCCGGGGCACGGCTGCAGCCAGGTGCGCTCACACCTGTACATCCCCCGGGGCTCCACGGGACAATCCCGGTCCCTCCGCCGGGCGGAGAGCGCCTGCGGGGATGGATGTGCGGCTCCCGGGTGCCGGCCGGCGGGGGTGCCCGCGGGGGCCGCTGCGCCGCGCCGGGGCCGGCAGCCCAGGCGGGGCCGGGGGGCGGGCGCGGGGCAGCGGCGGACAAAGCCGGGCGGCAGCACCGCGGGCTCCCGCTCCCGCCGCCGCGGCCTCCCGAGGGGCGGGAGGTGTCGCCCCCCGCCCGCGCCGCGGTGGCGCTGCCGAGCAGAGCCGGGCGCCGGGCGCCGAGCAGCGCCGGCCGCCCGCCCGCCCGCACCCCCGCCCCGGCCGGCGGCACGCACGGCGAACATGGCGGCGGCGGTGGGGCGGGACAGTCTACCTGAGCACTGGTCCTACGGCGTCTGCAGGGACGGGCGCGTCTTCTTCATCGAGTAAGGGGGAGCCGCGGGAGGGGCGCGGGGGCAGCGCGGCCCCGCCGCCGCCGCCGCCCTCCTCGCTAACAGGTGCATGTTTTCCGCTTCTCCCTCGCAGCGACCTGACCCGCCGCACCACTTGGCTGCATCCGCGCACCGGCGAGCCCGTCAACTCCGGCCACATGATCCGCTCAGGTGGGTGCCCGCGGCCGGCGCCCCCTCCTCCGGGGCCGGGAGGCTCCGCAGGAGAAGTTCTCACCCCTCCTTCCCGCTCTCTCTCTCTCTGTTTCCCCGTCCCCCGTGCCTTGCAGACCTGCCCCGCGGATGGGAGGAGGGGTTCTCGGAGGAGGGCGCCAGCTACTTCATCGAGTGAGTACCGGCTCCCGGCCCCGCGCCGACCGCCCAGGGCCGGGGGGCGCTGCCGGCGCGGCCCCGGCCCGGCTCAGCCCGGCCGCCCCCGCAGCGAGCCCGCACATCCGCCGCGCTCATCGGGGACCCGCGCCGGGATGCGCCCTGCCAGCGGGAAAGTTGGCTCTGGGCACGGCGGGATGCGCGATCCCCCCAGCCACGCTCCGGCGGTGGTCAGCAACAGGTTTCCTTGGAGGCGGCACTTGAGTTTTCCCCGTTTGTTTGGGGTTTTTGTGTGTGCGTTTGTTTGCGAGCCGGCTGCTCCCCCCCTCGCCGCTATTCACGGTGAGGTTTGCGGCAGGTGGAGCGTTGCCGGGCTGAGCGCCGGCCGAGGTGGAAGGTGAATGGTGGTTTTGTTGTTTTTAAATGGCTCGTGGCTGTGGACGCAGCCCCGGGAAGTTTTGCAAGTGAAAGGATTCCAGTGTCTCTTCCCGGAGACGGGGCTGAGCGGATGAAGTTGCCTTGTCAGGGCTGGTGGTGGCTGTCGGGATCTTTCATGTGGCGTTCCTTGTTCGGAGAGCAATTACAGGCAGGGATGTGCTGCTTATTGAGGTGCTTTTATTCTATGAGATGCAAGCGTGTTGCAGTAAAGTTGGATAACTAAGAGAGCTTCTTTCAAACATCGCAGATATAAGGTTTTTACAAAGACAAACAGCAATGTAAAAGTAGAGATTTAATCAAATGAGTAAAACTCTGGTACATCTTGGATCTAGAGTCACGTGTCACGTGTGATGCCTTTGCGTTTTCCTTTGCAAATCGGCATGCCTGACAAATTTAATTGAACCAACAGAAAAGGACTGGAAAATGCTCAGACTGTCTCACTGCTCCAGTGCAGAACTCCCAAGTTGTTGAGTACTGCCCCAATAACTGCTGACAGCAGTGTCACAGTTGTCCAGTATTGAAATGCCTGCAGAGTGTGCCCCAAACTTGGGGGTACTTTGGGTAACTTGAGGTTTTAGTGAATATCAAACTTTCAAACAATACTGGGCTGGGTGAAGGAGCAATTGACTGAAGGTATAACAAATGCCTCACATGTAGGATGTTTGCTAAATAAAATTCCAGACCATTCTAAAATGTCTTTTTTTCACCTAAAGTGGAGGAAAAAAGGCATTCAATCTTCATTTGTCTGAGCCAGAGAATTCCTTACAGTGCTGGGCTGGGTAGGTAGTTTAGCCCTTGACTCTTGAGGAGGCAGTAGCAAAGCATTGGAGAGCAGCTCAATAACACTTAGAGCTGCCACCCTTTATCTATGGCCAGTATGTTGAAAGGAAGGAATAAAAGTTCTGCCGGTTGCACAGGCCAGAGATGGAACTCTAAAATGTCCAGTCTGTAAATGTACTGCAAACAGATCCTTTACATGGGTACATAAACTTCTAGGTGTAAGAACACATCTGTTTGTTTTTCTGTCTTTACCAGAAACTTACTAGTGCAATTTTACAACAGCTTAAATTCCTCTTCCCAACTGCTCTGTTTGGAAGACCATCTCTTATCTTGTTTGTCAGGCAGCTGCAAAACTTTTGATTTCTGATCCATTGAATTAGAGTTCTGTGCAGTGCATTTTCATAACTTGTGCTAATAGTGCTCTTTACCTTGGGCTGGAACAGCTACAGGAAATGAAATGAGGAATGGAGTGTGCTCATTTTACTGAGCAGTTCAATAAGCTCAGTCATCTTTAGCCAAGCAAGGTTTTGTGAGGAGACAAAGCAATGTTTTAACATAAATCTGTTCAGTTGAACTGCTTGAGAGCAAAGATCCTCCTGATATGGAATACAATATTTAACTCTTCAGCAGTGATACTTCCCCCAGCACTGCTCTAACCTCTCTAATTTCAGCTCAGAGGCACCCTGTGCCTAGTGGAATTTCTCAGTTTTTCTTCCATGAGCATACTGAGCTCTTGTTGGGCTCGTGTAAACATCAGTATCCTTAGATGATGATTTCCGTACCTCACTGCTCTGTTCATTGCTCCTGTGTTGCTTCCACGTGATGAGCTCTCAGCTTACAGAAAAGGTTACTGGTCCCTAAACGCATGATTTCACATGATGTACTCTTAAATTGCATTTTCTGGCATTCCAGCTCTCAAAAGCCATGAACATTCCTGGATAACTACCCAGTCCTCTCTGTCCCGGTGACAGTTCCAGTCTGGTGTTGTCTACAGAAATTTCACAAACACATTGTTACTCCTTGCATACTAATTTACGAAGGGTGTCAGGAGGAACATTCCAAGTAACCCCTCCCCCTGTGGTAATTTCCACAATTAATACAACC